>NC_052623.1:101056932-101373321 GCF_016161935.1 Mauremys reevesii
AGCCCCTTTCTATTGCTCTGGCAGAGTAAAATAACCTAAAACCCTACAGAGACATTGTAGGCAAGCTGAAGTCTGTGTAGTGCTATGGCATTTATTCCATTGGTATTATGATAGCCTGGCATAGTTTCATTTGCCTTTGTACCCATTTTGATACAGTGCTGAGAAATACACTGTTTCTTTACTGCTTTTGCTAGACAGGTTAAAAAAAAAATCAGTTTTCTTTAGTGGCACGAAGTGCATTCTCCAAATGTTTCCATGGCAAGTTTTTTTTATCAGTGGAAGAACATTTAATTTCCTTTCTTGTGTATTTTCACAGATTCTTTTGAAGTTATATTTTTCTCTTTCACACCCAAATCTTGGCAAACTGAAAATGTGGCTTGTTGCCTTTGCTCCAGGTATGCAGCTTCTCTCCCCCTCTTCTATCTCTTGTGTAAGGCCATAAACAAGGAGAAACAGAATGAGCTGCTCTCAAATTACAGAACGCTGAAAAAGGTCAGAATCTTAAATCATGGTTCAGATGGTACAAATAAATTCTGATCTCTCAGAGCAGCTATAGTATAAAGAAAGTGATGGTAACATAGCATGAATCCTTATATGAAATGCTACAAACTTCCTCGTCTGATTAAAATTGCATCTATAGCTGCATTATTTACAAACAGTAGGAAGCAAAGCTGGACTATATGCACTGATTGTAACAAAACAAAATTAAAAAAAAGGCAGTTTTGGTTTGGCAAAACCTTCTTACATATTGTTTGGTTTTTGTAAGTTCAAAAATGAAACTCACCACCTCAACAGCTGCTATAAAGAGATTATTCCGATTTGAATATTTACCCAGAAGCCAGACTCAAGACTGGGGCCTCATTGTCCCTTTGGGTACCTGTGGTAGGGAGACAAATGTGAGGACACACCTATTTGGGGGGTTTCTTGTAAGCTCAAGGACAAGAACCATAACATTTCTTCTTAAATTGTAAGACCTAATGTCTTCTTTCTGAGCCACTTTTGAAACTGAAAATGTCTCAGAGTCCAGCTTTAACAGTCTGGTGTTTTGCCTAGCTTATAAATAATACAGTAGTGTGTGATGGTGCATTTTCATGGTAAGGTTGTAAGTATACAGTTTACATTGATTTACTGCAGTTAAAAATGTGCAGGGAAAGATGGCCTAGTGCAAGGCCAAGGTAGTTCTGGGGTTTCTTTAATAAGATGGGGGTAAAATCCTAGTTCTCTTAAAGTCAATGGGAATTCTGGGGTCCTGGGGTCTTTATATTTCAAGATCACTGGTTTGAGTCGGGGCCAAAGGTCTGTGGTGACCAAAATCTGACAGCTGTTTGGCCTATGTGAAATTAATGGTTGGTCCCAGTTCAGTTCTCAATGGACAGGTGTTAGCGTTACAAAAGGTTCCGTCAAAACTGGTATCCTTGCTTGTTAACAGACTTTGCAGAGAACAAAGAGTGAAAAGGCATAAAGACTATTTTACCTATTTATCCCTTACGAGGGTAATTCCTTTTAGAGTAAGGATGAGCCACGCCAGGGATGTGGAGTAGCTGAACTTGGAATTGCTTGTGCTGTACTTATTCTGTAGAGAAATACTGTATGTCACCCACTAGCAAAGTCACTTTAGTATTTCTCATGTGTGCTAAAAATCGTTCGAACACTCAACTTAAAAAATTATCTCAAAAACACATTAGACCAAATTCATCCCTAGTGTAGCTTCACTGAAATTGGAGTTGCCGGCAAATAAATTTACTCAGATTCCTCACTGCATATTAAATACCTTGCTAATTCACTTCACTAATCATAAAAATACATAAATGAGTTAACAGTTGCTGGCCACCTTCCTCGCTGTTATGAGGTGCCAGTTTACCAGAGGCATCGCAGCAGAAATGAGCACTGAAGGATTTGAAGGGGGATAGGGCCATGGGGGTCACCAATTAGTTCAGGGTGGATCTTCCCACTGATAAAAGGCAGCATGGAAGAAAGCACAAAGGTGCTATCAGGAGAAGAGCCCGCATGGATAGGAAGGAGAGACGTTTGTACTTAGTGTGACAACTGCATTTCCAGTAAGAATATGCTAAATACACTGAATTCTTTCCACCTCACTTGGTTAAAAAGCCAAGAGACGCCTGCAAGAAAAAGGTGCCTGTTGACAGGGAAGGTATATCTACAGTGAAGCTGGAAGGTGTAATTTCCAGCTCAGGTAGACATATCCACACTAGTTCTGAGGCTAGTGTGCTAAAAATGGCTGTGCAGCTGAGGTGGCATGAGCAGCAGGATGGTCTAGCCGCCCAAATACGTGCCTATGGTCTCAGACAGCATCCTACTCAGGGCAGCTAGCCTGTCCTGCCACTCACACCAGCATGGCTATGCTGCTACTTTTGGCATGCTAGCTTAACCAGAGCTAGTGTGGGGAAGTCCACCTGAGCTGGCAATTATACCTTCCCACTCCAGTGTAGACATACCCTAAATGTTGGGCTTTTTGTTCCACTGGAAAGATATTGCCCGACAGATACAGCTGCCAGTACATCTGATAGTTACAGGGTATGTCTTCAATGCTAATAAAAGGTATGTTGTGAACTCAGGCTAGCTAACCTGTGTTAGCTAGTTAGGGTTAAAATCGCAGTAAAGACACAGCAAATTCCCCTTTAATTTGGGGGAAGCAGCTCAAGTTCAACCCAGGTTCTTCTACAGGCTTTAACTTGATCTGCTAACCTGAGCTAAAAGTTGAGTTGCCGTGTCTTCACTGCTGTTTTAACCTGGGTTAACCTGAAGAAGAGCTCTGTTTGGCTCAAAAGCTTGTCTGTCTCATCAACAGAATTTGGTCCAATAAAAGATATTACCTTGCTCACGTCGTCTTTCACTGCTTTCTAGGGAAGACATACTCACATTCAGTCTTACAGTGCAGTAATTGGGGTGGGGGCAGAGTGGGGGAAGTACCTGCAGTGAGTAGAAACTATTTTCTGGACTGTAATTATTCATTGAGTTCTTCACTTTTTTTTTTAATACAAGGAGAAAAAATAGTTTTCATTTATTCAAATGCTCAAACCGCTCAAAAGCTCCCTGCTGTTATAAGAAATAGTGTAATTAGTGCAACCTGCTATGTAGCTTTCAACTTTGGTTCTTAGATATTAGGGAAATTGCTGAATCTCTGATTAAAAAATAAAATCTGGAAAGACCAAAGGTGCATTCTGCTGATGCAGCAACCATCCCATGAAGCAATTAGTATTTAAACTCAGTGGTAACAATGATGCCAGGTCAGAAATTAATCTTTGTTCACTGCGGATCAAAACAGAGAAGCCTCCATGTCACTTTTCTAAAATGTGAGGCTAACTTCTGACCAGCCAAATATGGTTAGGCTGAAATTATTTTACTTGTATCTGAGGCTAAAGAATGATTATTTCAAAGTTGCTCTCATATGTCCTGGTTGTCCTACAATATTTGGCTGTCACCACCACTCACTAAAATTGTCTATAGATAGGGATTTTCCACTTTGTTTCTAATCGGGGCCACTAATATGTCATGATGAATGTCATTGGTAGGTTTTAAATATTGGAAATAATCAGTTTGTGAGATGCACCCTATTACATTACACTCATCATTCCTCCTATTTTCCCCTCATTTGTTTGTTACACCCACGTGTCCCATCTTGTCTTAAATTAGGCTCCAAACCTGCGAACACTTAGACATGTGCATACCTTTAAGCAGGTGAGAAGTCCCTTTGAAGTGAGTGGGTCTACTCAGGCATGTAAAATGAAGCATGTGTTCGTAAGCAGACTCAAGGCCTTAGATTGTAAATTCTTCAGAGAAGGGACTGTCTCTTACTGTGTGTTTGTACAGTGCCTGGCACAATGGGACCCTGATTCTGACTGAGACCCTAGTAACTGCTGAAATACAAATAAGAACAATGGAAAGGGATATGTAATAAAATACTGGAAAAGAACAGATTAGTTTCTGTTCAAACAAACTTGTGTTTTTTCATTAGTTCCCATTTCTTTAATCAAAGGTATTGAAACATAGTTACTTCCAGCTTCTAGATTTGATTTGATAGATCTCTGATATTTTTTTCTCAGGATACATCACTAAAATAGCATTTTCTTTTTAATTTACTCCACATATGACATCCTGTCTCCTTATTCAACTTGTAGAACATTTTCCGCAAAGCTCTGAGTGATTATTTACCTATTGAAACATTTACATGGACTCTCTGAGGACAGTAGTTGCTCTTGGCAGATATATTTTTGGACCCAATGGGCCAGACTTTGAACTTTTCAGTTTGAAAAGGTCAAGGCGTTATGGAAACTGACAACTTTTAATTTTGTAACTTCTGTGGGGAGCTGAATAGCACTGACTGAACAAATAAATTAGAGAGGGACGGGCTGCTTTCACCAATGTTTTATTGTCATTGGGGAAACGACTACTTTAATTCCAGTAAACAAAGAGAAACTCTGGATGCCCTAGTGACAATATCCAACTCTAGGTAGAACCAAGGGAAAATAGAGTTATTAATTGTATAAGTCTTCTGTGAACCCTTTATGTTTAGGTAATGACAGTATGTTGCACTTCTATAGAGCGTTTGCTGTGGGAATCTCAGAACATCATGACTCCTTAGCTTTGTAACACAACGCCCTGAAGTTAAGTGAATTGCCTCATATAACATGAGATCTATGGCAGAGCTGGGACTTGAGGCCAAATCTCTTAGGTCCTGGAACCTTTCCCTTCGGAGTTGGTCTAATTTGGTTTGATCTAAAGAAGTGTATGTGTTGTAGGGGACAACCTTGGTTTGAGCGATCATGAGCTATTTCAGTTAAACTAAATGGAAGAATAAACAAAAATAGATCTGTGACTAGGGTTTTTTTATTTCAAAGGGACTATGTAGATGTGCAGACTCACCCCTGCGGCACCTTCTGCTGGTGATTTTGGGGAATTAGCTTGATTCAGCTCTGGAGTGCCCTCTGCAGGCTGGTGATCCGCCTGTCCTCTGGCCCCGTGTCCCTCCCTGGACCTGGTGCCCTTCTACCTGGGATGCTGCCCCCTGGCAGTAACCCCTCAGTCTTAGGGTCTCCCCTCCCCAGGGAACCTCAACCAACTATCCCTACCTTGCCTCAGTATATGGCCCTGGGGCAGACTGCAGTATCAGCCTACTCATCACTGGCAAGGTTGGGTTTGGACCTGCTGCCTTGGCCTACCCCTGGGCTGCCCTCTGCAACCCCCAGTACCTGTTAGCCCAATGCTAGGCCGCAGCCTGGGCTTTCCAGGCTGGAGCTCCCCAGCTCATCTGCCTTTCCCGAGCCCTGCTCCACTCAGGTACCCTGTGTCCAGCTCCCTGCAGCCAGGCCCATCTCCCTCTATAGCTAGAGAGAGAGACTGTTTGCTACTGGCTTCTCTGCCTTTATATGGCCAGCTGAGTGTTTGGGGTGTGGCCCCAGCTGCAGCCCCTTCCCCCAATCAGCCCAGCCCAAAAGCTGCTTTCTCCAGCTACAGCCCCCTCCCAGGCAGGGGCGGCTCTAGGCACCAGCAAAACAAGCTGGTGCGTAGGGCGGCAAAATCTAGGGGGCGGCAAAAGGCTGGGGCCCCAGCTCATCCTGCCGCTGTGAGCCGAGGAGCGGCCCGTCCCCTGCTGCCGGGGGGGGCGGCAGGCTGGGCCGGCGGACCTGCCGCAGTCATGCCTGCGGGAGGTCCACCGGAGCCCCGGGACGACTGGACCTGCCGCAGGCATGACTGCGGAGGGGGCGCTCGTCCCGCGGCTCGGCTGGACCTCCCGCAGGCATGACTGCGGCAGCTCAAGCGGAGCCGCCGGACCCACGAACCGTCCGCAGCCGCGGGAGGTCCAGCTGAGCCACGCGGGACCAGCGGTCCCTCTGCAGTCATGCCCGCGGGAGGTCCGCTGCTCCCGCGGCTCCGGGGCGCCTCCTGCGCATGACTGCTTGGGGCGGCCAAAAAGGTAGAGCCGCCCCTGCTCCCAGGGCTGTTTTTAGCCCTTCAGGGCAGGAGCAGGGGTCCACCCTGTTACAGGCTAACTTTAAAAAATTAAGGAAATTAGTTAGGGAAGTGGATTGGACTGAAGAACTTGTGGATCTAAAGGTGGAGGAGGCCTGGAATTACTTCAAGTCAAAGTTGCAGAAACTATCAGAAGCCTGCATCCCAAGAAAGGGAAAAAATTCATAGGCAGGAGTTGTAGACCAAGCTGGATGAGCAAGCATCTCAGAGAGGTGATTAAGAAAAAGCAGCAAAGAGTCCTGTAGCACCTTATAGACTAACAGACATTTTGGAGCACGAGCTTTCGTGGGTGAATACCCACTTCGTCAGATGCAAGAAAAAGCAGAAAGCCTACAAGGAGTGGAAGATGGGAATGATCAGCAAGGACAGCTACCTTATTGAGGCCATAACATGTAGGGATAACGTGAGAAGGGCCAAAAGCCATGTAGAGTTTTCCCTTGCAAAGGGAATTAAAACCAATAGTAAAAGGTTTTATAGCCATATAAATAAGAAAACAAAGAAAGAAGAAGTGGGACTGCTAAACACTGAGGATGGAATGGAGGTTAAGGATAATCTAAGCATGGCCCAATATCTAAACAAATACTTTGCCTCAGTCTTTAATGAGGAGCTTAGGGATAATGGTAGGATGACAAATGGGAATGAGGATATGGAGGTAGAAGCCAAACTCAAACAGCTTAATGAGACTAAACTGGGGGGCCCAAGAATATTAAAGGAACTGGCACATGAAATTGCAAGCCCATTAGCAAGAAATTTAATGAATCTGTAAACTCAGGGGTTGTACCATATGACTGGAGAATTGCTAACATAGTTTCTATCTTTAAGAAAGGGGAAAAAAGTGATCCGGGTAACTATAGGCCCGTTAGTTTGACATCTGTAGTATGTAAGGTCTTGGAAAAAAAATTTGAAGGAGAAAGTAGTTAAGGACATTGAGGTCGATGGTAATTGGGACAAATTACAACATGGTTTTACAAAAGGTAGATTGTGCCAAACCAACCTGATCTCCTTCTTTGAGAAGGTAACAGATTTCTTAGACAAAGGAAATGCAGTGGATCTAATTTACCTTGATTTCAGTAAGGCATTTGATACGGTTCCACATGGGGGAATTATCAGCTAAACTGGAAAAGATGGGGATCAATATGAAAATTGAAAGGTGGATAAGGAACTGGTTAAAGGGGAGACTACAACGGGTCGTACTGAAAGGTGAACTGTCAGGCTGGAGGGAGGTTACTAGTGGAGTTCCTCAGGGATCAGTTTTGGGACCAATCATATTTAATCTTACTGACTGTGGTACAAAAAGCGGGCATGTGCTAATAAAGTTTGTGGATGACACAAAGCTGGGAGGTATTGCCAATACAGAGAAAGACCGGGATATCATACAGAAAGATCTGGATGACCTTGTAAACTGGAGTAATAGTAATAGGATGAAATTTAATAGTGAAAAGTGCAAGATCATGCATTTAGGGATTAATAACAAGAACTATTGTTATAAGCTGGGGAGGCATCAGTTGGAAGTAACAGAGGAGGAGAAGGACCTCGGAGTAGTGGTTGATCACACGATGACTATGAGCCGCCAATGTGATATGGCCATGAAAAAAGCTAATGCGGTCTTGGGATGCATCAGGCAAGGTATTTCCAGTAGAGATAAGGAGGTGTTAGTACCGTTATACAAGGCACTGGTGAGACCTCATCTGAAATACTGTTTGCAGTTCTGGTCTCCCATGTTTAAGAAGGATGAATTCAAACTGGAACAGGTAGAGAGAAGGGCTACTAGGATGATCCGAGGAATGGAAAACCTGTCTTATTAAAGGAGACTCAAAGAGCCTTCTCTTGTTTAGCCTAACCAAAAGAAGGCAGAGGGGAGATCTGATTGCTCTCTACAAGTATATCAGAGGAATAAATACCAGGGAGGGAGAGGAATTATTTAAGCTCAGTATCAATATGGACACAAGAACAAATGGATATAAACTGGCCACCAGGAAGTTTAGACTTGAAATTAGATGAAGGTTTCTAACCATCAGAGGAGTGAAGTTCTGGAACAGCCTTCCAAGGGGAGTAGTGGGGGCAAAAGACATATCTGGCTTCAAGACTAAGCTTGATAAACTTATGGAGGGGATGGTATGACGGGATAGCCTAATTTTGGTAATTAATTGGTCTTTGACTATTAGCAGTAAATATGCCCAATGGCTTGTGATGGGATGTTAGATGGGGTGGGCTCTGAGTTACAGAGAATTCTTTCCTGGGTGTCTGGCTGGTGAGTCTTGCCCACATGCTCAGGATTTAGCTGATAGCCATATTTGGGGTTGGGAAGGAATTTTCCTCCAGGGCAGTTTGGCAGAGGCCCTGGGGGTTTTTCGCCTTCCTCTGCAGTGTGGGGCACGGGTCACTTGCTGGAAGATTCTCTGCATCTTGAAGTCTTTAAAACATGATTTGAGGACTTCAGTGGCTCAGACATAGGTTAGAGGTTTGATACAGGAGTGGGTGGGTGAGATTCTGTGGCCTGCATTGTGCAGGAGGTCAGACTAGATGATCATAATGGTCCCTTCTGACCTTAAAATTTATGATTCTATGATTCTTGAGGCTGAAATAAATAATCTACATTGAAAAGACATACTTTGTTCCAACCAAGCTGCTGTGTCTGGGCTGGTGTTTTGGTGTGTTATCCCTGGAATTCAGCATTGTCTTAAGAGACCTTCCCTCCCCAAGACTTTGTCTGAAGTGCCAATATATTCAAAATCTAGCCCTACAGAAGTGTCACTACAACAATGACATGTGAGTGAAAGTGTCATGGGAAAAGTTGGGAGTTTTTCCATTAAGAATGATAGTCAGGATAAGATGGCTATTTCTGAGAACTACTGTAATACAGCAGAGAATTCAACTTCATCTTTCAATAATATTGGAAACCAGACTCCAGTTCTCCCACCCAGCAGGAGAAAGCAGACTAGTTCAAAGCTACATTCTGTAAATCAGTAACTAAACTCATGCAATCTGCCAATATTGAGGGAGGTGTCAGGGAATAATGGCAGATTGAATTCTTCAGCAGCTGTAATTGATGTGCAGTGTCCCAGAATTAGTAAACTTGATGCTTAAGGAACTGAGACCTAAAGCCTGAAAAGCCTCATGGACAAAACCATCAAAAGGAGCAGCAATAAGAAATGAAATTTAACATGGCCTGTGTCTTGGCTTTTAGACAGTCACATTTCACATTGTGGTCACAAATGAGGCAACATGGTTTAGTGCATGGTTGTCAACCTTGTCCACCCAGCAGCTGTGGTTTCTTTCTGCAGTTCTTTCAACTATAGAAGATTGTGGGACCCTGCATGGCAAGAAACCAAGGCTGACTTTGAGTACTGAAAGGAGACACTGGTTAGGAGCCAGATAGAAGACTTGTGGGAGTGGCTGGTGTGACGTTATTGACATAATCTGTAACTGTATAGATCACTGTCGCGACCACTGTTATATATTTGCAGCAAATATTGTATAAAGGTTGTCGTGTAAGGGGTCTATGGAGAGGTTATGGGTTGCTGGTTATGATTATGCTGTCTATGTGTGTATATCATTTTTGTAATTGAAGTTATGAATATTGGCTCTATACTGTCTGTATTTCAAACGTATGCTATGCTTCTGAGTGACACCCCACACAAGTTGGTGTCTGCTCTGCCTAACCTGCTTGATGGCCCATTAAGGACCATCAGCTATACAACTGACCCATTGAAAGAAGGTGGCAAAGGACATCCCTGTGGACAGAACTCTAAGGTTTGTTCTTGCTGTGTGCCCCAGTGCTTGTCTTTGGAACAAAGAAAGAGAGGCCACATGACAAAAGACAATAAAAGACTGCTGCAGCTCCTCCATCTTGTCTTCAATCCTGCTTCTTACCTCTGGAGGACTTTGTTGCAAATGGAAGCTCTACACAAAGGAATGATGACCCATCCCAGCTGTGGATGTACTCCAGAGACTTGATTTGAACTTGCAGTTTATTCTATCACTGCTACAAGCCTGAACCACCAAGAACTTTGCCATTACTTTATGTAATTGATTTCATTTAACTAATTCTAGCTCTCATCTATATCTTTTTCCTTTTATGAATAAACCTTTAGATTCTAAAGAATTGGCAACAGCGTGATTTGTGGGTAAGATCTGATTTGTATATTGACCTGGGTCTGGGGCTTAGTCCTTTGGGATCGGGAGAACCTTTTCCTTTTATTGGGGTGTTGGTTTTCATAACCATTCGTCCCCGTAACGAGTGGCACTGGTGGTGATAATGGGAAACTGGAGTGTCTAAGAGAATTGCTTGTGTGACTTGTGGTTAGCCAGTGGGGTAAAACCAAAGTTCTCTCTGTTTGGCTGGTTTGGTTTGCCTTGGTGTGCACAGAAACCCCAGCCTTGGGCTGTAACTGCCCTGCTTGAAGCAATTTGCTCTGAATTGACACTCTCAGTTGGGTCCTGCCAGAACCAGCATCGTTACAGCTGGGCAAGAGGTGTTGGGGAGCTGATGAACAGAGGGGGCTGATGAAGGGCTGGGTGGCAGCTGGTGGGTTTGTGAGGGATGTGGTTGCCTGGCATGCTGTGGGGTATTGTTAGTGCTTCTCTGTCCTCCACCTCCCCCAGAGTACACCGTGCTCCTGCTATGGTGTAAAGTCAAATTGCTTCCTTTCTCATTTGAGTGGTGTGTGGTGCTGGCAGGGAAGAGTGGAGTTTGACATTGGGAGGCTGGCTAGGGGTGGAGAAGTGGAGAAGCAGGTGAGAGTGCTTCTTCTCTTGCTCCTGCTGGGCCTTAGAACCCATGTGATTTTACTATAGTTTTTATTGGTTATTTTCCAATCTGTGAGGTGCAAACACTGGTCTAGTGTTAGAGCACAGATTGAGAATAATAAAAGGAAATGTATGTATACTGTAAATACATTTAAAAGAAATAGGCAAGGAAAATTTTCCTTCATCTCCATTCACTCATTTCTCTCCCAGTGAGGAACAAATCAAACTCCAGAATTCCACAGTTTTCTTGAGTGACTGGAAGCTTGGACATCCAATTTTTCTGAATCCAAAGGCAATGACTTCATAGATGAAACTGGATCCACAATACAGCTTTCAGTCTTTTGGCACGTGAGGAAAGGAGCAGGGGGAGGCTGGAGTGAAACTACTGAGTTGTAGGGCAGCAGTATGATTTCATGAAATTTCAGGAGATTTGCTTCTGATTACGGATCTCCAGTCCTGCCACGTTCAACAAATGTCAGTAAACATGAGAGGTAAATTGTCTAAACCTCAGCCTCCCTGAGACTGAAATATGGGCAAAATCAGTTTACAGAACAAGCGGCCTAACGTTATTTGAGTAACAGAATGGCACTGGTATCCAGTTTACAAATGTCACAAATTCAGATTCATTATAATATAGGTGAATATTTGCTGCCTAAGATTCAAAATATACCATTCCCTATTCTACAGTGTTGTGCATTATCATGGTTGTCAGAGCCAGTGTTCATTAGGAAAGCTGCTGGAATAATTGATAATGTGTGTACATGGTATCATTTTCTACTGATGAGTTTCTATGCGGTGAAAAACAAAGTGCTTTCCCTCTCCAGGAATACCACCAGTTACCTGAGTGGCAAATTCAGTGCTTGTGGTTTGTTGTACAGGTTGTATGATGAAAGCATTTTCTCTAGCAGGCTCAAGGCATAGAAACAGGCTATTACTGCTTTCATTTGCACAGTAGTATCTGTGTTGGTTGTTGGTCATAGCTCTGTCTCTGACAGTAGATCTTGAATGTGCCTTGAACAGAATGGTATTATGAGCTCCTTTGGTATGCCACACTAATGTTTCGTTGGTGATGATTCATTTCCTGGGTTGTGAATAGGCCTTCCCTGAAAACATGTTGTATCCGTTGCATCCGACAAAGTGGGTATTCACCCATGAAAGCTCATGCTCCAATACGTCTGTTAGTCTATAAGGTGCCACAGGACTCTTTGCCGTGTTGTAATAGTCCTCCAAAAGTTCTGTCTGCTGTTTCAGGTTAGCATGAGCAAGATCGGCTACAATTATTTCTCCTAAAATATAAAATATGACTAACTTAGTTTAATAAAGTCTGGTGTGTATTTTTCAAAATTGGCCCTTTCTCTGAAAGATCAAATCAAGACAAGAAAATGTTTTTATTTTTATTTTTTTTACAAAAGAAGCCATCTCTTCCCATTTCTGAGCCAGATTCCAGCAGGATCCTGGGCAACTGCACAAACAGGGGGATGGTGCAAGAAGCTTCTTGAGTTCCTACACAGGGGCTGGCCAGAACCAACTGGGGAGCTCAGGCCTTGCTTCTTGTTAACGTTCCTATGGGAAAAAGATGTCTGATGAGAGGCAGGGCCATGTAACCAATTCTCCTTCACCCCAGCCAGCAAAGACGGCTGGGCACAAGCAGGGAGCATGCTGCAGCTTCACTAAAGGGGATTGAGCTACTTCAGTGGCAAATGCACTCCGAGAATCTCAAGGAGATCTTCTGCTTGAGGCTCCAGCTGCAGCAAGGTCCCTTTGTACCCACTCAAACACATGGGGCAGAAACTCGCCCTGTCTAGACAGAGGATGGCAAGTCAGAAGACTTCCATGGATCAGATAAATGTTACCCTGGAAACCTAAACAAAATTTGGCAGGGTGTGAAGTGGGTAAAAATAAAAATGTTTAAAATAATAGAGCTAAAATGCTATGAATGTCTCAAATACATCACAGCAGCTAAAACTTGGATACCTGTGGTCTGCAGACAACCTCATTAGCAGGTGAGCCACTCAAATTGAAGCTTCTGTTATCAGTCAAAAGTCAAACCATTTGGTCACTAAAATGCAGTCACTATTTCTTCTCAACTTCTTTTGGCTTTGATTTCTTACTAACCAAGCTATGTTGAAATCTCCTAACTGTAAGGTCTGAGGCCACCTTCTGCAGTAAAAACAGCAGCCATGAGCTAAGTTGCAGAGAGTCACATCCTCACATTCCATTTATTGCACCAAAACGATGTAATATCAGGCTGTTAAGAAGGCGAGCCTGTCCTAATAGAACTCACCATCACCAGATAAAGAAACAGATCTTAAAAGGTTTAAAGAAAACTTTGTTTGATAGCATTGTGTTTGGCAAGAAACTGTTTATCAACAGTTGTGATTGTGAAATCTATATTTCTCTATTGTTTGGCCTTTATGGTCCCTACTTCTCTATTGTTTCTCTGCATGGTCTCTGTCTGCTTCTTTAATTGTTTCTGTCCGTTGCATAACTAATTTTGCAAAATTTAAACAACTAAGGTGGTGAGATGACTGGTTAAATAATTGTTTCATAATGGGCTAGGATTGGTGCAAAATACAGTTTTGTAGTACTTTCATTTAAACTGATTGGTTATGGTATAGCTAAGTAGGACCCAAGTTTTAACTATATAAACTGGGGTCCAAAGGGAAGTTCTTTGGACCCTGACTCTGGGACACAGCCCAAGATAAGAACTGCCAGACCTCCACACCCTGCTGACCATACCCTGCAGAAGCCAGAGTCTCCAGATGATCTAATCTTAACTGGCCATCAAGAAAAGTTCATCTGCCTTGTTTGGAGTGGTGAGGGTTGTATGCTTAGTGTGTGTATTCTGTTGATACATTGCTAATAAATATAGGTTAAGGATATTACTCTGTAAGGCCTTTTCTCTGTAAAAGGCTCTGCAGACCCATAGAGCCCTGAGTCCACCAAAAATGGGTGTTAGCCCTGAGCCCACGGAGGGATAAAGTTGAGTCCCTTAATTTCTAAGTGCCCAAAAGAAAGGTTGGCTGAGGTGGGAGCCCTAAATTATGCAGGTAACACTAACCACAGTCTTGCTCCCATAGGGCAGAAGGGTTACAGTAGCACCAAAAAAATAAAAAAACGCTGCAGCATTTTGGTTCTTTACAAACGCTGTTGTTGTGATGGTACATGGCTGGCAGCCATGCTATCTTATGCTGCACTCCTATCAGATCTCTGTAGCAGGATGGCTCCGTAACTAGATATGATAGGAAATGGCATAGATTGAGTAAGTGGAAATACCCCTCTGAGTCATTTGGAAAATTCCCATTGACTTCAGTAGGGCCAAATGGCCATCAAAGATGTGTTGTGGCAAGGCTGCTGGTGGCCACATCCTTTCTATCCCTCCTATTCTTCTGAGAAAGCAAGTTAATAATGGACAAGCCACTTCCAATGGCCCATTCTTCCAGGCAGAAACACCTTCCCCCCAAGACACTGATTCCTGACTGTGTGTGATCTCTGCCATATGACTCCAGCTCCTTTGGGAGAACCAGTATTTGTATTTCCCACCCCATAAGACACTTGAGTTCATGGCAGACGGTCACTGATCGTGTGTTGATTTTCATTATTACAGACTTTCTAAACATTGTGATCAGTGCTTCTAGCACTGAATTGGAAAAGATCATGCGTTCTATCTTCTGTGCTTTTACAAGCATTATTATCCTCTGACTGAAATGGATCCTTAAATAATGAATGAACTGTCATGTTTCATGCTTTTGTGCTTTTCTTTCCTGTGAAATATTATAGAATAATACAAGCCTCATTATTTCTCAGAAAGGTGACTAATATTTTATTTTATGAAAAACATTCATTTGCTATTATAACCTTTTTCTTACCTTAAACAGAGCCCTAGACCTTGGTTTTCCTAATGTGAACAAGACCATATGTGCCAAATGCTGTATAAACACAGAGTTGGCATTTGGAGGAGGGGTGGTTTGGGATTTATATACTTATTGAAAGACAAATTGCGCCAAGCTTCTGATTTATAGGGATTTGTACTGAGTGATAAATTCGGCTATAGAGGTTTGGGGATTTGTTTGCGAGATGAGTAATCTGCATAATATGCATATGTGAATCTAATTTAAATATTTAATGACAGTTTTATTTAGTGGTAATTTTGTATTAAATATTCATAAGTAATGTTAGTGTTACTAATAGCTAAACCTTTTTTGTATGCTGCATTACAATATTGTGCTTTAGTATGGCAAACTGTTTAGGTTAAACTACTACATTAAAATAGTATTAATTTTTATCCTTTATGTTGAGCTGAATCTATGACTAAACCCAAAGAACATTCTAAAGGCAGTTTTAACTAAATACCAATTAAGTTAATGTAGCCATGCGTCTGTGGGATTGGACAATACAGAAAAATAGTAATTGTTAAAATCCACTGGCAAAGAGGTGAGAGGTGATTTTTTTAAAGGTACAAAAGAGAGTTAGATGCCCATCTCATTGTCAGTGAGCTCCCTCTCACACTGTACAGCTTTGACAAGCTGCAAAGCCCGTCAGCCTGAACTTTCACCAGCATTCACACAGATAGGGACACATCCAGCTGCAGTTACATGCAAGGGCTTGGCTATACTTGAGAGTTACAGCGCTGGTGGTGGCTTTACAGCACTGTAACTTACTCCCCGTCCACACTGGCAAGGCACATACAGCGCTGTATCTCCCTGGCTACAGCGCTGCATGTACTCCACCTCGACGAGAGGAATAAAGAGAACAGTGCTGGTGCTGCAGTGCTGGGGTGCCAGTGTAAACACCCTGTTACTACGCTGTAACTGATCTCCGGAACCTTCCCATAATACTTTTTAAGTAAAGATAACACTCTTTGTTTTGTTATGATGCCTCTCTTTGTTTTGTCGTGAACTCGGGGCTCCCGGAGCTGCTTATCTAAAAAACAAACACAGCTACTGTTTGCTGCAGCAGAGGCAGGCAGGGGGATCCATTCTTTGGAATGTTTGCTTGAGGAGAGAAGCAGCACGGTGGGTGGGAGGGAGAGGGGGGTCCGTTTCGGAGCAGCTGCTTATCTGGTCTGTGAGGAAAAAACAAAGGCGGCTATTTGCATTTAGTGAATGAGAGCAGGGTGGGGGAAGGGGTCGGAACTTGCAAGGCAGGGAGCTGACACAGTGTCAGCTCCAAAAATCCACTCTCTCTGTCTCCCCCATGCTCCCTGTCACACTCCACCCCACCCCCCTCTTTTGAAAAGCACGTTGCAGCCACTTGAACGCTGGGATAGCTGCCCATAATGCACCACTCCCAACACCACTGCAAATGTGGCCACACTGCAGCGCTGGTAGCTGTCAGTGTGGCCACACTGCAGCGCTTTCCCTACACAGCTGTACGAAGACAGCTTTAACTCCCAGCGCTGTACAGCTGCAAGTGTAGCCAAACCCCAAGTCTCTGACCAGCCCCTGCATAGGAAAGCTACAGCCAAGGCAACTCCCAGCTCCAGGCACACACCCCCTTTGGAGTATAAACCCAAAATTATACTGTCTTGCGCTGCATAGGGAACTATACAGCGTAAGCTCATAAAGTTTGCCCCCTCCCTCAAAGTGGAGAGGAATATGCAACAGCCTTTGCCCTGGAGTTATGATTCCCACACACTTCACTCCAACTCACTGGTTTAGATAAAACAAAAACAAGTTTATTAACTACAAAAGATAAGTGATTATAAGGGATACAAATGGATTAATGCAGATTACCTAGCAAATAAACATGTCCTTGTAGAATCAGAGCAGCCATTACTCATAGGCTGTTTGAAATGTTCTCAGGAAGGCTCATCACCAGGTGGGAAATAAGTGTCTCCGAAGGCCTATTGTTTTTTCCTAATGGCCCATTGCCCTGAATAGGCCCCTCCCAATCAGCTCTCTAGCCTGAAAGCATCTTGTCTAATTGGCTTTACCCAGGTGTAATTACATTTGAAATACAGATATATAGTCAATATTCATAACTTCAGATACCAAAATGATACATGCATACAAGTAAGATAATCATATTCAGCAAATCATAACTTTTCCAATGACACCTCACATGACTTATCTTGCATAAAATACATCATAATTATGTCATAATCATATTATACTATCACTGTGAAGAATATGGGGTGCAGTGGCACACAGCGGTTACCCAATAAAATTAATAGGCAGCAGGTTTAAAACAAACAAAAGGAAGTATTTCTTCAGACAATGCACAGTCAAGCTGTGGAACTCTTTGCCAGAGGCTGTTGTGAAGGTGAAAAATATAACTGGGATCAAATAATTAGATAAATTCACTGAGGACAGGTCCATCAATGGCTATTACACAAAATGGTCAAGGACGCAACCCCATGTTCTGGGTGTCCCATAACCTCTGACTTCCAGAAGCTGGGACTGGATGACAGGTATGGATCACTTGATAAATTGCTCCATTCTGTTCATTTCCTCTGAAGCATCTGGCACCAGCCACTGTCAGAAGGCAGGATTCTGGACTAGATGGACCATTGGTCTGATGCAGTGAGGCTATTCTTATGTTCTTATAAAGAGCGTGCTTATTGTAGATAACTGACTATGCTATATAAACTGAAGCGTTTTAATCAGTCTTGTTAGTATGGTGAAGCTATAGGGGGACCTATAGCATAGGGAAGGAAAAAACTTTCAATTCAGAATCAAATGCATGTTTTCTTCTTAATCCAGTTGCCCTTGAGGGCCACAATTTGCATATCCCTTCTCTACAGCATCAGTGCCTGCTACCAAGGTAAGGAGGGTAGTACTGCAGGGAAGTTATGTGACACACCACTAGGAGAAACAGGGGCGGCTCCAGGCCCCAGCATGCCAAGCGCGTGCTTGGGGCAGCAAGCCGCGGGGGGCGCTCTGCCAGCGCCGCGAGGGCGGCAGGCAGGCTGCCTCCGGCGGTTTGCCTGCAGAGGGGCCGCTGGTCCCGTGGCTTCGGAGGACCTCCCACAGGCACGCCTGTGGCAGGTCCGCCGAAGCCGCGGGACCAGCGGACCCTCCGCAGGCAAGCCGCTGGAGGCAGCCTGCCTGCCATGCTTGGGGTGGCAAAATCCCTAGAGCCACCCCTGAGGAGAAAGCAGACTGAAACCACCACAAGGCCTTCGATGGTGGCAGCAGCAAGGTGGAATAAGAAGGGAGAAAAGATTGTGGGGAAGAGCCAGGGGCGGCTCTAGAAAGTAGGCTGCCCCAAGCAGCGCGGAGCGCTGCGCCGCCCTTCCCCGGTCCCGCGGCGGGTCCCCTCTTCCCGCGGCTCCGGTTGAGCTCCTGCCGGCATGCCTGCGGCAGGTCCACCGGAGCCCAGGACCAGCGGACCTGCCGCAGTCATGCCTGCGGGAGCTCAACCGGAGCCGCGGGAAGACGGGACCCGCCGCAGTCATGCCTGCGGCAGGTCCGCTCGTTCCGGGCTCCGGTGGACCTGCCGCAGGCATGACGGCGGGAGCTCAACCGGAGCCAAATGCCGCCCCCCCGGGAAACGGCCGCCCCAAGCGCCTGCTTGGCACGCTGGGGTCTAGAGCCGCCCCTGGGAAGAGCACACATGGAAGAGGAAAGGCAATTCTCAGTATTGCCAGCCCCAGAGGTTTAAACATCATAAGTCAGACCCCAAAGGATTAACTAAGGTGATTTTGACAACCTACTGCAGAAGCTCTCACCCCCTACACCTGCCTGTTCCCTCCCCAGACATCAATTCTGCACTCACATCAGTTGTACACCCCATCTGTTCTGTCCTCTCAGCCCCCATCAATTCTGTCCTCCACCTGTTCTGTCCCCCAGTCCCACCTCTGCTCCTCCTGCAGCTCTTCATCACCTTTCCCTAGGCCTGAGAAGGGCTACAGTGGGGTCTCCTTTCTCCCTTCCCAGGCTGGGTGGTGCAGCAATGGAGAGAGGAGGGAGCAGAGGATGACTCCTGCTGCTCACAGGAGGGAGGGTGAAGCTGGGCCATCCTGAGCGGCTGGGCTCTTTCTGTTCCCTCCTCCCCTCTGTCAGAATAGTGTCAGCTCCTAGGGGGAGAGGGAGAAAGCGCTGCCTGTTTCCTTCAGCAGCCCTGATTGGCTGCTCTTCCCCAAGAGGTGGGGCAAGTGGAGAAGGCACCCAATCATAGCTCCTCCCTTGCAGGGCTGACATTGGTGAGAGGATTAAAACTTCTCTACACTAGGGAGTGGCTGCAGCCCCACCCAAACATGTGTGATTTGCAGAGAAATGGCAAGAGTTGGCAACACAATATTATGCCCATTTATATTGTGCTTGTTTCAGTTGGATACTGTATTCCTCAATGCCTGCCCTAAACACTTGGGGTTTTTCTCTACAAATGTCAATAACGTTTCAGTTGCAGGCTAAACGATTCTTTAGTATATTTTACAGTTTTGGTTTGTAAAGCAATTTGGAGCCTTTCAGGATAAAATACACCGTATTGTAAATATAAACATAAAAATATAAAATGTTGCTGCTTGTTAGAACATGAGAAACCCTTGGATCCAAGGCCAGTCAATTGAAGTTAGAACTATTGTTATAACTTGTAAAAGGGAAAGGATGTGAGAGAATTCCATAATGTAGAAAAGTTCTTCAGGAGCGTTGTGGTTTGATCAAGCCAATTCTAGTTTTTTACATTTACATTCAGATGCTGTAAATCCTAGCTGCAGTAATCTGCATTCTTATTAACATCTTGGTTTAAAAAAAGACAAAAGCGTGGGCAGTAAAGGATTACAGAATTGTGCATATAAGTCTCAGATACCTGTTCTTAGCAAAAGCTAGTTTAAAAAAAAATCCAAACCCTTCTGCCCTGTGGGAAGATGGGCTGGAATCTGGAAAGAGACAAATCGTATGAACTGATGCGTGAAAAGCAGAGCAAGATTAGGTGAAGTGATTTGAAGTTTGCTATAAAAGATTTAAAAACCAGTTCATATTTTTGATTAACCAGACATGTCAAAGAAACTTTGACAAAGAAACTTCATCAAGACGTCATTATAGAGGAAGTTAACACACTAAAATAAGATTAATTTAGGCAGTATCAGTGTAATGCATTTATATGCTCCCCTCACTGTCATATCTGAGCACCTTACTGTTGCCATGCAATGTTAAACACTTTTGTGTTTCACTCTAGAAATACCTGTTTTAGTTGTGGGTTGAAGTGACACATTTTTGTATTTATATTCGCAACGCCTCCGTGTAATCTCCATTTGACAGATGACAATTGAGGCATGAAGGATTAAGTAAATTGCCAAAAATCAAATGGGAAGTCTGTGGCAAAGCAAGGGGATTGAAAATGAGCAGGGCCGGATGTAGGGGCAGGCGACCCAGGGAACTGCTTGGGGTGCCGGGCTTAGGGGGCACTGGGCTTGGAATTCTGTTTTTGTTAGTGACAAAAGGAAAAATAGATTGTTTTGAAGTAAAATGTTTCAGGTATTCCATATGTTGATTCATTTTCTCAACCTTTGTAGAATCTCAGGGAACCTTCCAGACGTTTTGAGAACTATATCTTCCTTGAACCTCCTAGAATGTTGCCAGCCATTACAACATAAGGGGCAGGCATCACCAGTCGGTTAGTGAGATATAAGAATAAAGTGAAATAAACTGAGAGTCCAGCTCCGATATTGTGAATCTTGGTTTATTGTGAATCTTGGTTTATTGTGTAATTGTGAAAGCGTACTTGTATTTTAAGACTTGAAGACTGTAAGTAGTGACTAATAAAGGACATATTTAGGACATAAAGGAAATATGTCCTAATAAAGGACATATTTAATGTTGCCAGCCATTACAACATAAGGGGCAGGCATCACCAGTCGGTTAGTGAGATATAAGAATAAAGTGAAATAAACTGAGAGTACAGCTCCGATATTGTGAATCTTGGTTTATTGTGAATCTTGGTTTATTGTGTAATTGTGAAAGTGTACTTGTATTTTAAGACTTGAAGACTGTAAGTAGTGACTAATAAAGGACATATTTAATGAGCCACCAAAGATATCTATTGAACCAGTATCTACACAACAATATGAAAGAAATACTGTTACTACTTTTGCCATACTTAACACATAATGTTTGATGACTTTCTAAGGGTATGTCTATACTACCCGCTGGATTGGCAGGCAGCAATCGATCCAGCAGGGGTTGATTTATCGCTTCTAGTCTAGACGTGGTAAATCGATCCCTGAGCACTCTCCCGTCGACTCCTGTACTCCAGCTCAGTGAGAGGCGCAGGCGGAGTCAACAGAGGAGTGGCAGCAGTCGACTCATCACGGTAAGTTATCTAAGTATGTCGACTTCAACTACGTTATTCACGTAGCTGAAGTTGCTTAACTTAGATCAATTTCTCCTCCCCCCTGAAGTGTAGACCAGGCCTAAGACTGCAGAACATAGACTTTTACTCTCCCTAATACTGTCTGTTTTCCCCCGTAGAAAATGAAAGATGCCTCCAAAGAATCTTTCAGGGGCTCAGTATAGGAAGCATAAAGCTCTTTTGAAATCTAGTTTGCAGAAGGGGTAAACTTGTTGGGAAAATATCTGAAACAGAATGTTATAGACAAGGCTTTAGGCAGTTGTGATCCTCCCATGCAGAAGAAACTGAGGAGTGAAGTGTAAATTATGGATGTCCTATTACTAAGAAATTAGCAGATTTATCTGCAGATAAGAAATGGAAATGTGAGGAAAGTGATGGAGAATCATCCAGTTTTCCTAGAGGCATAAAGGAAAGTGATGATAAAGAAGAGTGTGGCTCACATGAAAAGGAGAGAAACAATAAAGAAGAATCAGCCTTGCATGATGACAGAAACAGCAGTGAAAAAAATTGCACACCACAAATCGATACATCAGATCCTGCTTTATGGCCAGTGATCCTAAACCAATATTGAGCATACAATTTTGAATGGGCTGGGCAAAACTGAGGATATTGTGCCTCCAGTAAATGAGGAGAAGTGACACTTCTCAAAGTCACACTGCCAAAGAGCGCTTAAGAATGGTGAGAAACTGAATCGGCATTGGCTAGTTTCCTCCAAATCAACTGACAGGTTGTTCTGGTTTTGTTGGAAAATATTTGACAAGAATGCTAAATCGTTGCTTGTGCTTTCTCGGTGCAAGTACTGGCAAAATTTAGCTGATGCTCTGAAGTAACATGAAAGGTCACCTGGCCATTTTATGGCCTATTCCAAATGGATAGAGGTCAAGTCCAAGCTCAAGCTGAATAAATGCATAGACACAGAAAACCAGCACGTTATTAATGTAGCAATCCAGCACTGGAGGAACATGCTCGAGTATCTGATCTCAATTATCCTCTTCCTTGCAAAGAAAATTTGGCATTCCTGGGCTTGTCAGAGAAGCTGTTCATTGACTATAACGGTAATTTCCTCGGTTTGGTAGAGCTCTGTTGGAAATACGATGGTGTCATGCATGAGCACCTGTGTCGAGTAGTTTGTAAAAAAGCTATGGACCATTACTGCAGCAAAACAATTCAAAATGCATTGATTGACCTTATGCAAGGAAGATGCTTGATAACATATTAATGTGGCTCAGCAAAGTGAAGTATTAAGCCGGAGTAATGGACTGCACTCCCAACACTAGTCAGAGTGAAAAGATATCATTTACAGTAAGATTTGTTGACAACGAGGATGTCTGTAGCCAAGTAAAGGAACACTTGATCTGTTTCTGGTCTGTGGACAACTCTACTGGAAAAGGCCTAGCAGAACTGTTTAGGAATGTCTTGAATCAGAATAAAATAAAGCTTCAGTACTGTCGTGGCCAAGGCTATGACAACAGTGAGAGCATGAAGGAAAGAAATAGTAGCATCCAGGCAAGGATCCTTGCATTGAATCCAAGAGCTTGCTCTGCGCCTCGTGGATGCCATTCCCTCAAGCTGCTTGTGTCAGATGCAGCAGCATCTACTTTAGATTCAGTATCTCTCTTTGGAATGCAAAGGATATACATCCTGTTTTCAGCACCAACTATCAGGTGGGAGATCTTCATAAATAATGTTAGAAATCTGACCAAGAAGGCAATAAGTGACACTCACTGGAGAGCCACATTGAAAGCATAAGGCCAGTGAAGTACCAAGTGATAGAGGTTTACGACACTCTGATGGAACCGGCACAGTCAAGTCAAGGCCGGAATCCTACACGAGGCACAAAGCTTGGAAAACCAGATCACTGACTTCAAATTTCTGATCTCCATTGTGGTTTGGAATGATATCCTGTTCCTAGTAAACATTGTAAACAAGGCATTACAAACTCAGTCAATGGATATCGCAATTGCTACCGCTTTGATGAAAAACTGACTTGATTTTCATTGTGGCCTACAGAGATAATGGCTTTGAAGATGCCATCACTGCTGCCAAAGAAATGATGGAAAACTTAGGAGCTGAGCCTGTCTTCAAGGAAACTTTGTATTCATTGGAAGAAGACACAGTTTGGTTACAAGGGCAGAGATGAGGTGATGGGAAGTTCGGAATTAAAATTCAAGAGGGAGAGTTTTTGCTCGCTTGTTGACACTGCTCGAGTGTCCATCGAAGAAAGATTCGGACAAATGAAGCACCGTGAAAAGACCTGGGGTTTTTTTTGTCTGACCTTAGTAAGCTGCTGGAGGACAGGAAAACACACTTGAATAATTGTATGGACCATCACCATAACCTGACACACATGGGGAATGTTTGGACCTAATGATAAAGATCTCTTTGTCGAATTGGACAACATCTATCACATCTTGCCACCCTGGAAACACTCTCCACTCCAAGTTCTCCAATTCATTCATGATGCAGAGCTGAAGGATGCTTTTTCTAATGTGTGGATAGCTTTGAGGATTGTGTTCATACTGCCAGTCACAGTTGAAAGTGGTGAGTGCAACTTTTCAAAGTTCAGGCTCATTAAAACCATATCTTTGATCAATGATGGCCAACGAGAGACTGACATCGCTTGCTATTTTATCCCTGGAAAATGCCATTGGCATTTGGATCTCTCTGATGCTGTGCTTCAGTTTTCAAGGCCAGAGGCGAGAAAAGTGACCTTTTGAACTAGAGAACTAGGGTTAACATTCTAAGGGTGTCAGCTACTGTAACACTATTTAATACTGATTCACCCAGTGTTGGTGCACAGTTCAATATGTTGATGTTAGTACATTTTGATTATTCTCAAAATTTAAAAGTTTCTATAAGCTTAGAGAAAACATCAATACATACAGATTTACAGATCCTAGTATGCAAATTTATCATCTTCTATGACATGGATAAATATCATGCATGCAAATTGTGCATCAGTCATGAAATGGGCTACAAATGCAATAAAAAATAAGGTATTCAACAGTTTAACAAATGGAGGGGGGTGCCAAAGATGCTCCTAGCATGGGGCACTTCTGATCTAGGGTCTGCCCTGAACATGGGTCTCCCAAGTCTGTATGTAGCAGTCTTGTCAGTAGGCCATCCTCCTCCTTCTAAGGTAGGAGCGGGCAACCAAGCACCAAAACAAAACAGTTGTTCATGCTGTGATTTTTTTTTTTCCTGCGGTCTTTTAGCAGCTTTTGTGACATCTATTTTTTTTCATATTCCAGAACAGGGTAGCCAACACATTAAAAGACACTAGGTTTTACCTTCAACTCGTCCCACAAAAAGAGTATCCCACATTCCTCTAAATCTTACTAGGTGGTCTTTTCTCTTCCCATATTTCACTAAAGAACACCTTGCTGGAAAGAAATCAAGTTTTGTTTTGTTTTTTAACTAGGAGTGCTAGTATCACAATTAAGGCAGTGTGGCATTGGTAATTATATGATAATGATATGTAGTTGCAGTGATTTCCTTGTATTGTTACATACATGAAGAAAATAGCTGCTCTGTGCACATTAGATAGCTCTGTTTGAATGAAATGCCTTTGGCCAGGTATTTTCTCACCTCTTCAATGAAATTGTATTTGTCTTCTTTATCCTTACTGATGAACTGATAAATACTTAACATATATTTCAACTTATGCTAAACAATCTGCACCTGGTATTTAGCTGTGACGCTCCAGGTATGTTTCCCAGACCTTAGGAAGAGCTCTGTGTACCTCAAAACCTTGTCTGTCTCGGCAATAGAAGTTGGTACAATAAAGATGCTAACTCTCCCACCTTTTCTCTCTAGTATCCTGGGACTGGCATGGCTACAACAATACTGTACACAAAAATGGTCCTGGAAATAATTGGTGATTCACCTGACTGGCCACTGGATGTCATAATTGCCCACAAATGCCGCTGTAACATTATCAATCAGATAGTAAGAGGAACCTTGACTATTAGCAAATGTAGCTTGAAGAAGACATTTTTTTAAAAAGAGATTGTTACATCCCTCTTAAAAACTACTAGACTAAGTCCAAAATTTGGAGCCTCTGACAAAAAGCACAGTAAGTATAGGCAAGTGTTACTGAATATCTGGAGAGAGCGACATCTAATTACCCTTTAATAACACTGATAGTGACTGCAGTGCAGGGCATAAACTGAGGTGATTCTCAGGCTTCTTTCTTGAGCACATAGGACCCATTAGGGAAACAAACAAAAAACACAAGGATAAGCTGCTCTGAGGACAGCAAAGGGAGAAAGCCTTGGCTCAGATCCCCAGCTGTGAACTGGCCTTTATGTTCAACTCTGACAGTGTCAGTGGAGCAAAGAACCATCAGCTCTCCCTTGCCAGGGCTTCCACAAGCATGGGGGAGTCTCAGCTGGCACAGCCAGCTCCTGTGCCAATCCTTTGTGGCCCCCAGTTTAGGGAGCGTGCTAGGAAGAGAGTGGCTGGAGCATGCTGTGCTCTGGCAATCCAAGGCTGTCAAACAGCTCCTTGGATTAGGTTGTCCAGATCTCACAATTTTATAGGGACAGTCCCGATTGTTGGGTCTTTTTCTTATAAAGGCTCCTATTACCACCACCACCCTCACCCCGTCTCGCTTTTTCACATTTGCTGTCTGGTCACCCTACCTTGGATCAGGTGGTTTCAGCTAGCTCCTTACCATTCCCTGTCTCATCGTCTGCAGCTGGACATAGCTCAGTAACTATCCCCAAGAGTTTGTTAGAAATGTACAATGTTTTAGTAATGATGCAGTTAATTTTGACAAGCTTGGTTTCCCGCAGAAACACATGGCATAGTATTTTTACATTAAAAAAATAAACACAGAATACACATATGTAACTTCCACTCTGGGGGAGGTTCAGGAGGTGATGGGTTGCAATGAACTGGACAGACAATAGTCATCTTGGTTATGTTTTTTAACTTTGGGAGGTGCTGATATACTGTGCTGAAGGGTAGGGTATAAAATTTGTTGTTTTTTAAGATATTCATATTAGATCATGACTGATCCTGTCCTTGTATACAAGGGGGTTACATACAAAGCCACATTTTCAGCAATTAAAAGTTTGAAATATTTATATTATGGGGATGTCTTGATGAACTAGAAGAAAAAGTGGAATGATCCCTGTATACTGGGTCAAGCTTAGAAACGGGTGGGAAATCCAATCAGAACAGATGTTTTAGGCTCCAATCCTGCAACTGGATCTGTGCAGGCAAGTCCCAATGCCTTTGCAGAGCCTTATTCACTTCTGGGCAGCTCCATAAAAATCTAGCTGTCCTTTCTCTGTTTTTATTTTGTTGGCTAAACAAGAATGACTGTCTGGTACATACAAGATAGTGAGTGTATGTGGTTTTTTTCTATTGTCAGTTTTGATTCTTCTAGATTTTAAGGCTAGAAGGGACAATTGTGATCATCTAGTCCAGGCATCAGCAACCTTCGGGATGCAGCACGCCAGGGTAAGCCCCCTGGTGGGCCGGTTTGTTTACCTGCTGCGTCCACAGGTTCGGCCAATCACGGCTCTCACTGCCTGCGGTTCGCCATTCCAGGCCAATGGGGTCTGCGAGAAGCCACAGCCAGCACATCCCTCAGCCCGAGCTGCTTCCCGCAGCCCCCATTGGCCTGGGACGGTGAACTGTGTCCAGTGGGAGCCACAATCGGCCGAACCTGCAGATGCGGCAGGTAAACAAACTGGCCTGGCCCGCCCGCCGCGGGCCGAAGGTTGCCGATCCCTGATCTAGTCTGACCTCATCGATAACACTGGCTATAAATTTCACCAAGTGATTTCTGTGTGAAGCCCATACTTTCTGGTAATATAAGAACAGCCATACTGAGTCAGACCAAAGGTCCAGCTAGCCTATTATCCTGTCTTCCAACAGTGGCCAATGTCAGGTGCCCCAGAGGAAATGAACAGAACAGGTAATCATCAAGTGATCCATTCCCTGTTGTTCATTCCCAGCTTCTGGCAAACAGAGGCTAGAGACACCATCCATGCCCATCTTGGCTAATAGCCATTGATGGACCTCTCCTCCATGAATTTATCTAGTTCTTTTTTTGAACATGTCTTTTAGAAAGAGATCCAGTCTTGATTTAAACAGTTCAAATGCTGGAGAATCCACCACATCTCCAAGTAAATTATTCCAATACTTAATTACCTTCACTGTTAAAAATGGGCACCTTATTTCTAATCTAATTAGTCTAGCTTCAGTTTGGACTTTGGTATGCCATTGGACCTTGTTATGCCTTTGTCTGCTAGGTTAAAGAGACCTCTACTATCAGAAATCTCTGCATGCAGGTGCTTACAGACCCTGATCAAGTCGTCTAACTCTCTCTTTCAGCATAATAAATTGAGCTTCTGTGGTCTCTCACTATACGGTGGGTTTTCCAGAACTCGAATCATTCTTGTAGCTTCTTGAACGGTAGATATCAGAGGAGAACACCATATTCTACTAACAGTCTCAGCAATGCTATATATGGTGCTACTAACTCCTCCCTACTCTCATTCAAAATTTCCATGTTGATGCTTTCAAGTATTAGCCCTGTTAGCCAAGCATTGTACCAGAGGCTCACATTCAGCTGGTTATCCACAATGACTCCTTTTCAGATCACTGTTTCCAAGGATATAGTCTGGAGAGTAAGATGTACATTCTTTGATGTATGACTTTTCTTATAAAACTAAAGTTGAGAACTGTGGTGCTGTGACTTAAATAACTCTATTTCCTCACAGCGACCAAGGCTCTCAAGTAGGCCTTCCCTGGTGACTGTCATGAAATAAATGCATAAGGAGTGTCACATAAGAAAAGGAGGTGGCATGTGATCAAAAGTCTTTTAAGACATATCTCGTGTCCTTGTAGATATTCCATTATAGTAGCTCTGAGTCTCTTACGATTTTCATGTGAACCTTCCTGTCCTCCTTACCCAAAAGGTAGTAATAATAAATAATAACTTGTTTATATATCATGCTTTTCATTCAGTAACTTCAAATTTCCTTACTAAGGTGAGTAAGTTATTCCCATTTCATACAGAAGGAAAATGAGGTTAAACAGACTTGCTCAATGTCACACAGTGAGCCAGTGGTGGCGTCAGAATAGGATCCAGATGACATGGTTGGCAATAATTAATTTTCATCAATTTATTTGTTTTTACAGCAAAAGTTGCAGAAACCTGTGGCAGGACAAGACTATATTACATTTTCAATCAGCCAATAGTGACTATAAAGCTAGGCTCAATAACAGAAGACTGCAACAGAAGAGTTCCTTCTCCCAGCTTGCAAGTGCTGAGAAACTTTTCGTGCGCCCTCCTGTGGTACAGGATAATATTGCATGTACACTACAAATCATCGGCTATTCAGAAAACGCATTGTACCTGGATCCCATCCCTACATAGTACTCTTTATGTTCTTCTTAAGATGAAAATGATGTGTATAGCCTCATCTTTCAGGCCTTTAAATCTGTCCTAATCTAGCAAAGACTCTTTTAGGAAATATATTTCAGTGTATTATTCTTTGCCTTAGCTCTAGATATTCAGTGACTATTTCCTCCTAGAAGTTCCAGGATGATGGCAGCCTTATTTAGGTGATAATAGGAGTGCCGTGCTATTTTATGAGGCTATAATCCAATTCCTGAGTGGATGATACTCTACAAGATCAAGTAGTTTATCTTGATAATCCATAGAACTGAATTTTTGGCCAGAAAAAATTGGTGCACCTGTTCATGCTGTTATGCTCTAACTCTTCAATATTTGTGTTAAGTAAATCTTCAGAAAATTAGTGAAAAATGCCAAAGCAGAGGAAAGAGTAATGATGGGCAGACAGTGCAGAGCAGACTGATAATCAGGGCTAGAGCTGGGTAATAGATGGTTGGTTCTTGATTATTTAAATCAACTTGAGGATGCTTCTTGTTTACAAGGCAATGACTGTGCCCAGGGCTAAGATACCCTGGTGGTAGGTGAGGTTAAAAAACCCTAGAGAGATGGAATAAATTTCAAAGAGTTGGGAGTTACAGGTGCTCTAATAAGTTCCAACTTTTTTCTGCTTTTTTTTAACGGGGAAAAATAACTAAAATATTCTAATTAAAACAATCAACCCTGATGTAAATGTTCAGGTTGCAATCAGCAGTCAGTCTATGTCAAAGTTAAGTTTGCCCATGCAAGCTAAACTCTGATTTATATGTAACATGATATATGCCCCAATCCTGTAAAAAGACTCCATGTGGGTAGACATCGATGTGCTATCCCTTTCAAAAGTGGGGCTCTAATCTTGAATGATATGGCCATGTATTATTTGATAAAAAAGTACACTATGTAAGGTGAGCAATGAATGAGACGGGGTTCTGCTAACTATAAATAAATTCCATGGACTCTGTATATTACCGACAAATAGACTCTCCACACATACCTCAGGTTGTAGAATAAACTTGTATATTATAGTATTTGAGAACTATTAAGCTCTTTGCATTGCTGCCAAGTTTTGTGCATCTCCTGTGTGACATTTTGTGCAAATCATATAATGAACTAAATTGCATATTTCAAAATAATTTTGCAAAGAACCATAAACCTCACCTTTAAAAAAATTAGGTGGGTTTAGTGCTAGTGAAGGCATCAGCCTATTTCACATTAGGGAGTGAGTGCATTTTTCTACTGGTAAGTATTTCTCACACACATACAGACTGCCTTGCCAGTATCACCCTTTGTTGAGGGATGGGGGTGAGGGGTTTCCTCTAGATTTATAAGAGGTAGGAGACAGAGGTCTAGGGGAGAGGAGGGCAGTGAACGGTCACTGAAGGCTTAGGTTCTGGGGAAGCCTCCCCTATTTTCTTCTTCTTCCCATCTCCCACATCTCTTTTCAGCTGCTATCCTCCAGTCTTTCCTTTTCAGAGCCTGCCCCCATTCAGTCTCAGCTCCACTTTTGCCAGCTCATGCAATATTTGATGTTTTTCTTAAAGCCTCAACTCCTGGAGTTCTGTGATTATGTAAGAATCTCAGCTTTCAGGATATTATTAAACTATATTTCTAGTCATCGTGATAGTGAAGAAAAGCTTGAAAATGTACTGCCTAAAGGCTCAAATAGCAGAAGACATAAAAATGACCCCATATATTTTTTGTTTCATAATTTTTGAATGCTTGGGGTTGGAGCTTCTTCTGAGCAGCCCCCTTCTTGAGTCCTCCTTTCATCTCTATGTACCCCTACTTGGTGCTGCTGCCTCCTCCCTAGGGCTCAAGCCACATGTGCAATAGTGATCTCTAGTGGCTATGGGAGAATGCAGCTCTTCATGTTGCAGATGGATGTGTCAGACTCCAGCTCAGGTAGGGGTAGACATGTCAGAGCTGACAGATGTGTCAGGCATCTCATGTGACACACACACTTGGCAACTCTTTGGTGAAGGAGCTGTATCTTTCAAAAAGTCTGTTCTGCACCTAAACACATTCAGGTGTTATATAAATAATACATGAAAAGCATATCGATAAATATTGTTATCATAATGGGTACTTAGAAAGGGAAGGTATTAAAGCTGAGCATGCAATGTAAAATTTAGCCTTTTCTTATTTTGGGGTACTTACATTCAGTATTCATGCTCTTTCAATCATTTTTGAGGGACTTGTTAATAACTTCTGAGCTGTGTGAGGACCACCACACACTTGGGGCTGAGGCACTCGGGTTTATTAATCCAAATCTTTATTTGAACCAAAACATGGCTTTGCATTTTTACAATTATCATAAAAGCACAATAAATGACTGATATACGGAAAAATATATTGTTCAATTACCTTCTCCTAGAGTGTAGGCAGATCACGACAGTCTTCTCTTATGAGGCTCTGATTATCTCCTTACATTCTAGCATATTTATATCTTTCCATATGATCTGACCATCCAATCAGCATTAAGCATTATCTTTTACATAACCTATACAATATGCATGTGCAGGCTTCAGTTGCCATAATTTTTGCTGTCCACACTATTTTCATGTCATCATCCAGTTAGTTTATTTACATCACACTCTGACTATACCAGCTCATTCAATACAAGGACTTTCCTGTTTTTTCCCCAATATAGGGACTTATTATCAGTACCTTTTGTCTATTTAATGCACTGATTAATTTCCTCTCATCTATGTCCTTCAACAAAGTACATGCCATTTACAAAACATCACCTTTGTCTGACCCAGCAGCTGTAAGCATTATTAAGGTAGTCCATATAAGGACGAATTTAGCAAGCAATGCTCATGTCAAAAAAAGACTAAGCCAAAACCAGTTAGCCTAGAAGAAGTATTACCCTGGCCTGTCCAAACTCATTCACTATATAATATATGAAAATGTCATATGTCTGGGTATTGTAAGGCAAGGAAATGGCTATAGTGGAAAAGGATTTATCTGAAATGTGTGGTATGTTACACATTTTTATCATATAACTCTGCTAAATAACTGTCAGTATTAGCTAAACAATCTGAAAAGCATTTTTGGCTGAAAATGTATCTCCATATTTGCAGCTCTCAGTGTCAATGGGATTAAAAGCATATGCTTAAATGTGGAATGCTTTCCTGTGTTTGGGTCCTATAAGGGTCAGTGTTAATTTTTTTCAGTATATTTTGACCTCTATTTTGCAAACAGATTTTGGTTTTTTGGATTATATATTTTTGTCCAGTTATATTTGTTTCTTGGCAGAGAGTCCAGTCCTAATGTGTTTTGATTGTCACCAAACAGTAACAGAAATCTAGGGTGCAGTAGGATGGTTTCATCTGGGTGAGAAATTGGTGACAGAGGTTCAGGGCATTTTGTTAGTGTAATCTGTTTATTAACAATAGGTAAACAAGGTCCTATTTCCCTGAACAGCAAGCAGTAGGAACAAAGAAATCCCAAATCAGGCACATCAGCCCTGCTCCAAGAAGCAGCTGTCTATTTGCCTCTGCTTCTCTCCAGTGCACCACAAAGAGTCCAGCCTGCTCACCACCACAGCTTGACACACAGCCTCGTGCCAATCCACAGCTAAGTTCCATCTAAGTCTATCAAGGGCTGTGCAGTCAGGGAGAGGTGCCCCTGCCCAGCCCCACCCCATCAGAGGGCTTCTCCTGTCAACATAGCTACTGCCTTTTGGGAATGTGGAGTAAATATGCCAACAGGAGAAGCCGTCCCGTTGCCATTGTTGGAAAAAAACTCAGTTCTCGCTTTTTCTTTGGGTGCAGCAAAATCAAATACTTTATTATTTCTCCAGTAATTACAATGGAGGGAGGGAGTGCCCTAGGACACAGGGTCGCCCCAGTCCCGGACAGGTCTCTCTCAACTGGTAAACAATTACAGCAAGCCTTTATACTTTTGTTACAGACAATAACTAGCAATAATACAGACAATAAAGAGCAACAACTGCATTTTGTTTATACATAAGCCTTTCTGCTATCTTATTTGTCTCACTCCTTAAAACGCAAGCCTGCATATTTGGTTATCAGTACAAGGTCGTAATAACTTTTTACACAGTTCTTTTCCTGTTGCCTCACACTATCCTTGCTTCTACAAGTCTCACGTCATTAGGGTTACAGCTAGCCTAACTCTTGCTAACTGACTGACATGCATTAAAATTCCCTTCAAATCCTTGTTAATTCTTTCCCTGCTTCCACACCATAGGTAGTCTTCACAAAGCACCACAGTGGTGCAGCGGCACTGGTGTAGATACACTGTTCTGGGGCTGTAAGTGTAGACACGCCCTAAGCAAGCACTTATATTCTTAAGGTAAAAGCATTACAGAAAAAAAACCATATAAAAACACTAAAAGTTCCTATGCACATACTAAAAGTTTACCAGAGGTCACTCATCAGTCTAGGAGGTTAAAGTCCTTCCAACCCTTTCACAAGGGTTGGGGATCCCCTTGGGCAGAAAGTTCTGTCCATTTGCTGGATCAGAAAGAAGGCCCTGAGTCAGTTTAAATGCAGCCTTTTATGCCAAAAAGCCCTTTGTCTTCCTAGTTTCTGGAAACCCAGTTTGAACCAGTATCTATGAACCTCGGCCAGGTGTGGTACATCTCTGGAAGTGTGAGTGATTCATCTTAATCACCCCCACCCCCTCGTGTTTTAGTTCCGGAAGATGGAACATACCATTCCTGGCCCACAATGATACATACACTTAATATGGTATACTTCCCCAAGGTTATTGAATGTGGTTGCAATATTGGTCACATCCTGTAAACTCCACACTTCTCTGCTGGCTGCATAGGCTTGCCTCCTAGCTCTGGTCGTCATCCCCCTTGTTTGTGTCCAGCTATTTTAGACCAGCCTTAGGCCTATTCAATGTTAGAAAAAAAAATTATGGTACAGGTTAGCATCTTATGGCACAACAATAACTTTTCAAATTCTTGGATGTGAAAGCTTTAGAAAGATATTTTTAATTAAAAATCAAATAAATAAGTAGCCCAGGAATTAATATCAAGTGCTAATTTTAATTATAAGCTAGAATAGGAATTGGGTTTCTGAAGATAGGCAGGGTTCATTTATCTTCAGCTGACAGATCTGAGTAATTGATGTTCCATTTTTTGGACATATACAGATGTTTATTCAAATAATGATTTGTGGTTAGAAGATATATGTACATTCATTGTTGTGTGACAGGTTTAACAAAACATTTCTGCACCTGGAGAATGTAAATAAAGTGTTCAGATTCCAAAGGGTGCTATTTGCATAGAGTGTTTTCTAGAGTGGAGAAATAAATATCTGATAATAGATGTGATTATGAATGAAAAATATGCAAGAGGAATGAGTGTTCATGTTTTTGAAAGATGAAAGGGCATGTCTGCATTAGTGGGGATCTTTTTTAGTTTGGCATTCATCATGTTATCTGTGAATATTTTCAACTGCCCTTGATTTGGTGTCATCAATTGTTTCAGATAGAATACCTTAGTGGTGAGGGACTGTACTTGACTGGTGCTGCACTAGCTCTGAGTGATACCATTAGCATATGTGAAAGAATACAGTATTGCATAGGTTGGTGTTAATGGTAATACAGATGTGTGCTTTGCGACAAATGTGCCCTAACTAGGGTTTTATAGACTTAAGATCAACTTAGTTTGATCTATTTTAAAAATATAAAGAAATAAGAGGAATCACAAAGATAGGCAACGAAACAGAGAAACCAAACCCTATTTCCAGGCATAGGTTTAAGAATAAGGGCTCAGTGTGGGAAACTAAAAGAGCAGGAACCCAGTGTGTGGTTTTGGAGGCGTGGCGGTGGCAGAGAAGGGACATCAGGAAAGGCAGATGGGGAGCTAGTGGACTAGGAACAGCACTCACAGCTGCTGAAGGGGCAGGCTTCTGTGGCTGTGAAGCTGCAGGCCTCTCCTTTCAGCCTGGACTACAGACTATGCCCCTCTTCCCCTTCTCCCCTCCCCCGCATGGGTTATGTGGGGTGGGGAGAATGTGGGGGCCCCAGGCTGGGGCAGGGAGGAGACATGTGGGGAGGTCACATGTCCTCTCCTTCAGCTGGTGCCCGGAGGCACCAGTCACCATGGCTCTGAGCCATCGAGTAGCCTAGGGAAGGGGCTGAAGGCCTAGAAGAGTGATTCAGCTGGGACAGCTGCTGAAGAATCTCCATACCAGAGCAGGGACAATTTGAGGGAGAGCCCAGAAGGAGCAGAGAGACCATTTGGGAAGCAAGCCCAGGAGGGGCTAGAACAAACAAGGGTACGGTGATAGGCCCTGTTGTACTTGTACCCCAGAAGGGGTTTGTTTTGTTCACATACAAATTGTATATGACTTGGCCAGAGGGCTGAGACACTGACGATCCACTTGACGAGGGCAGTAGTCGGTGGGAAGCACACTGAGCAGTGCAAGGCTGAAAAAAGAGCAGGTGCACACACACACACAGCCGATAGGGCAGGGGTTCTCAAACTGGGGGTCATGACCCCTCAGGGGGTCGTGAGGTTATTACATGGGGGGTCGCAAGCTGTCAGACTCCACCCCAAACCCCACTTCGCCACCAGCATTTATAATAGCGTTAAATATTTTAAAAAGTGTTTTTAATTTATAATGGGGGGGCCACACTCAGAGGCTTGCTGCACAAAATTTTGAGAACCACTGCGATAGAGGGTGCTCACAAGAGGCAAGTGGGCCCCACTACAGGCAGTTTCTATTATATCAGACCTATAAGATAAATATATATAGTGGCAAGGCACCTCCTCTGTCTTGCCAGACTTAGCACTTCTCCCTCTGGCAGTGGCAGGGCCTCAGTAGGGTCGCCAACTTTCTAATCACACAAAATCAAACACTCCTGCCCCGCCCTTTCTCCGAGGCCCCATCCCCACTCGCTCCATCCCCTCTTCCTCCATCACTCGCTCTCCTCCACCCTCACTCACTTTCACCAGGCTGGGGAAGGGGGTTGGGGTGCAGGAGGGGTAAGAGCTCTGGCTGGAGGTGCAGGCTCTGGGGTGGGGCCAGGGACAAGGGGTTTGGGGTGCTGGAAGGGGCTGCAGGGTGGGGCAAGATGTTGGGGGCGGGCTCCTGGAGGGAGTCTGGGTGCAGGAGGGGATTCTAGGGTGGGGCAGGGCATTGGGGTGCAGGAGGGGGTTCGGGGTCCCGGCGGCACTAACCGCAGATCCCAGGAAATGGCCGCCAGGTCCCTGCAGCCCCTAGGCACATGGGCAGCCAGGAAGGTTCCGCGCGCTGCCCTCGTGCCTGCAGGCACCACCCCTGTGGCTCCTATTGGTCACGGTTCCCGGCCAATGGAAGCTGCAGAGCTGGCACTAGGGGCAGGGACAGTGCGCAGAGCCTCCCTGGCCACCCATGCACCTAGGGGCCACAAGGATCTGGCAGCCACTTCCGCGTGGAGCTAGAGCAGTAAGGGAACCTGCCTTAGCCCCGGGCCCACGCTGCACTGCCGACCAGACTTTTAACAGCCAGGGTCCCTTTTCGACTGGGCATTCCAGACGTCTGGCAACCTTAGCCTTGGGTAAGTCAGCCTCCCTCTGGACAGTGTTTGTCTTCCCCCTCTGTGTTTATTTATCAGAATATTCAAGGTAGGCCTCAGGGCAGGCCCAAGAAGTGCTCCTCCAGCAAACAAAAAGAAACCGATTTACAAACACAAGTCAAAGGGGGATACCTTTCCCTGCTCCCTCACTGGGGTGGGGAGGAGGTGTTATCCTGTTGTTGGCCCTGGGATGTCAGTCCTTCCTCCAAGCACTGAGCTTTGCTTGTTTCCTCTGTAAGGAGGACAGCAGCCTTTCTCCCTGTAGCAGCTTGTCTCTCTCACCAGAGGAGGGGTTTTTAGAGGTCTCAGGCAGCCCTTAACTGGAGTCGGGTGTCCCTAGTTAACCTTCTCATCTTATAGGAAAAAGGGCCACCACTCTCTTGCAGCTGCCCAGCCTGACTTTGTCTATATATGTATATGTGTGCATCTTATATAGATGTGTGTGTATTTATATATAAAAATAGAAAATGTTTAAGCATGTAAATATTTGTAACACAGGAGTCTCTGCCTTTTATTGTCCCTTACTATGGCCCAGTGTTCTGCATGCCTCTATAACCTTTCCCAATCCTCTACACCAGTGGTGGGCAACATGAGGCCCGCAGGCCGCATGCGGCCCATCAGGGTAATCTACTGGCAGGCCGCGAGACATTTTGCTTACATTGACCGTCCACAGGTATGGCCACCTGCTGCTCCCAGTGGCCACAGTTCGCCGTTCCTGGCCAATGGGAGCAGTGGGAAGCGGCACAGGCCGCAGGGATGTGCTGGCCGCCGCTTCCCTCACCTCCAATTGGCCGGGAATGGAGAACCACAGCCACTGGCAGCTGTGGGCGGCCATGCCTGTGGACTGTCAATGTAAGCAAAGTGTCTCATGGCCCCGCCAGTAGATTACCCTGATGGGCCGCAGGTTGCCCACCACTGCTATAGAGGATCCTCCATTCTTCCTAGCCCCTTCCACCTCTCACCATACTTCCCTTAATCTTTCCCCCAACCATTCCAGGACCAGGTACATGTGAAAGAGTGTGGCCTGCATTGCAGTGGGGAAAAACAGGTAAAAAAACACACACATTGGCATCCTGCTACTTTAAAGTATGCACACATCTGTGCAGAATATTTCTCCACCCCAGCCTAATGCATAGCAAATCAGAACTGGGACTTTATTCAGCAAAGTCCAGCACCTCCTTCCCCTCCAACAAGCAATAGTTTCTGCTTGTTTCAGCCACAAGAAAAAGAAAAAACATTCTTTAACTTACAAAGTCTCTTCAAAATATAACGCACTTCATTATACCAGTCCCTCTTTGCTACCTTATTGAGTGGCAATAGTTGGACTTGCACTTGTAAGCAGGGCTCCATCTTCGTATGCAGTAGTCTTCTTGCTTTACCCTTGCTTCAATAAAAATGTTCATCTAGGAACAAAGAATGTAGGCCATACTGACAGGATGGGGAAGCAGTGAATCTGAAACAGATTTGGGGGTCATGGTGGTAATCAGCTGTGACAGTCAGTAGAGTTTCCCCCTAACAGCTAGTTAGGCAGCTTATAATAGCTGGCAACCATTAAGGGAAATTGGACACCTCACGGACACAGTAGCCTGAACTTTTGAACTGTCTTCCCTTATCGGTCTTGAGGCAGTTGAAGCTGGTCCTGAGCCGGTTTTTGCTGAGCAGATTGCAGAAGTGCAGGGTTTGATAATCACCAATCAAATGCCAACACGACCGAAGCCTGTGTGTGAGTGTGTATAAAAGATTCCTGGTTTTTGTATGGAGTAGAGTTTTTTGTACCTAGGTACAGAACTCTCCTTTCTTCTGCAGAATAAAGCAACCTTTCCTTATCCCTGTCTGGCTGTCATTGGCTCTCAGCTAGGCGGACCCGACATTTCGGTAACAGTTTCTGGCGACCCAGATGGGACCCTCCTAGCTCGGACATCGGACTCCGGACGGCTGCCGTGAACTAGGAGTGGCGCCACCGGGGTGCTTAGTCCCTCTTCCTCACTTCACCACAGCCTCTGGGGTTCGTGCTATGATAAGGTGAGCCCTAATAGGATAAGGAAACACTTCCCAGGTTCTGGCTATATTCTGGTTACCTGGTTACTGTATTTCTGTCTTATACCTTTGGGTGTTAGGTGTGTGGGCGGAACTGAGCTTCTTGTTCGTAATTCCTCAGGGTGGAAGCCATAGCGTGCAAGGAAGCCCTGAGGTCGTATTAAGATCCTTCTGTTCCGTCCCCTGTAGCAGTCAGTGTAAGCAGAGATTGCTGGCTTGGATTTTTTTTTTTTTTGGATTAGACCATTATTCCCTCCTTCTTTCTGTTTAATTCTCTATTTGAGTGCCAGAAAAGGGGATGGGTGGCTCTCAGCGGAAACCCTCTAAGGATAGCCCTTTGGATTACATGTTAAATAAATGGCCTTTATCCGATGTTCAGAAAGGAATGTCAAAGAGGCGCATATTGCAGCTTTGTATCCAGAATTGGCCAGCCCTGGGTACCGATTGGCCCGAGTTCGGGTCCTTTGACATTCCGACTCACTTAACTCCTCTGTGCCTGGTGCTGGAAAACCAGGCACCGGGACAAATGGATTATTGGTTCTTGTGGGACGATGAAGCTCATCGTCGCTTAAAGAAAATACAGATTCAAGCCCCTCTATACCCAAAACCGTCTGCCCCTAAAGAGGCCGATTTTTGGGAAGAAAATCCCCCCATATACTGTCCTCGACTTCGGCCACCGGTAGCAGCAGCACTACCAAGTGGGATGGGCTCCATACCTTCCTCTGCAGCCATGGGTTCGGAGATAGCAGCCCTACCACAGAAACCCCCGCCCGGGAAAACTGAGGGCACTACAGCTCGAGTAGACGAACCAGCTACTGGCGGGATGACGAGTAGTGGGTCAGAGTCTTTTAGCCTCTTGGGTAGTCCATCCCACACTAGATTGGGGTCAGTTTATGGGAAGAAACCTATGGGCAATTAAATTCAAGCACCCCTCCGGGTCATCCCAGTTCCAACGACAGAGGGGAATGTCGTGGACCATCATGTTCATGTTCCGTTTACCACAGCGGACCTTATGAATTGACAAACCACTACGCCTCGCCTCAGGGATGACCTGGATGTCGTCCATAGGCTATTCCATACCATTTTCCAGTCTCATAATCCCGATTGGCAAGATGTGGGCCAACTTTTGGATTGTTTGTTACGCACAGAGGAGAAGGAGCGGGTCCTTCGGGGTGCCCGGGCTGCCGCAGAAGCCGGCGGCCATTCCTGTGACCTTATAACCCTTGCTAATCCGGCCCAATAGAACCCGAATGATCCGGCCCACCAGGTGAATTTAAAGAGATTCCGGGACTGCATTTTACTAGGTATCAAACAGGCAGGCGAGAGAACTCTGGATTGGTCAAAAATTCATAATACTGTGCAAGGGAAAGAGGAGCACCCTTCTGATTTTTATGAGAGACTTTGTAAAGCATTTTGTACCTATACTAACCTAGACCCCAAGACCGCGGATGCACAGTCCATGGTCCGGCTTATCTTTATTTCTCAGTCAGCCCCGGACATCAAAAAGCAGTTACAGTGACTTGAGGGCGCTGAAGGGAAATCCCTGGAGGAACTGGTAAGCGTTGCCACCCATGTATATAACACAAGAGAGAAGGTACAAGAGACAAAGCAGGTGAGAATGCTGGCGGCTCTTGTAAATGCTGGGAATGAAAAACAAGGAGGGTGGAGGGGACCCCCCAAGAGGCAACCTAAAACGGACGGGGGAGAGAGCCCAGGACACGCCAAAGATATGTGTAACTATTGTAAGCAGCTTGGTCATTGGAAGAGGGAGTGCCCATACTGACCCACTGGGCAGCAGTCCCGCCGCCCAGACCCACTGCAACACCAGATGACTGTGGGAAGAACAGATGTTAATGACAGTGAGGAATGACGGCGACCAGGGGGTTCTTCTGTCACCTATTCAAATGATTTTACCACTTATGTTTGTTCCTCCAATGACCCCCAGGTCCATCTAACTTTGGGAGGAACCGTTTAGTCTTGTCTTCTGGACTCTGGGGCTGCCCTGTCCACTGTTACAGTCAAGCCGAAGAAGGGAAGCCTCATGAATAAAAGGATTCCAGTAATGGGTATAGGCAGAAAGCCATTTGACTGTTCTGTGTTGCAGGAGACTACTGCGGAAATTTCTGATGTCTCCGCCTCCCATGCCTTTTTGCTAGCTCCGGATTCCCCAGTTAACCTCTTGGGCAGAGACCTGTTGTGTAAATTGCATGCTCAGCTCTTTTTTTCAGATGACAGGATCGTCCTCCGGTTACCTCAAAACCAACTTCCCCAGCTGTGTGCTGTTCTGACCCAGGCTTCAGAGGACTCGATCCTGCCTGCGGACCCGGTCCTACCCGAGTGACTCAGACAGGAGGTAAAAGCTTCCCTATGGGGCACTTTAAAAACAGACTTGGGCACTCTACAGACAGAACCAGTGTGTATAACCTTGAAGCCAGGCATTGTAATTCCTCGAATTCGTCAGTACCCCATCCCCCAAGAAGCTCTGCTAGGCCTCCGGAACCTTATCACCACATTCCTGTGGTTGGGAGTGCTAGTTCGCACCAAGTCTCCTTTCAACACCCCCATTCTGCCAGTCAGAAAACCTGACACGGATCCAGAGGGAAAACCGGTATACTGATTTGTCCAGGACTTGCGTGCAGTGAATAAAGTCATTCAGGCTAGACACAACGTGGTACCTAACCCTCACACTATCCTGACTGCCATTCCAGCAGGTACTGCTTGCTATTCGGTAATAGACTTGTGTAATGCCTTTTTCAGTATTCCCCTAAATCAAGACAGCTGGGATATCTTTGCATTTACATGGATGGATCTAGAGACCGGAAGGGCAGAACAGCTGACCTGGACTCGGCTACCACAGGGATATGTTGAATCGCCAACCATTTTCTCCTCTATCCTGACATGGGATTTAGCTGATATTAAGCTACCTGGTGGGTCCACTTACCTCTTGTATGTGGATGACGTCCTGGTTTGTTCTCCTGATCAGGTAACATGCGAAACAGACACTATTTACTTGCTAAATTGCTTGGCAGATAAGAGACATAAAATGTCCCCTTCTAAGCTTTGCCAAGGACGGTTTAATGACGGGCTCTTCAGTCTAGCAGAGAAAGATATAACATGATCAATGGCTGGAAGCTGAAACTAGACAAAGTCTGATGGGACATAATATAAAAATAATAATAAAACATTTTAACAGAGTAATTAACCAGTGGAACAATTCACCAAGGGTCATGGTGGAGTCTCCGTCACTGGCAATTTTTAAATCAAGACTGGAAGTTTTTCTAAAATATTCACTCTAGGAATTCTTTGGGGGAAGTTCTATGGCTTATGTTACACAGGAGATCATATTAGATGCTCACAATTTCTCTTTTGGCCTCAGACTCTATGAATGACTCCTTAGTTGATACCTTCTCTACTTACCTTAGTATGTGGGATATCACAAGCTAGTCTTAAATTTTTTTTAGGTCTTTTCCTCACTGATTTCTCCCCACCTGTCCAACCTACCTCTTTTCCCATCCCCATACCGCAAAAATAGCCGAACAGCAAATTTAAGAGTCACCTTTCCTCAGCAAGGCAAACAAATCAAATATAGGGTTTTTGAAGCCAGGCCATTTTGAAGATAATGAGCTAAAAGATGTGAAAATTTTCAAAAGTGAGTTTCAGGTAAATTTTCAAATCACCATAACTTCAAAACTCCATGTCTGATTTTTATCAGACTTCCCAGAACAACATTACCTTGGGAGGAGATACAACGTGCACAATTTTAGGAAAATTGGTGTCTCATTGGGGATGTTATGGTCTGGAGAAGGGAATAGGTTAAAATCAGGTTGATAATGAATGTCTGCTTCATCTTTACGTATAGAGTAGTCTCCATCCTTCCGCCTTCCCTCTTTGTGGTGCTGTTTCAGACAATGGACAGGGTTACTGAAGGAAGGGACTTATGTCCCTATACTTGTCCTGATACTCTTTGGCCCGTTCAAAGCAGGCAGTTACAAACCAGCCCACGGGGCAGGGATTTAAAACCTTTCCAGAGCAAGTAATATGGCCTTTCTAGGTAGTTTTGGTCTCCCTGTGTAGATAGACTACACTACTGACAATCAGAGGTTACCTTTTGTGTTAGACTTCAGTGACTGTCCTTCATGCAGCCATTTTAATGCTAACACTGCTGTCCCTCAGTTGCCTCCATTTTCCTCCTTCATGGAGGCCATACTGCCCTAGGGGAGATAAAGTCACTGGAAGAACAGAAAAGATGTATATGATGGACAGTGGTTATAAGAGAAAAGAAAATGGTTAATTGAATCTGATGAAATTTAGGGAATGGTATAAGGCTCCGTCTTGGATTAAGTGTTAGGTCATCTGAATCCCAGGCCAATCCACTGACCACAAGCCATCCTTCCACTATAATGTCATGCTAACAAAGTTAAGACAAGCCAATCTGAGTACTTCTACTGGATGATATTTTTTTGGTTATTAATAGTTGCTTCTTAGAGGATCAGCAGCCAGAGAGGGCCAGGACATTTCCCAGTATTGTTAATGTTGCATTATGGGTGTCTCCTTTAGTAATGAAGAGGCCAGAAAACTTTCCCAGTTCCTATAGTGTATTTCTACAGCAAGCCAGTGGCACAGCTTTTATTTGTCATTTGACAATTCACTTTTAGTGAAAAGAATTCCCAAATGGTTGCATTCACTCCTTCAGCAGATGGTATTATTTCATTTTGTGACAAAACAGGAAGGCTTTCTCATGAATAGTGCCCCAATGCTGCAACTACACATGTAGAGCTGCCCGAACAATTTTTTATCTATTTATTGTAAACAATTTTTATTTATCCATTTTTCTGTCCTTAAATTATCTATAAACAACTTGTGATCAATATGAACTTGTTTGGTATTAAACATTGTTCAAATAGTTTTTCTGGACATAACTGAGCTATAGATGGTTCATAGCAGGAATTCAGTTAGTTATTTTATTTTATTTTTTTATAGTTCACCATTTTTGTGAGTTTTCAATTAAGTCATGTGCTATTGTTCCTTTTTCCTGATTGGATGATTGAGCCTTTGTTAAACTACTTCCACCCAAATTTCATTTTGTCACAAAATGAATGCTATTCTTTTACTTAAACAGATCTTGCCTAAATTGTTCAAAATTCACTGTTGACAAACATTGACCTGAACAAAACTTTAGTTGTACAAACATTTGCAAACAGGAAATTTTTTAAAAGTGTAGAAACAGTCCAAGTACTATTTGCAAACATATTTTTATGATATTCAACTCTATACTCGCATCAGTTTTTTACATGGGTTTGGTTTTAGTTTATCTTAGTTTGCCTGTTCCTTATTGCATATGCAGCTCACAACACAGCTCAATATTATGATGATTAGGTGCTTCTTAAGTTGTGTGTGTTCTGCCTAAAAATGTTTTTGAGAAGTTAAGTAACCTAACCTGTTTGGACAATAAAACCCACTAATCATAAACCAGTTTTGTGGTGGTGAAGTAAGCCACACACTCATGTTGAAATAGCAACTTATTTACGACAAACTTTACACAAGCAAATCATTATATAAATTATCCCACGCTTGTGTGTACACATAGGCAAAGTCAATTTTAGTATAGCTCATTAACATTGATCACATAGGCAAATACAGCTTATTTCCATGGCATAGTACAAAGCCAGGTAGCCAGGTGTTATCCCGAGTTAGATACAGGGTCAGCATTAGACTCACTGGGTCACAGACCACCCTGCCTCCCTTACCTTCTCACACATTGGATTTCTCCAACATTTCTGAAGGCAAAGCCCAAGCTCCACTACGTGGGGCAGAAGCCCAAGCTCAAGGGGGTCCCTTGTAACGTGGGGCCCCAGGCAATTGCCCTGCCTGCTACCCCCCAATGCCGGCCCTGGTTGGGTGACCAGACAGCAAGTGTGAAAAATCAGGATGGCGTGGGGGAGGGTAATAGAAGCCTATATAAGAAAAAGAGCCAAAAATCGGGACTGTCCCTATAAAATCAGGACATCTGGTCACCCTAAATATACATAAACAAACCAAAAGAAATTTGGCTTCCAACCAACAATTGACTAAACCCCCCCACCTCTCAACCATAGCCAATGTCTTCACAGTACTTTCTTCCTTGCTGCTTATTGTCCTTAGCCAGGAGGCAAGAAGAGAATTAGTTGGTTTCTCTGTCTTTTTATATTTAGGGGTCAGGATTAGGACAATGCGTGTGATCTCTTTGCCAATTATGCTTCATAACAGGCTACCAGTCAATGCATTTAATTCTCTGCAGCAATTGCCAGACTTTGTGGCTCCCCATAATGAAAACCTTTGTTTCCTCTTGCTCTTTGTAGTGGCTGCAGAAGCCTCCAGCATCATGGAGGGGAGTACAGGGATCTAGCCCAAATATCTGAAGATATGGAAGAGGGATTGAGATGTGGTCTGCAGCCTTTCTGTGGGCCTGCTCCTACTCCCATGGGAGTCTTGCTATTGAGTTGAGTGAAACAGGATCAGGATCTATATCATTTACAGCTGGCACTTGCAGTGGGAATCCCCCTAGAGTGCTAGAGCATCATCTTGAATGCAAAAGTGGGGCCTGTATGGCTCAGCATAATTAAATTAAGGGATGTTAATGTGACCTCCACAGGAGTTCTCTTCTTTTTTGCTGCATTCAGAATAATGCTTTGGGTACGAGCACTGCAGCTCAACTAGCTGCCACAAATTAGTGCGGCCAGAGGAAGCCCCCGCAGAAGAACACAAATGAGGTAACATTGCTCTGAGCTTTAGAATAATTTCAACTGTCAGTGTGGATCTCTATTCATCTTCTTCCCCAGGAGCCATCTTGGTTACCCTCACCTGCCATTTCCTGCAGGGCTGCCCCACCCAGTACAGAAGCCACAGCTCAGGTCAGTGGTTCTTCAGAGGAATGGCTAGTTAATGCAGTAGTGTGAATGGAGTTTCTTTTAACATAGGGTTACCATACGTCCGTATTTTCCCAGACATGTCCGGCTTTTTGGTTCTCAAATCGCCGTCTGGGAAGAATTTCCAAAATGTCGAACATGTCTGGGAAAACAGGGAGGCCTGGTAAGCCTAGAGTTACCTGCAGGAGCAGTGTGTCTGGGATGCTCACCCGACCCTGGCTAAACGTGTAACCTGCTTTCTCCCGCTGTGCGAGGGGGCGCTGCAGCTTTGATGGCCTCCAGGCCAGGAAGTGATGTCATTCCTCTTCAGGCCCCACTCCGGCCGGGGGCGTGGTGCTGTTAGAGCGGGAGCCATGTGGGCCGCTGCCTGGCTCTGGGCACAGGCCCTGTTGCTGTGCTGCTCCCCTGGCTCTGGGGCTCCCGCTGCTGCTGCTGCCTGGCGGGTCCCTGGCTGCTCTGCTGGCCTGGGCTGAGTCCTGCTGCGGCACTCGGGCTGCTCCGTGCGCTGCTGCCCCGAGCCGCTCTCCCCGTGAGTATCCGCCACCCTGCCCGCAGCCAGCCCCACACCCCCTGCCTCCAGAACAGTGCCTAAATGGTGTAATCTAGCCCCAGGGTAATGTGTGCAGAATGATTGTGAGATGTACCAGTTAGGCAGGTTTATTTGTTTGGTTTTTGTTTTTTCCTGTTGGGGATTCTCTGTTGCAGAGTCTTGGTTTTTCACCACATGAAGAAGTGAAACATGGCAAGGAAAAGTCTAACAAAGACAAATGTCTCTTTTGGGCCCTGCTGGCAATGTCAACTCTGTGGTTTTTGCTGCTCTAAGGTAACTGAAAAATGGCTAAAGCTACCAGAGCGTAGTGTTGGGGCCAGCACCTCTTGAGGTAGAGATTGGCACAGTGCAGTTTATAGCAGCACCTGGGTATCTGTGGAGCAATAGTTGTGCAGTCTGTGCACGCTTACTAGAATTATTTGGAACACCAGAAAATCCCATCTTACAGACATTGTGGTGCTGTTTGCCTGCTATGTGGTATCCATGGTCTTGTTTACCCTGGCACTTCCTGGTAAATCCTCTACCTCTGCACTTGTTCAGCTCCACAGGAACAGTGGGATCTCTGTGTAAACCAGCAACTAGCTGCCATTTGATCTATGTGACCACTTCCGTTGTTCCTGGCACTGGTGAAGCTGCAGCTGTGGGAAACTTCCCAATTCACAATGGATATGCTGTCAAGTGGAGTGTACTTAATGTATGTATTGGGGCTATATTGCTCTCCTCTGGTTTTTTATTAGCCACATGCAAGTCACTATGCATAAACAGTGGGAACTAGGATTGGTTCCCTCAGTGAAAATTGGTATGTGTGGTGATGTGAATTGAGTGTTAGAATACAGCATGATTGTTCATTACAGCTGGGTTGATGGTTTTTAAGTAGAATTCAGAAATCCCCCCAAATGAGCCACATTCGATTCAACCAAATCAAATGAACCTTTTCTGTTGTTTGGTTTGGCAGATAGCTCTGCAATATTGTGCTGCAGGCATAGAAAGGTTGCTTGGCTGCAGCTCTGGAAAACTTCAGATAACAGGGTCATCAAACCTGGTGACTAACACCTGTACCTCCAAGGATGTCTCCACTCCTATTGCCTGTACACTCTTTTAAGTGAAGTCATGTTTGCCACTGTTCCTTGGGTTATGTTTATGTAAACCTGTCACCAGTCCATGGGGTTTATGCCTGATTAGGTGGTTTTGTACTGTGGAAATCTGTTCTTAACATTCTGTACTGCAAATGGATTTGTGTGGGCTGTTCTAGTTATTTGCATCTTATTTGTGCATTTAACTTTTTTTTATTGACACTAACCTCTTGTAAATACCATGTTTCAATAATCACAGCTGTATTTATTTGAGGCTCAGGTTTGCTTCTACAGGACAGAGATCGTTTATAAATCTGTGGTGGTTTCCCTGTGCTATGCCTGTCCTGTGTCGTTAAATTTTGAACCAAACATAAAAAGCTGCGTAGGTTTTCTGGACCACTACACAAAATAAGACGTGTCCCCATTCAGGTGGCTCCCTTCCTGATTCCGGAGGCCATGACACATACGCCAAACACAAAAACTTCCTTCTTTCTCTTTGGTGGTTGTGCAGGAGTAGGGCCTTATGCAATCCCAATGATGTCTCAAACCTCAGGCTGTCAAAGAGTATGAGCAACAAGAAGAGAAAAGCTACATTACCTCAGTGCTTCCTTTTTTTAAAAAAATTCACTTACAGAGGGTAAAAGTCTCAAACCCCACATCAATCCTGAATAATCTGCACTCTCAACCCAGAGACAGGCTTTGCTGTCCACCCTCCTGCACTCTCCCAAAGAAGCTGTTTCCAGACACTGGATATCACAGTGATCCAGACTTACAAGAATATTCCAGTAACATACATTGAATGATTGTAGTGTGGTACATATTAACAGTTTAAGTGCTACATAACTAAGTATGAAAATGAAAGTGGCATGATGTGAAAGGTTCCCTGAGGTGCAGTCTGGAACCGGGGTACCACTGAGCCCTCTGTCTTACCAGCCTGGGCTCCCTCTCACACTGTGATGTTGTGACAAGCTGCAAATCTCTCCAGGTACTGCACTTAACACAGAAATCCACAGGCAGGGACACACCCAACTGTGTTACATGAATGCTTTCGCCAGCCACTCAGGAACCAATAATAGAGAGGCTTCAGCCAATTCCCCATAGCTTCCCAGCCTAGGACTCCAGAGCTATACTATCTAGCAATGGTCAGAAGCCTGACCAGAATAAGTTTATTTCCCAGTCCACCACTTCTACAAAGGAAAGTGGACTTGCATCAGCTTTTGAACACTGAGTAGATTCCCCAAGCACTTCAAGCAAAACACACTGTTTTAGGTACAAGATAAAACAGATTTATTAACTACAGGAAGACAGATTTTAAGTGATTATAAGTAGTAAGTGTACAGATCAAAGTTGGTCACCTAAGAAATAAAAAGTAAAATTGCAATCTGAGCTCTATAAACTAGACAGGATTTGAATCAAGCAGTGTCTCACCCTGATAGACAATACAAGCAGGTCGCACATCTTCCATACACAGACTTTGAATCCCTTTCACCCCGGAACCATCTCCCCAGTTCAGTCTTTGTTCTCCAGACGTATTTCCAGGTGTTGATTTGTGAGGAGAGTGAGGATAAATGATGTCACTTCCTCTCCTTTATAAATTCTTCCAGCTTTCTGGAAAGATCCTTGTTTGCATGCTCCCTCTGAGAAGTCTTCATTGTACATAGAACCTGTAATAGTCATTGGTAGTATGGATTCCACTTAATGGGCCATCAACACTGTCTGGCTTCTTCATTGTTATACCTGAAGGGCTGGTTGTGGATGTTTCTAACTTCACAACATATTTCAGTAACATATATATAGCAAAACTTCATAACTTTACATACAAGGATAGCACATGCAATCCAACAGGATATTAATGTTCAACAGATCAAGGCTTTTAAAATGATACCTCACAAGGCATACTTCATACAAAACATATCATAATTATATTGACAGTGGTGAGTATGGGGGCACCAGGGTATTACTTTGGGATACAGAGTGTCATGCATGGGTTTGTCTTTTATTCCTTAAAAAGGGGGCATGGATCAGAATTCATGTCGCGCTCCCCGTCAGTACCTGGCCTGGGCCAGGGAAGCTAATGATCCAACCACTTGACCAAATTCCGTGATGAATCCTGGTCACATGCTACCTGAGGCATGTTGTGCATATGCTAAGAAGATTCCTTAAACATATTAGTTTGGTGTTGGTGGAAGGTATCTGGACCTTTTACTGAGTATCAGTTCTGACATACTTGTGTAGACTTTAAAAAATTATAACTAAAAAGGAAAATCTACCCCTACTGATGTAGAATCAACCTTTTCGAGATATTAATGTGAATAATCTTTTCTCCCCCATCTTTGGTGATTTAAATCTTACAGTACCAGAATTGTGTTGTATTTTTTCACACAATGCACAGTCAACCTGTGGAGCTCCTTGCCAGAGGATGTTGAGAAGGTCAAGACTATAACAGGGTTCAAAAAAGAACTAGATACGTTCATGGAGAACTAGATAAGTTCAATCTGAGCGCTATAAACAGACTATTACCCAGGATGAACAGGAATAGTGTCCCTAGCCACTGTTTGCCAAAAGTTGGGAATGGGCGACAGGGGATAGATCACTTGATGATTACCTGTTCTGTTCATTCCCTCTGGGATACCTGACATTGGCCACTGTTGGAAGACAGGATGCTGGGCAAGATGGACCTTTGGTCTGACCAAGTATGGCCGTTCTTATGTTCTTATTTTCTTATGTCACTGGAATTAATTACAGTATCAACTGGTATCAGCATCTTGGTATCAAAATCTTTATAGTCTCTAAATCTTTCTCCACCTCTGACTGAAGAAGAATTACAGCAGGGGTGGAAGAAGAATTAAATGGATGCTGATAGCTTCACAACAGCACAGTTACTTTCTTTGATTGGGTACTTTCAAACACTTTTTCTTCATAGTCCAACCTCCACCCTTCCCTGGAAGAACTCAGCTCTTCCCATTCCCAAATCTCACTCTTCATTCCTAGGCCCGTGACAGATTCTCTCCCCCTTTGCCCACTTTTACCCTCTCGAGTAGCCTCCTAGTCATCTGTTTGCTTGCTGCACCCTGATAACACTTGAAGATGCTGGACTGCTAGACATACTGGTGGAGAGACAGAAGCCCAGGGGAGAAGCAGGAGAAGCAACCTATTTTGTCAATCTCTAGTAGCGGTGGTAAGTGGGCAGAAACACTGGGAATTGTGTGGGGAAAGGGCCAGAGACACAGAGGTTGAGTGCTGGTAAAGAGAGAACCACTAGGTTCTTGAGGCCAGCGTTGTTTATGATGGACATTTTATTGCTGGTGACAAAGAAGGTAAGGCAGGAAATGTGGGTTGCAAAGTTACATTAGGGAAGCCCACTTTACTGTTGTGCTTGTGGGCTCATCTCCATATTATTGGTGGTGTTATTAATTTATTTCTATTATGGTAGGAATCCCCTTCACTACTGTTACACCTCTTGACCAGGTCCTCTAGCATCAGACCAATTTCGCGTAATAACAAATCTTGATATTGCTTTTCAGATCTGTCTTAGTATCCATGATCATAGGACAAGTTCCTCTGCTTGTGTAAATCAGCATAGCCTTCCTGAAATATATGAATAAATAAACCTCAATTTATGCCAGCTGAGCATCTAGTCCAATAGTGTATCTACCCAATATCTACCTCTGAACTAAAATGAATCCAGAAACACCTTAGGTAGAAGGAAAATTCATCATTTGAAAGCGTGTGGCTTCTTATTACTGATCCGTGAATAGTCAAGTGGTGATTGTGGACATTGGACTCATATTTTCCATGAATAAGAACTCCTTTTGACAGAACTGCCAGAGGAGTTACGTTACTGGCCATATTACAATATGAGCATGAAGAATGTACAGTAACAAGTACAAATGTACTTCTGGGAAGGTACATGGCAAGTGTGTTCAAAACTTTATTGTCAGAATGATGAGTTCACAACTTCAATAGACTGGGCCAAATTTGCTGCTGACATAGGTGTGGGTGTAACTTCCCTGACATCAGTGGAGCTACCCTCCTTTATATCAATAGTGAATTTAGCCTATTACTCCAAGTCTTACTAACAGCATCACTGTTGCTCCCTCTCTATTTCGTGGTCTTGTTTGTCTTCAATTTCAAAAGAGAGAGGATGGCCTGCTGGAAGTTATCTCCCATCACAGCATAGAGTAATAAGTTACCAAGTGTATTTAGTGCCGCTAAGGGCATAGATACAATAAATAAAGCATAGGTTTGGTTCTCAGTGATGCAGCTAACTGGATGAAGCCGTAGTTCTATCTGAGTCCCCCTCAAGACATGAAAGGGTAGGAAACAGAAATAAAATACCACCAAGAGAAGAATGGCAAGTTTGCGAGCCTTCTGCTTGTACAAAGTGTGAGTATGAGGCCCTGTAGCCAATGTGTAAATAATCACAATGTAACACAGAGTCACAATTAGCAAGGGTAAGAAGAAGGCAAACACAGTCAGAAGCCAGTTATACCACCTGCTAGTTTCCAGGTCTTCAGAAGTAGTAAGATCCATGCAAATAGATCTGTTTTGATTCTCTTTGGAAGTGATCAGAAAGTTCAGAGGACTGGCAGCCACCAGGGAAATCACCCAAACTGTAGTGCAAGCCACCACTGCCCATCTCCTTTTCCAAACAGAAAAGCAGCTCGTTGGATAGATGACTACAATGTAGCGGAAAATGCTGAAGCAAGTGAGGAAAAAGATGCTGCTGTACAAGTTGATGTAGAAATTGAAGCGAATAAACTTGCACATGAAGACTCCGAAGATCCAGTTATCTCCATTAGCAGAGTAGTGTATCAAAAAAGGAAGAGTAGCTAAGTACAACAGGTCAGTGACAGCCAAGTTTAACATAATGATGGTGCTGCTTTTCCAGGGCCTCATCTTGAAAATATACGTGAAAATTACAATCACGTTCCCTGGGAAGCACACCAGAAAGATTATACTGTAAAGAACAGACAGATAGGATTTTATCTGTAAGAATTCTTCATCTGTGCAGTTTTTGAAGGTCTCTGCATGGCTTGACAAAGTGGTAAAATTGGCTAGGTCTTCGGATACCGTATTCATCATTATCATCTTAAAGCTTTAGGAAAATCAAATGTTTAGTTTTTAATTAATCAGTCAGTACAAATGTGCTAAATAAATCTTTCTCCACTAGAGCTAGTAATATGGATCACATAGCATACTTGGAGGTTGGCAAAATGCTCAGCTCTGGCCTAACTCTGTTCCCATTGACGTCAGTTGACTTCAATGGGAGCACACTTAGGCCAACTCTGAGTGCTTTTGAAAATCCCACCTTTAGTTGCTACATAATCTTAAAGCCACTTGAGTATAAATTAGGGGATGGTTTTGGTTTATATTTTGCAAAACTTTGTCAATAAGGTTTTGGGCTTCTAGGCTAATTTGTCTGACCCCTAAATATTTGAGGAAGCACAATTACTCTGTGTGTGTGTGTGTTTGGGTTTATTTGTATTTCAAAGGGAAATGTTTTTTTGGGGGGTTGGTTCAGACACAGTTTCAAGACCTGATTCTCCTCTCTCTTGCAATGGTGTAAATCAGAATTAACTCCACTGAAGTCAGTGGAATATCACTGGTGTAAAACTACTGTAAGTGAATGAAGAATTAGGCCTCCAAATTTCACAGCAAGTGGCAGGTATCAGGCAAATGTGTTAATCTTGGCTCATCTGTAATACGAACTGCGAGTAAATGGGCCTGATTCTGAAACTGCCTTATACATTCTATAGTCATTTCCAGCTCTCCAAAGTGAATCCAAAACATAACCATTCTTGGTAGTGCTTTACCCCTACATTCAATTCACTTGGCAGAGTAGTAGCACAATCCTCAAGTAGTGCAAATCACCATCACTCCACTATTGTTGTTGGTTGTTTTTTTTTCAAATATATACCACCCAAGGATCTAGCCCTAAATGACTACACAAGGTGCAAAGCAGTGTAGAATCGGGTACAATGATTTTTGTTTCTATAATGTACATTGGTTTAGAATAAACTCAGCATGGTATGGAACATCTGGGATAAGATCACTGCAAAATAACAGCAGCCATAGTTAAAACTGGGTTATTACATTTTATGAAATATTGTTTTATAATATACATTTTATTTGAAGTGATACTTAGCACACTACTAGTATGGCAATTCCTATGTCCCTACATTATTTCACTGATCAATGAAACATGATCACCTTTTCTTTCTTATCAGATCTGGAATATAATACCAAAAATATGACGACAAACTAAACTAAGAGTCACTAAATAGACTTTGAATTAGGAAGTGGAACGGTCTCATAATGTATTAGATAAGAAATTTTTAAATTAAACCTGAAAGTTAGTTTCAGTACAGTAGCGTAAAGTTAAAGGTACATTAGGTAAATATTGTGCAGTTTTTTTAAATCAAATTAAGATTTACAATAGAACCTCAGAGTTACAAACACCTCGGGAATGGAGGTTGTTTGTAACTCTGAAATGTTCGTAACTCTGAACAAAATATTATGGTTGTTTTTTCAAAAGTTTAAACTGAACATTGGCTTAATACAGCTTTGAAACTTCCCTTTGCAGAATAAAAATGCTGCTTTTAATCATCTTAATTTAAATGAAACAAACACAGAAACAGTTTCCTTGCCTTGTCAAATCTTTTTTTAAACTTCCCCTTAATTTTTGTAGTAGTTTGTTTAACACAGTACTGTACTGTATTTGCTTTTTGTTTATTTTTGCTGCAGCCTGATTGCATACTTCCAGTTATAAATGAGGTGTGTGGTTGACTAATCAGTTCGTAACTCTGGTGTTTGTAACGCTGAGGTTTTACTATAGTCACTTCCTGTTTCCAAATTACATTTTTCAGCTAAATAAGATTTCTTGCAAAAATAAATGGTTGAATCCAAGGAGTTTACTTTGATCTGTGTGGTTGATTGGTCAGTTCGTAATTCTGAGTTTCTACTGTATATTCAAGACAAAGCTAGTGAAATGCTGCATCTTCTCCCTTCCATCCTATTTGATTTTACTACTACAACTTAATGCTGTGATCTCAGTAGTATACTTCAGATTAAACTAAAAGAAAAACAAAAAACAAATTCTTGATCAATCCCAATCCTGCTACATCTATTTCCCCCCCACCCCCACCCCCTCCCCAACCCCAATCTTCTTTTCAACCTTGATCAGCTCTTTACCTCATGCTCTACCCTGGAACATCTCAAAATGTGCAAGTGAATAAATATTGTTTATCTGGAAATTATTTGTAATCCTGCTTTTTGCATTCATTGTTTGGAGCATAAAGTACTATGAATTACATGTGGAGAGCTTTCCATACAGTAAAACAAATTTTAATAAAATGCCCTTGAAAAGCAGCAATATGCAATTTTGATATGGCTTTGCAATCAATTACAGTAACTCTACTTATTCAGACTAAGGTTTCACATACCAGTAAATTTAGAAGACTGATGGAAGAGCTCTGTTATTGGCTCATGTATCAGCTTTTAGTCCTGCCCTGTTGTAAGAGTTTTCCTGCCACCTTATCTATTGCACCTTCCAGGAGCAGGAACAGTCACAGGCAGCAATCTGTATATTGCAGTTAGAGGTTCCCTACTTACAAAATTACAGTTCAAATCTCAGATCATATGCTAATATGTCTCTGTATAAGAAAATTAGGCTTTGCTTCATTTCCCCTAGTTCGATCCTGACTGCCAAGCCATGTGAGTCTTGTTGCCATATCGAGGATTGGCTGAAAATTCATGGGGCAAAAATATTTCAGGCTCCTTTGGGCATTATATGGAAATGGCTTTCAGAACTGTGACATATGTAAAACTTATTTTTTGTAAATAAAATATATATGATTAGCATTCACTTGAAGCTCTAAAATAGTTTCCATTTTGAATCCTTGTTTTCTGATCCTGTAACTTTCTGAAACACTTTTCCTATGGGCTGCAATTTCCCTGCATGAGCTCAGCCTATTGAGAATTCTTTAGTAAAATCTTTTTACTTTTTTTTATTGGTGAGCAAGGTGAAAAAAAACAAAAGCGCGAGAGTCTGCTTAAAAAAATTAAAAAACCAAGGTCTGCACAATGCCTAAGTTTTGAAACTTGCGACTGAGGCCTTGATCCAGCAAGCTAATCCATGCATGGTCAAGGGTCTGCCAGGCTTCACTGACTGATCCCTACTGATGAGCCATGTAGGTGTCATTATGATACCACATGACGGAATTACTGTTTTTTCAATTTGCTTTTTAAAACCTAGGAAGTTGTACCTAAAAAAGTAAAAGAAAGATAAAGAAGCAAAATTAAGCCTGTGTGACCTTAACTCTGACCATTTGTGCATGTGCATTATGATACAGTCCTTAATTACATGCTCATATGCTTTTTTTTTTTTCACATAATCACTGCCTCATTCAGTTCATATAATGGACAGTGCTGACTTAATGAGCAGCTATTCAATATTTTGTTTTTTCCTCTTTGTTTAAGATGTGGCTAAGGCCTTGTTTATTACACACCATTCAAATGATGTTCTGAAATTAGTGTTGTTAATTTTTTCATGGGCTTTTCTATGGTGATCATCACTATGGTATCTGAGCACCTCACAAACATTAATGAATTTATTTTCACAACAGCCCTGTGAGGTTAGGGGGTGGTATTATCTCCATTTTACAGATAGAAACTATGACATAGAGATTAATGTCAAAAGCATCCCCTAATTTTGTGTGCCCAATTTGGGATGCCTAGGACCTGATTATTTTCAGACTATTTAGTATTATATGGCATTGTAAATGTTCAAAGCATGTTAATATATATGTTGATTTCAATTGCAGTGTGAGTGCTCAGCACTTCTGCAAGTCTGGTCCAGGGTCTCAAGCTAGACCCCCTCTCCCCCAGGGGGTTGTGGTGGTTACTCAGCTGAACAGGAGCTCTGAGTGTGATGCTAGAGCCAAGAGATCTTATGTGTTCCTGGATTGCATAAACAGGGGAATCTTGAGTAGGAGTAGAAAGGTTATTTTACCTCTGTATTTGGCACTGACGAGACCGCTGCTGGAATACTGTGTCCAGTTCTGATGTCCACAATTCAAAAAGGATGTTGATAAATTGGAGAATGTTCAGAGTAGAGCCACAAGAATGATTAGAAAACAATCCTTATAGTGATAGATTCAAGGAGCTCAATCTGTTTAGCTTAACAAAAAGGTTAAGGAGTGACTTGATTACAGTCTATAAATACCTACCTGGGGAACAAATATTTGATAATGGACTCTTCAGTCTATCCGAGAAAAGTATAATATGGTCCAATAGCTGGAAGTTAAAGTTAGATACTTTGAGACTGGAAATAAGGCATAATTTTTTAACCATGAGAACAATTTACCAAGAGTCATGGTGGATTCTCCATCACTGGATGTTTTTCTAAAAGATCTGCTCTAGGAATTATTTGGGGAAGTTCTATGGCCTGTGTTATACAAAAGATCAGACTAGAGGATCACAAGTGGCCTTTCTGGCCTTGGAACCTAATGTATCTATGAAAATGAGGAACACACAAATAGTGGCTACCTGTAAAAAGCTTGGTTTAAGTGGCTTACCCAGCATCACACAGGAACTCTGTAGGAGAGGCAGAGACAGGGCAGCATTCAACTACCTTAGCCATGAGCCCATCTTTTCTCTTTCTGCAGTCTGCTGCCTCATTCACTTTACAAATTCCAACTTCTGCAACAAATGGGGTAGGCATCCTATAGATAACAGCCTCTTTCATAACAACCCTGATTTCTCCCCAGAACACGGCCATCCTGTGCCGTGAATATAGTTAAACTCTTGTTTTTATAATCTGTGTTGAATGGTTTTATGTTAGACGTGTCATTTTCCCTGACCTTGTGACTACCGTTCCTAACTCTAAGGGGCAGTTATTAACAACAGAGGGAAGCTAATGTGCAGTACTGTGGCCTATGTATGCAACTCATGCATTGTGTGCTCCAGAATTAATTTCTACAAGAATATAAAAGCCCTGAATATGACTTCCTGACTGGCTGTGCCTTAGGGTTGCCAGGCGTCCGGTTTTTGACCAGAACATCCGGTCAAAAAGGGACCCTGGCAGGTCCAGTCAGCACTGCTGACCAGGCTGTTAAAAGTCCGGTTGGCGATGGGGGGGGATGAGGAGGAGGCCTGCAGCAGCTCTCTCTGTGGAGCCCCGGTGGGTAGGGGATGGATCCTATTGGAGGGGCTGGGAAAGCCATTCGGCTGCAGGCTGGGGCCAGCGGGGTTAACCCCAGGCAGCAGCTGCTGCGGTGGCTGGGGGCTCACTGCGGAATGGGCATTGTGACCTTTAGGAGGTGCCTTCGGGCCCCCTCCCTGCCCAGCCTGCTGCTCTCTGGTTGGTGGGTGCAGAAGGAAAGGCTGACCCAGCTCCCTATGGACTGAATGCAGCTGATGGCAGGGGCGGGGGCCAGGGCAAACCACTGCCACCTGCCCTGTAGTCAGCTCTGCCGGGCTCATCTTGGGACCATGCGACCAGCGGGTAAGGGGCTGTGGGTGTGTCAGTCTCAGATGAATGGGCTGCACGGAAGCATGGGGCTAAAGTTGGGCTGCTCTCTCCAGGAACAGGTCTGAGCACAGTTGGGCTGCAGCTGCGCGCGGAGGCCCCAGCCAGTGGCTGGGCTCCAGGGGGCGGGGAGACAAAGGAGAGGGGCTGGGGGTCACTGCAAATGGCAGGGGGATTAGGAGGGCCCTGCAGCAGCTCTCTCCCTGGAGATTTGGGCTACTCTGGGGGCGCAGTGAGCAGTGTGCCTGCAGGACGATTCTGTCTGGTCCCCAGACATGCATGGAGGACATCATTTTGTAGAACAAAATGGTGTCCTCCTCATAGCGTGACCTTGCCTGCACTGTATTGTGAGTTGACACCTTGCATGCAAGTATAGAATTACATGCTTACTAAAAATGTCACAACACACCACTGTTAATGTGACAGCCCTTGGAACTCCCTGTTATAACATACAGAGATCGTGGACACAACGCTTGGCCCTGAGCACTGTATCCAATAGAACAGGAGTCATTTGGTGGCAAGCTTATTCATTAAATAATCCCTCTAAAAGTAAAATCTGCCATTCCCTTACTGTTGTAAACTCTTCTGTGTGCAGGGGCTGGCAGTGATGAATGAAGTAGATGCTCAGATCTTTATTATTATTTATATTATAATAGCATGCATAGTAGGTTAGGTGCTGTTCAGATAGATGGTTGGGAAAGAGATATAATATAATCATGTTTTTATTGTGTTTTTCGCTTTGTTAAATATGTGGCTGATTCCAAACTGCCCCTTTACTTAGCTAGATTTGTGTGATGTTAGTCCCTTGTAGACATGGTGGCAGAGGGGTCTTAAGCAGTGATTTGATTCTATACTGTTGCATGACAGCTGGATTTGATTTTAACAGCTCCTTTCATGTGTGAGGCATCCTCAAACACCTCCTACCTCTCCCAAGCAGGAATAAATTCTGATAACTTACAACCAGATCCAAAACCCACTGAAGTACATGAAAAGACCAACATTGACTTCCCTGAGCTTTAGATTGACTTACACGATAGTGATTCATATGGTGCAGCAGTTGATGCAATAAAGCTTGCATGGATGGTTTTCTTTAATACGTACCCAGGACAATAGACAATTTCAATAGGAAAGTGCTAGGTTCCACAGTGTTAAGTGCTTTTCATTACGTATTTTACTTTGATTCAGCAAAAGTATAAGCTTTGTATGGGCTATTTCCCTTAACAGATGTACATTTGTTTGGCTGATCTTAGTGTGTCTGTGATGGAATACCTAATTACAGTTCTTATCAGACCACCTTCAAGAGACGCTCAGTTTTGTTGAGAGTGATATGTCTGCAGCACAGAGGGAAATCAGCTCTGGTTTTCCCTTTAGTTCTGCACACAGACAGGTTGGTCAGAGAAGCATTTTGTTGTTGCTAAGTGCACAGTAATTGTAAATTAGTCACTATTCAATGGTGCCATCCAGCTATATTATGTAATTGGAGTTGCTAATAAAGTTCTGCAGAGGGAAAATCAGAATTATAATCTGAGATATATGCAGGGTTGTAATGTCAGCTGAGCAGAAGTAGTTGAATATAACTGCAAAAATAGAAAGCATAGCCTGGAGGCAGTCTCTTTCAGTTAGTACTAGCCCTTGGAGCAAACTAGCACTTGGTGGCTGCAGGGGTATTAAAGCCACAGTCCAGTGAAGCACTTAAGCATGTACTTAACTTTAAACAGATGAGTAGTGCCATTGCCCCCCGACTACTCATCTGCTTTAAGTTAAGCATATCCTTGCTAGAGCGAGAATTAGACCTTCCCCTGACTCTTCAGATATGTGCTTTCTTTATCAATGTTTTAAAAATTCTTTTGAATACAGGAATTGGTGGATAAAATTGCTGCAGGTACAACAGCTATGAAGTAGCTCAAATTTAAGCACCTATAGCTGCTAAAATCCTCCCAACTGCCAATAAAAACCAAACCATCATCACCTGAGGCTGGGCAGCACAATTGTGACCTTTTTGTTTATTGGCACACCTCTTGAGAAGCAGCTGTGATATGTCAGTCTGAACAGTCATATGGGAAGTGTTTATTGTGTTATTTTTTAATCTCAAAATTGAGGTCAATTCTCTAAACGTGTTGGGTTTTAGATGCATGGCTTCCATTAAAAGTGCTATAGAAGGAATTACTAGATGAGATACACATTATCTCATAAATTTCTTTTCTTACTATGTGAGCAAGTTTTCATTCTTGGAAGAAATGTGTGATGGGTTCAGTCACAGAGACCCCCTTGGGACCATCACCTGATGTGCTGAAATTACCTCTGAGTCTGTTTTCCCTGCCAGCTTGGGACTTTCAGAACCCTGTCTTGTTGAGCCAGACATGCTAGCTTGCTGCAACACAGACCCAAGATCTGGTCCACGCCCCCAAAGCTGCAAACTTAGGTAAACTGCTGAGCTGTTTTCAGTTATCTCCAGCACCCAGACACCCAGTTCCCAATGGGAACCAAACCCCAAATAAATCCTTTTTACTCTCTATAAATCTTATAGAGGGTAAATTCGTAAATTGTCTGCCCTCTATAACACTGAAAGAGACTTATGCAGAGCTGTTTGCTCCCCCAGGTATTAATCACTTACTCTGGGTTTATTAATAACCAAAAGTGATTTTATTAAGTATAAAAAGTAGGATCCAAGTGGTTTCAAGTGCTAACAGACAGAACAAAGTAAGTCACCAAGCAAAATAAAGCAAAAACATGCAAGTCTAAGCCTAATACATTAAGAAACTGATTACAGGTAATATCTCACTCTCAGAGGTCTTCCAATAAGCTTATTTCACAGACTAGACTCCTTCCCAGTCTGGGCCCAATCCTTTCCCTTGGTACAGACTTTTAGATCCAACAGACATCTTAGGTGGTAAGCAGAGGTTTTCTCATGACTGGCCCCCTTTTGTCCTGCTCCACCCCCTTTTATAGCTTTGGCACAAGGCAGGAATCTTTTGTCTCTATGGGTCCCCACCCCTCCTTCTAAATGGAAAAGTACCAGATTTAAGATGGATTTCATTACCAGGTGACACGGTCACATGTCACTGTAAAACCCCTAGTCTCCATTCCCCATGGGCTGGCCCACACGAACACAGGAAGGCTTTCAAGTAACTAAGGCCATTTACAACTGATTGTTTCTGGAGCATCCTTAATGGCCTCCACTTAATAGGTTTACATCAGTGATACAAGTTTATATCTTATTCTCCTAACTCCAGATATAGAAATAATACATGCAAACAAATAGGATGAACACACTTAGTAGACTACAAGCATTTTAATGACACCATACAAGGGATATTTAGCGTAAAGCATATTCCAGTTATGTCATATTCATAAGCATACTTCCATAAAGCATATGGAGTGCAACTTCACAAAATGCTCTATTGTTAGTGTTATTGATGTGTTTTGTTTGGGGGATTCTGTGGCAAGTAGCAAGTGAGTCTGCCCTTTGCCTCAGGGTTTGTCACTAGAAATATATTTAGACTCTGTGTGACTGAATCCTCTTCCAACAGGAAGCTGACTGTAAGGCTCTGGATATCTGCTGTTGCTTATCTGAGAGGTGAAAATAGCAGTAGATATGTAGCTATGGCTTGATCAAAAGCTGAAGTTAAGACTATTTCCATTGATATCAGTGAACTTTGAATCAGTCTTTTAATCATTATGGGATAGATTGTGCGTTTATGGCACAGCCTGTTGCAAGGGGCAGTACAGAGCCAGACCATGGCAAAGGAAGCGTCAGGAGGTGTTGTGCCTCCAAGAGTATGTCTATGCTGTGTTTTAAAACCCATGGTAGCAAGTCTCAGAGCCCAGGTAGATGGACTCAGGCTCGCAGGGCTCTCGCTCTGGTGCTAAAAACAACAGTGTAGACATTTGGCTAGAGCTCTGGCTAGAGAGAGAGGGATTCAGAGCCCAAGCTTCAGCCCGAGCTGCATCGTCTACATTGCTGTTTTTAGCGCGAACCCTGCAAACCTCAGGGCATGTCGACTACAGAGTTAAGTCGACATAAGTCGATATCCAGCTGCCACAGTAATTAAGTCAGTCAGGTGTGTACTCATTGTGTCAGTGGAGTGCATCCTTAGAAGCAGCGCTTGCATCAATGTACAGAGCAGTGCACTGTGGGTAGCTATCCTCAGTGTAGCTAGCCTCAGGGGGCTTTCAGAAGAGTTTGCAATGCCTCATGGGACCAAAACATGGTTGCAGGGGGAAATAGAAACCTGGCTTCAACCTCTCATGAAGCAGTTTCCTCCCTTCCTTCCTATCCTGATTTCCATGACAAGCAGCTCATACTTTTTCGTGCCTTTTTTCAAAAGGCTGGCTTAGCCGCACATATGTCATTGCCTGAGAAGCATGGACCCTGCTCAGCTATGCACTGTTGTTGTGAGCATTACAAACACCTCGTCCCTTATCCTGCAGTATTTCCAAAGCTGAGACAAGAGCCACCATACAGAACATTGTGATGTCCTTCAGTAGCCCAGCTGAAAGCCATAGTACAAAACAATTTACGTTTGCTGCTGGCAGTCATGCAGCAGCTGAACATGGTGGAGTGCCGTTTCTGATCCCGAGAAACAAGCACTGACTGGTGGGATTGCATTGTTATGCAGCTATGGGATGATGAGCAGTGGCTGCAGAACTTTCAAATATGGAAGGTCACTTTCCAGGACCTGTGTGCAGAGCTTTCCACAGCCCTTGAGCACAGAAACATTAAAATGAGACCTGCTGTGACAATGGAGAAGCAAGTGACAATTGCTGTGTGGAAGCTTGCAATGCCAGACTGCTACTGGTCAGTGGAGAGTCAATTTGGAGTTGGTAAATCTGCCATGAGAATTGTTGTGATCCAAGTGTGCAGGGCCATTAATCTACTTCTGCTAAGAAGGGTAGTGACACTGGGCAATGTGCAGGACATAGTGGATGGTTTTGCCGCGATGGGGTTCCCTAACTTCAGTGGGGCAATAGATGGCATGCATATCCCTTGGCACCAAACCACCTTGCCAAAGAGTACATAAACAGAAAGGGATACTTTTCAATGGTGTTGCAAGCACTGGTGGATCACAGGGGGTGTTTCACTGACATCAACGTGGGAAGGTCAACAAAGGTACATGACACTCATCTTTAAGAACACAGGTCTGTTCAGAAAGCTGCAAACAGGGACTTCCTTTCCAGATCAGAAAATAATAATTGATGATGTTGAAATGCCAATAGTGATCCTGGCAGACCTAGCCCACCCTTTGCTCCCATGGCATGGAGAGCAGTAAGGAGCAATTCAACAATAGGATGAGTAAGTGCAGAATGGTGGTGGAATGTGCCTTTGGACATTTAAAGGGTCGCTGGCACAGTTTGCTTACTAGGTTAGACCTCAGTGAAAGCAAAATTCCCATTGTTATCTCTGCCTGCTGTGTGCTCCATAATATCTGTGGTGCAAAGCGAGAGAAATTTCTGCAGGGATGGGGTGTAGAGGCAGATAGGCTGGCAGCTAATTTTGAGCAGCCAGATACCAGGGCAATAAGAAGAGCCCAGCAGGAAGCACTGAGTTTCTGGGACGTTTTGAAAACTTGTTTCAATAATGATCCACAGTAATGTGTGCCGCTTGTCTGCATTGTGCCTTCTCATACCATCCCCTCTATTGCACTGGTTTCCCTGTCCCTTCCCTTCCTCCCGCAACCTCTCATGCGTGGAATAAATAAAGAGTATTTCATTCTTGAAATGTTGACATTTATTGCATAAACATAAAGAAACTGAAAGACCAGGAAAAGAATTTAACCTTGAACAGATGATGTGATGAAGTTGGGAGGGGAGAAACCAAGTCACCTTGTCTGTAAAAGCACAATAGTCTTGCCCATCAAAGGTCTTCAAATGGCCACATTTTGTTCTTAGTACCATGCTATGTTGTTGAGTGGAATGGATACTGTACTCCTCTCCCCCCAAAACCCTACCTCCTGGAATGTTGGGGAGAGGGGGTGGGAAATAAAGCGATGTTTGAAGCCTGTTCTTCAGGAGCTCCGAGACTCGCTGCTGCAGGTTTTAAAATGCAGTGGTGACATACCCAGAGAGATACAATGCATCCAATAGCTCCCTGTTTGCACCAGAGAGAAATTTTATTCCTCCTTCCTTGTGGTTGGCCAGCTTCACTTGGTGATGGGTGAGGCAGAATCATTACTCCAGTTACTCCTCACTTGCTTTTCAGTGAGTTACTGCCCAGTGGAGCAGCTCAGTAGCAGTCCCTGATCACAGAGGCTGCCGTTTTGTGTAAATCATTATGTAGGACTTCTTACATCCTCCTCTTGTACTGCACTGCCATTTCAGAAAAGGGGCCAGGGTCTTGCATTACTTAAGTTCTAAGTATTGACATTCTCATTTAATGTAAGGGCTAGCTATGTACTCAGACTTTTCTCTGATGGGGTAGCTTAAATGGTAGAAGTTGCAGGGGATAGGGAGTTGGTTTTAGTTGGCATGGACTCCATTTTTGTGTTTTTTAAATGTACATTTTCCTGCAGTGAAGGATAGACATAACTTCTGTTTCCATTTATGAAATAACACAACCCACATACAAATGTTTCCCTTAAGTCTGTGTTAAACCACGGTACTTGGTGTAGAATTTGATTAATGAATTGCTCACATGTTTGGTATTCATAAGAGATTCCTCAGGTTGAACCACACATATTTTCAGACTTTATTGCCTCAAGTCTGAGATAACAATTCTTTGTTGGGGGCTGTGATGTGGTGTTCACCCCACAAATGCCCTGAAATGGTTAAAGCAGATTGAGAAGGAGGCCACAGCTGAGGGGAATCAAGTGGCTAAGTGATCCCCTGACAGAGCGAGGGAGCCCAGCTGAGAAGGAACAGGCTGGGCTGGGTCTATAAAGCCAGGAAATTGGAAGCAGAGGGGGCTTTTGGGAAAGTCTGCAGTCACTCGTTGGGAGAAGGAAGGCGTGGCTGGAGACTGCAGAGACATGTGGTCTGCAGCTCTCCCTGGGGAGGAGAGAGTGGTGAAGCTGGCAAATGTGGATGGAGGGGAGCACCAGATGGTAAGGAAAGGGTGGAGGGAAAGGCAGTAAAAGTCCAGGAGGGAACAGACTGCTGGTTAGAGGGTCCCTGAGCCATAACCTGGAGTAGAGGTTGGATTCCCCTGCCAGCCACTGAGGATGTGGCACTATGTGGCAGTGAATGGGAACACTGCCTAGGATTGCAGAAGAAAGACTTTAGTACCCCAGAAGGGGAAAATGTGTAGTGACTTGGCCAGAGGGCTGAGTCATGAAAAAGCAGCAGCAGCAGCTCATGGGGAGAGAGGCAGAGAGATGGTGTACCTCTGTGGGAAGGGGTGTTGACCTCATGAAGCTAATCCCCAGAACTGCCAGGAGGTGGCACCATCCTAGCAGTGAGCAGAGCACCCTGTGACAAGAGCCAAATTCTGATGGTCATAATGGGAGCTCCTCCATAAAAGTATTTGCAATGTGTCTCTTTCACAAAACATTAGGTTGCCGCTATGTAAAGTGGCCAATTATCATAAATCTTAGTGTGTTTTCACTTATTCTTATCTGGGAGGAAAAAATACAAACAACTAATTACTTCTGCAAAAGCAAACAGACATTCTTAATTTTACCTATTTCTGCATGGCTCAGGGAGGTTGCAAGAGGGAGGGAAAAGGGAAGCGTCTCTTTACGGTGGAAGGTTGTGTCTCATGTCTGCACCCATAAGAGCAGATAGAGTTGTACTACTTCAGTGTTTGTCCAGCTGTTACCGCATTCTGCTTTCCATGCTTCCTTGCGCTGAGGGTTTCACTGCTGCTCCCTGAGCTAGGGCCAAGCCCTGCTCCCAGCAAGTCAGTTGAAGTCTTGCTGTTGACTTCAGTTGGTACCTATGGGCATGGGGAGAGGCGGATTAAGGTTTCCGGGGCCAGAGCAAGTAGAGGGGCCCCTTCTGCCTGTAGCACTGCCCCAGTTCAGCCCCTTTTGCCTCTGGCCTTGCTCACAGCCCCACCCATTTCTGCCCCTTCTCGGGTCCCTCCCCTGTTCCACCGAGGGTCTTCCCCCTGCCCCCAAATGCAGCCCTGCAACCCCTTTTGTTCCTTTCTGCCTCCTCCTCCCTGCTGTGGCCCCAGTACCGGAGAAGCTCTGTCCCCCTGCCACAGCCACAGGGCTGCAGGAGGAGAGAGCGCTTCTCCAGTCGCAGGGCTGCAGTGGGGGTCTGGATGCTGGGGCTTCTCCCGCCCTGCCCCCACTTCTGCCAGGGAGGGGGTTGCGTGTGGGGCTTGCCCTGCTGCCCCACGGTTTCTGCCTGGGACTGGGTCAGGGGGCAATGGGGAGATTCCCCTCCCGCCCAGTGCTGCTGCCCCAGAGTGGGGTTGGGGCTCTGGGCTTCCGCCACCTGGCAATGGATTTTTTTCTGGGGCCCCCTAGTTGGCCAGGGTCCCTAAGTACAGGCCCAGTAGCTAATCTGCTTCTGGGCATGAGCATCACTGGCATTGCCTGACATACCATGTTGGTCTTTTAGGCCTGGTCCGCACTTAAAATTTAGATTGACCTAGCTGCGTTGCTCAGGGATGTGTAAAAACCACACCCTTGAGAGGCATGTTTAAGCTAATGTACGCCCAGTGAAGAGGCAGCTAGGTTGATGGCAAATTCTTCTGTTAACCACGCTACCACTGCTCAGGGAGGTGGATTACCTATGTCGATGGGGGAAAAACCCTCTTTCAAAGTAGGAAGCATCTACACTAAGTGCTACAGTGACATACTATGAGCACAATAGTGCTGCAGCTGGAGACCTAGTATAGACTTCAAAGAATGTTGCTGTGCTCAATCACTGCAATGAGGGAACAATAAAGATTCATTTTAGATGCCTCTTTGAAGCTTTGATACCCCCACTAATGACAGATTGAGAATAAAATCTACTCTAATTGATTGAAGTCTCTTTAATTCTTAACATTTTGACATAGTTTGCCAACTGGATGCAGATAGGGCTACCACAAAATCATACTGCAGGAAAGAGATATGATATTACTACTCTGACATTACAACTTAAACAATTTTTACTGTTGGTCCCCAGTGCAGCTGGTTCCCTGTGGAGCAGTAGAACATTGTCACATTCTTCTAAGTGAAATATCTGGTAAATGAGCAGAACACGAGCTTCATTTTGCTAAATGTACCAGCAATGAAACCATGCTGTTTCATCAGCAATGAAACAGTTAACATGAGTAACACAGCAAACAAAATTATTGTGGTAATGCATAAACACAGCAGTGTTAGGACAATGATGCTGTGTACTTTTGTCATTACTGTCAAAGTTGACATTGTATATTATAAATACTGTGATACTGTCTATTAAAGTGTGTAATATGCGGGGGTGGGGGAGTCACGCCATCACGTGACAGATTACACTTCTGAGGAAGAGTGAGATAATAAAACAGGCTCTTAGCAGAGGGCTTGCGTGTTTGCAAAAAAAATCCTTTGACAATAGGATTTGTTTTTCAAACTGCACAGTTTATTAGGCAGCTATACAATAAAAAGATAGAAATATAACAATGCCATAGGTGACTGTCTCACCTAGCATAATGCTAGGTTTTCTGACCAAACCCATAGTATGATGAGTTCTCCCACAAAATACAACTCTGCTACTGCACATTGGCACAGCTCACTGGGCAGTGCCAATGTAAATCTATTATAAGAGTTGCTAGATAGGCTATTATGCCTTGAATCAGACTTTATGGATAGCTCTTCAACTGGTGTAAATTGGTTGAAACAATAGTAAACAGAATTATTAGCCACAAACACAGTATCTTGAGGAAGAGTCAACTTGGCTTTCATAAGGGGAAATAGTGCCTCACTAATCTTCTAAAATGTTCTGAGTGTCTGTCAGGCTGTCTAGAGTGGCTCACAAACGTGAGTACCAACCTCAGGGCAGACTGTTACAAAGCTGGAACTAGCACACTAAAAATAGCAGTGTGGATGTTGTAGTGGGGAGGACGAGCAGCTTGGGCTAGTTACTTTTTTCCAAGTGGTCCTTTTTTACTACAGTAACTCCTCACTTACTGTCCTCCCGCTTAACGTTGCTTCGAAGTTACGTCACTGCTCCATTAGGGAAATACTCGTTTAAAGTTGTGCAATGCTCCCTTATAATATTGTTTGGCTGACTTTAGAAGGGAGCATTGCACAAGTTCCTCTTCTCCGCCTCCTCCCCCTCTTCCTCCCTCCCTCCCAGCACTTGCCCTGCCGCCAAACAGCTGTTTGGGACTTTCTGAGAGGGAGGCGGGAGGGAGTGGGGAAGCTGCCCCCCCTCCCACAAGCAGTGCCAGCTGGAATGCAGGGACTTTAGGGGCTGCAGGGCCCTGGGCTAAGGGGGCCCCGGGGCCCTGGTCTGCAGCTCTAAAGCCCCTTTCGGAATGCGGCCCTGCGAGCACGGGTGGTCGGAGAGAAGCGGCACTTTGAAGGGGAAAGCGGCACTTCTCTCCAGCCGCTGGCGGCACAGCTGCCCCTGCTCCTCCTGAATCCTCCGGCCCCGCGCTCTTCAGGAACATAACTACAATGTTAAGTGAGGAGTTACTGTAGTAATGTTTTGTCTGCCCTCTAGTGGAAATTGACATTATAGCACTTAATGTAGTGCGAATTGCCTGTTTCGGTAGGGCTGTTTCTCAAACTGGCTCATGAGAGACGGGAGTGTGAAAGGGAAATATTCATGTGCACAGCGTACTGTAGTTGGCATGAAGGTAGGTGACTGCATTTTGACCAAAGATGGGAACAAGCTAGAAATTCAGATCGATATTCTGACCCACAGTTTGGATGATCTGTTCCTATCCAGGGTTCTAGTTCAGCCCAATATAGAGAGATGGACCAGAGCCAGATCTGCAGCGAAGTTTGGGGGCCAAATTCTTATCTAGTGTAAATCAGCATAGCTATCCTGAAGTTAATGGAGCTACACCAATATACACCAGCTGAGGATTTGGCCCCATCTGTGTACAGATGTGAGATATTGTTGGTTTGAACCCGTCTTTACACTACACAGACATGCATGCTTGAGGAGCAGCAAGGGGATTTCTCTTGTTCACAGACACAGAATAGGGTGTAGGAACTGGATGGTGGCATGTACTGAGCTTGCATAGTTCTAGTTGAAATTTTATTATTAATAATTAACAACCAAAAAGGCTAAAGGTAAAATTCTCAAAAATGCCTTAGTGACTTTGGGTAATGTTTTGAAAAGTGCAAACTCTGATAATAGGCATAAAAGTTGTCAGTATTGCTATAGGAGCCTGTGTCTGCTGTAAGATCCCTCACCCATCCTCTTGTTGTTGGAAGCATGTCTACTAGTTGAACCCCTTAACTGGGAGAACTGCATTCTCATCCTGGCTTTGCCCCCAGACTTTTTGTGTGACCTCAGACAAGTCACTTAAATTCTTTGTGCCTTAGTGTCCTAATCTATAAAATACAGATAACGTACGCAAGGATTGCAGACATGGAGTTATGCCTCAGAAAACTCCTTTGGGTAGGAACTGTGGCTTTTCTGTCAGGAAAAATTCCTGCTGACAAGCATAATAAAATGACCAGAATAGACGTTTTTTTAAAAAAATTTAAAACCTCAAATCACTCAGTAGAATTTGTTTGTCTTTCTTCCATCCACTACTCATTCTCTTTGTGGTATTAAACAATTGGGCAAAAGCCATGTATTCATTGAAGAGTTTCCAATTTAGGGTCATTCACACATTAAAGTACACTCCACCTATAGGCCTACCCCAACTTTTTGTCAAACCACATTGTCTTTGTCCATCTTTGGGGCTCTGTGACAATTAGTATAACTACAGTACAGGGAGGGATGTGTACTTTACTATAAGCAAGAAGCTACTTCTAATAATATTTCTAAATGGCTTAATATTTTCTAGGTACTGGGCAAATACTAATTCTGATAGCGCCTCCATGAGACAAATATTCTTGCCAGAGAGGAGACAGAGGGTCACTTGTCTGCAGGAGGTGCACTTAGGTAAAAGGCAAGATGTAAATGTGATGCTGGAAAACCAGATACCAGCTCAGGTCAGAACCCCAGGCCAATTCATTTAAGTGTTTGTATAGATCAAAGTGTTAAATGTATAAGCATGTATTCAGATGTTTAAACTTCACAACAACTTGTGGAATGTTACTTGTATTGTTTTCACTTATCTGTTCCTGTTACAATGTAATAGCAAACATTTACATTGGAAACACCCCCGGAACTAAATAACTCATCAGACATCAAAGGAGCTTTGTGAAATACAAATGAAGGACTTAATAACTTTAACAGAAAAGGCTAATTCCAAAGCAAACGGGCATCATGGTGTGATGACCTGCGGTCAGAGACTCAAAGTGCATTCCTCACTCAACATCATCAAAGGGAAAGCCCACATGGGTGGGAGCACTGTCAGCATGCTTTCTGTGTGAAGATGCTATAAATATGGATTCAAAGAAAGATCCTTTGTCTCTGGACTGTTTGGATTCTAGCAGGGCAGAAAAACTGATTGCTTGAGAAGGCAGAGATCCCCAGAATTATTCTGGGTACCCCTGAGGGTCTTTGGGGAAACTGGCAGATTACTACACCTCTGCTACCATTTGGAACTGTAGACTGTTACTCACCTGTACATATATTTTACCTGGTTTTTTAATTGGCTGCCAGAATTGTCCTTGGTGTAAGATCTGGAGTATCAATTGATCTGGGGCTAGTGACTGGTCTCTTGAGACTGGGAGAAACCTGATGTGGTGTGATTTTTAGGTTTAAGCAGGGTTGTCCTTACCCATATGCAAAGTACGCAGCTGTGTAGGGCACCAGGAAATTTGCCCTGCGCAGCTGTGCTGCTCCAGCCCCTGCCCTGCCTCTTCCCTATGCTCCACCTCTTCCCTAGCCCCACCCCCACTCCACCCCTTCCCCAAAGCCCCATCCTGCTCCACTGTGCCCCTGCCCCACCTCTTCCCATCCCTGCTCTGCCTGAGCCCCAGCCCCACTTCCCTGAGGAGTGCAGCAGGGTCAGGCCTGCACTCACCAGCGGTGGGAAGTGCAGTGACCCATTCCCAGCTGCACCATCGGTGAGTGCTAGTGGATGGTTTCCTCCTGCCCTCCAAGCCAGCCCGCCCCTCCCCCACGGAGGTCTGGACAAGGGTTGTAGCAGAAGGGTTGGAGGGGAAAGAATGGATTTCCTGCAATGACCGGTGGTTCCCCATACTGGAGGAGAAAGGGGGGGCACACTTTAAAGGGGAGGACATGTGACCACCCCACATGTCCCCTCCTGCCCAGTGACACACACTACAAATATATATAAAAAACCAAACCCACAATTAAAGTAACTTCCTCTCCAAAGTGAGAGTTCTGGGCTTTATTTGCCATGGAAGCATAGATAACATAAGTAATACCTGTATCCAGGGAGTGACCACAGCTTCCTGCTCTATTTTAGGTACTGGTGACATCTGCTGTTGTGTAAACAAAGAGCCCTGAAAGGAGATCTTGGAAGATAAAATGCCTTTCAGTTTATTCAGGTAAAGAACTGATGATGATATGCATTGCACTTTCATGCAGCAGCCCAGAGAGGTTGTGTTTTCTCTGTGTTTATAACCTTAGTGTTTGACTTTTATTTTTTTGAAGGACTTTCAGCACTTGAAAACTCATTTTACTTTTCTACTTTCAGTCCTACGCTATGACTCAAATAAAAAAGGGGCTTTTCTCTCTCACAGGTTTGTCTAAAGTGCCTTTGTGTCTATTCAGGCGCTAAGCAAATGAGGCACTTCAGTCAATAAGGCCACTATTTTTCTCTGCTTTTAGGAAAACAAGCCTTGAAATATTCCTTCATTGGGGTGAACTCTTTTCTCTAGCCTTAATGGCACAACTACTCCTTTAAGCCAACTTCAGCTGACACTACTGATTGCTTCTACTTTCAGAAAACAACTGAGCCATGGAGGAACAAAGTATTTTCTTCTTTCTTTCTTTCTTTCCTGCCAGTAGGGTCAAATAAACACACTTGTCTGCACAAGTTCAGGAAGAGGTTGAACAGCATTTTGTTAATTTTGGGAGGAAGGTTCCATTGGTTTTTGTTTAACTTAGGGTATGTCTGCACTGGCATTTCATCAGCAAAATTTTTGTCCTTCAGGAGAGTTAAAAACACACACACACACCCTGAATGACAAAAGTTTTACCAACAAAAAGCACCACTGTGACCAGTGCTTTGTCAGCAGGAGTGCTCTCCTGCCAACAAAGCCACTACCGCTCGTGGGGGGTGGGAGTTTTTTGTTGGCAGGAAAGAGCTCTCTTGCCAACAAACAGCAGCTACACCTCATGGCTTTTGGCGGCATGACTATGCAGCTTTTAGCAACATGGCTGTGCTGCTACAATGTAGCCATACCCTTAAACTCACTCAACCTGCGTTTTCAGAATAGAAAACAATGCGTGATGCTAGTGGTCACTCTAAATTTTGTTTGCACTTGTAGTTCAGCTTCATTATCATGTCACCCATAGGTGAGACCTACATTAGGCCTATGTTATTCAACAGTGAGTCTGAAATTACAGGGCATTTCCTTCCAAGGGTTTGGCAACCTTACCTTAGTGTAGTGTTATGTTATAACTAAAGTGGCACGCCTCCTTAGTGAAGATGTAGTCATACCACCATAAAAGTGATCATACTTGTACTGCTTATTTTGGTTTGGAAACTTTTATGCTGGTATAAATGTGTCCACTCTGGAGCTTTTACCAGTATAACTGTCAGCCAAAAACAAACAAACAAAAAACCCCACCTGTAATTGACAGTTATACTGCTACAACTTTAAGCAGAGACCAGCTCCAAGGTGTTTCACTCTTGCTTCCCTAGCAGTCTAATCAGCACATTATTAGCGGTTATTAAATTCAGTTTACTTTACACAGCCCCCAACTCTTAAATTTTCAGTGTGCTTCAGCTCTAAGTTATGACATGTAACTGACCTGCAGAAGATTAAACCTGGAGATTGACAGTTGGGTTAGGGCCCTTCTCATGCACAAAGGAAGAGGTAATTTGGGGGAAGGGAGTGAGATTAGATGTGCTCATTACCCTCCCGCAGGAACCCTTGATCGCAACTAACTTTCTCACTACAGCTCACACAGTTTGTATGTGACTGTGATTAATTGGCACAGGAGCTAGATCTGTCCACAATAGCAATCACCAATTAAATAGTTTTGACATTAAAATCATCAGGCATCAGCATTAACTTCTCCCTGAAAGCTGTGAACTCCTCATTTGCTGCCCAGCCATTTTTTTCAGGCTGTCTGCAGACTCAGGCAGCTAACACTGCATTGATATATACTTAGTCCACATGAATGTCATTGCAGCCATAAAAACTAGAGACTTCTTAATAGAAGCTTGCATTCTGGAGCACAGTTATATTAATATTCAGTTATGCAGGCACATAGTTGCTATAGTGCTCTGGCTAGAGGTTATAAGAAAAAATCTCCTTTCTTTTGCTGGAAATGAAACACTTATGCTTATTTCAGGAGTAAATTTACAGCTGCTAAGAAAAGAAACTAAAGAATTCTCACAATAAACAAAGGAATGAATCACATATGATAATGATCTTGCAATCACATGGCACCTCCTATCCGGAAGGATCCCATGATCTGAATCCCAGGGGAGCCAGCTGAGTCACTCAGTTAGGGTGAACTGCAAAGAATGTGGCAGGCAATCCCCCAAACTGGTGGATATTCCAGTACTTAGATTTACCAAGCCAGCACAAAGCGGCTTCTGTTATAGCTCACTGGTTACTCAGAAGGCAACAACACAGTTCCCTTAAAGCAATACAGCTGAGGCCTCCACCTAGACACCCAAGTCAGATATGATGAGGATTTCTGAAAATCTTATTTCATCATATAAAAAAGGTTCTACCAATCCCAAAGGATTGGACACATTACCTCCAAGGTTAATGGATATTCCAGATCTTTCCCAAATACATACTACAGCCAATTCTTAGGCCTGGTCTACACTACGGGGGGGGGGGGTCGAACTAAGGTACGCGACTTCAGCTACGCGAATAGCCTTAGTAACTAAACTAAAATTTATTTAAAAAGAAAAGGGAGAGAGAAATGGTTAAAAGAACAGTATAAATACAGACATGAGTCAATTTTGTGATTCAGATGCATAGCAGAGATGGCAAGCTTTGTAGATGCAAAGAGTTTTCAGAAATAGTTCAAAGGTTATAGTCCAATGTTTATATTTCAGGGTGGTCCAGTCAGAACTGGGATCTCAGTCCTTGTGGGTTAGGCTTCCCCTGCATGAAACCTCAAGCAGATCTGAGATTAAAAAGGATTGGGACTCAAAGGTCTTTAATACAATTCCAGGCCTTCTCTGACAGGTCAGAGTCCTTAGTCAAACAATAGGCACTCGTGTGGACTTTGAAGTGGACCCATTTCCTAACATAGCTGGTAATTATCCACACAGGCAATTAAACACAAGGCAATTTGCCTGTTTTTCCACCATTCGTGGATGATTTGTTATACGTTTCAAAGAGATAAATACAGCAACATCCTATGTTTACAGTTCATTTAAATGCTAAGATGTTCTTTTGATCTCTGAATTAACAGAATACATCATAGACAGGGACAGTTTGATTACATTGATTTTTAACCAATATACTGTATATGTAAATACACAAAAACACAAACATTATCTCCCCCTATGTTTTTAAGGGTTGAATTTGAGCCATTTACCCTGTAGAATGCTTAACCCTGTCTGGTCATGTGTCACAATCCCCAAATTCTTTACAAACTGATATACAGTCTGAATTTGGCCATCTCATTCTACATATATTTGTCTTGCCCCAATGGCAAGACTTCTGTGCACTACCACGAACATATAATAACGCTAATCTGTAATGGCCATAAGTGGCACTTCTAAAAGATGGCACTTCTAGTGGCACAGTACCCTGAGTGCCTTACTGTGGCATTGGTTTAATACCAAAGGTTAGCAAAGAATGGCCACTTCTAAATTGCACTACCACTTCCTACAGCACTTAGGAAAAAAAAACCCAATCAAGATTACACACAGAGGTGTGGCAAGAGCTGAACAATAGGTTAGTTTAGATGCTCTGATAATTGACAATGAACAGCAGTATAGGAAACTGCATGGATAGAGACAGTGGCCATCCTGTTACCAGATGCTACATCTGAGTGAAGAAATTAGCCCACGAGTGGTCAATTATTTTTTGTCAAGGTCCTAATTTCTTGGTCCAGGTCCAGACTCCAGAAAAAAACATTCACACTGCAATAACAATAATGATAATAAGTAAATAAAAATGTTGCAGTTTGTTCGAAAGCATCTATTGGTCCAGATTTGGCCCATGGTCTACCTATTGACTACTCCTCAATTAGATTGATACAGAAACCAGCAGATGGGTGCACAGATGGTGTAGAGGGGAATGTTTTGTATCCAGGAAACACTGGAATGCCTTCTGTGACCAGAAGCAGCTGTTTGGATTTAGGTGGTCTCTTCTTAACCAGAGACCTTTAAACTAGGTAGGAATACATGAGACAAAATTAGAAAAGGTGGGAAGCAACCAAATAAGAGTAGAGTCTACACTACAACCTTACAGCTGCGCTGCTGTACACATGCTTCTGGTGAAGTGGTTCTAAGCCAACAGGAGAGAACTCTCCCACTGGCTTAATAACTCCACCTCTAGGAGAGGCAGTAGCTATGTTGGCAGGAGAAGCTCTCAAGTTATTCATATGCATTGTAACTTGCTTATATTAAATATGTGTTAAATTCTGCTTTGGCTTTTGGATGCTCATACTAGTCTAGGGGTGGGCAACCTCTGGCACGCGGCTTGCTAGGGTAAGCACCCTGGCGGGCCGGGCCAGTTTGTTTACCTGCTGTATTGGCAGGTTCAGCTGACCGTGGCTCCCACTGGCCGCAGTTCACCATCCCAGGCCAATGGGGGCGTCGGGAAGTGGCGCGGGCTGAGGGATGTGCTGGCCCCGGCTTCCCTGTCCTAGTCAATCATGCTAGTTAATTTCCTCATACTAGTCAATCATCTTGCTCTTCCTAGTAGACTACTGTATTTTTGGCTCTTTTCTGGGAAACCTAACTAATGCTTTTTCCGGTGTCAGGGCATGGTTTTGGTGAAGGGGGACATTGTATGAGATCAGAAAGTAATTTGTGTTAAGAAAAAGCCATGGCATAAAAACAAAAAAAGTAAAGTCAACATCTTATATATTAGGTTACCTAAATTAAAATTCCTCACATTCTGTCACAAAATGTAATGCCAAGACACACATTTCTTATGGTGTGTACCTGAATTTATGCAGGTGCCAAGCTTCCAGTCATGTAGGCTAGGAAGAGGGGAATAGGGACTGACCCAGGTGTAGCAAGGCTAGGGGATGAGACCCTCCCAGGGCTTACTGCTCCTCCCATAACCTTATAGTTACTCATGATGTCAGCAGACTGTACTTGACAACTTGGATTCTGGCTAGCAGCACCATCTCCCTATAGTGGAACACGAGGAAAGATTACATTTGAGAATCCACAACTTGATCCATTCTGCAGAAAGTTCTTGCTGCTGAAATACAATATTTATGTAGTCTAATAACAGACATACCAGTGGGTACAATCCCTGTTTTGAAGGAGCATCTGCTATGTTGTCTTTCTTACTTTTTCAGACCAGAAAATTAAACAAACATCTGTAGGCAATAAGGTTTCTGCAGGCTCTTTTTGAAATGAACAAAACTTTTCAAAAAGATACATTGACCAAGGTCACATATGCAAAGTGTTGTAAAGATACTATGCAGCACAACTCATCTCTTATTAATTAGAATTCATTGTATTTTAGCACCATAAGAAACATGTGATGGTTAGCTCCCCCACAGTAATCATACTACATTGGCATGGAATCCTCTCTGAGTTTGAATCAAAGATGCATTCCTGAAACCAGGTATCTGGCTCACTGGCATACACATACATGATTGCCACCTAGTGGCTAATAAGCAAACTCCACACTTCAATAAAAAAATTCGCAATAATAAGAATGGGCAATCTAAACTAATAAACATGTTAAGTGGTTTGCAGTACTGTTTGTAAAAATGTTTTCAGTGTTTGATGCTTTAAAGTTTAAAATACTTTCAAAACTATAGAGTTCAATATCTGCGATGCATATTAAAATGTTTTCATGTAGTTATATTACCTACTTAATCAAGAAATGGCTCTGCTCAGGACCTGTTAGGTTTTGTAATGTTTTATTAAATGACTAACAAAATAATATATTATGTTTGTAACTCAACTTTTCAACCGTCATCATCTGCGGCATTTGGCACAGACTACTAAATAAGATACCTTATCAATGATAACATGGAAGTTGTATTTGTGTTGTAAGGTCAATGTTGAGGCCCCCATTGTGTTTAAAAATATGCTACTGGCAAATCCATATTGAATGGAGTGCTAACTGAACTCTCAAAGATGGGCTATTCAGGTAATTTCTGACCAACTCCATAAGTTTTTCCCAAAAAATAAAATAAACAAATAAAAAAATTAATTTAAAAGTAATACAAGTCACCTATTAACCATGACATACATATAGCCTAATCCTAAAACTCTGCAGTTTTGGGGTGCTATTTTGGAGAGGCAGTGAGGCCACTTGCAATTTTATTAGGAAACAAATAAAATTGAACATAAAAGAGGTTACAGGACAAGTGAGATCAAATGCTTCTATGCGTCTTTTTCAAAAGGATGACTTACTTATTCACATCACTGTTGCTCCCGGTGTGCTGCACATAGTTGTTTAACTTGCATCTTGAAAGAGAAAGGATGGCCTGCTGGAAGTTGTCTCCCATCACAACATAAAGTAATAGGTTACCACACGTGTTTAGTGCAGCTAATGGTCTGGAGGCAATGTAAGCAGCATGGATTTGGTTTTCAATGTGGCAGCTAACTGGTTGAAGTCGTAATTCTATCCGAACACCCCTAAAGACATGAAAGGGTAGGAAGCACACATAAAAGACCACCAAGAGCAGAATGGCAAGTCTGCGAGCCTTCTGCTTGTAACTAGCATGAGTATGAGGCCCTCTAGCCAAAGTGTAAATAATGACAGTGTAACACAGAGTCACAACCACTAATGGCAGGTAGAAGGCTAACCCAGACAGAAGCCAGTTATACCACCTAATAGTGTCCAAGTTTTCAGAACTAGTGAGGTCCAGGCAAATGGATTTGTTTTGGTCCTCTCTTGAGGTGATTAAAAAGTTGACAGGACTGACAGCCCCCAGGGAAATCACCCAAACTGCAGCACAAGCCACCACTGCCCATCTCCTTTTCTGAATAGAGAAGAACTTCATCGGATGGACAATCACGAAGTAGCGAAAGATGCTGAAGCAAGTGAGGAAGAGGATGCTGCTGTACAAGTTGAAGTGGAAGCCAAAACGGATAAATTTACACATGAAGTCTCCAAAGACCCAGTGCTCTCCGTTGGCATAGTAATGTATCAGGAAAGGAAGGCTTGTTAAGTACAGTAGGTCTGTGAAGGCCAAGTTCAACATAATGATGGTGCTGCTCTTCCAGGGCCTCATCTTGAAACTGTATACAGAAATTGCAATAATATTCCCTGGGAAGCCCACCAAAAAGATTATGCTGTACATAAGAGGGAGATAGACATTCTTCAGAAGGACATCTACATCGGTACAGTTTGTGAAAGCATCTGCATGGCTTTGCAATGAAGTTAAGTTGGCTAAGTCTTCAGTTGTATTCATGGCCATTTTCTTACTGCTTTAGCAAATGGTAAAGAAAAGAAAAATGTTTAGTTTTCACTAATAAGTTAATGCAGTGTTTTAACCATATCACTGTATAATGGACTTTCACAGATCGAAACACAAAAGTCTGTTAAAATACTTGTAATAAAGGCTGTTTTCAGTCTGAAAAAGCATCAAGTCCTTTAGTATAACTGCCCAATTTAATAGTACACCTCTACCCCAATATAACTCTGTCCTCGGGAGCTAAAAAGTCTTACCGCATTATAGGTGAAACCGTGTCATATTGAATTTGCTTTGATCCGCCGGAGTGCCCAGTCCCGCCCTCCCAAAGCACTGCTTTACCGTGTTATATCCTAAGTCGTATTATATCGTGTCTTGTTATATCGCGGTAGAGGTGTATTATCTTTTTTTAATAAGAAAAGGACTTGTTGCTTTGGTGGGAGCTGATCTGATGGGGTGACCTTTGTTTTCTCAAGTTACAATTTATGGTATTTTTAAACTGATCAGCTCAACCTTACAAAGTAAGTCTCAGAGACAGAGGTACTGCACACGAATGACAAAGCTGCCACACTTACAACTAAAGGCAGTTTCAGTGTTTTAGGGCATGAAACAGTCCCCTCAATAATGTAAGGGAATCTTCTCGAGCTTTTATTGCTGCATTCAGCAGGGGCCAGCCAGAGCAGAAAAGCAGCCTAGCAGTGCTATGTCCGGTGACATTCATCATTTATTTTTATGATATCTCTTAAGTTCCCCCTTGGCCAACAAAACAGATTAATCATTTATTGCATTTTTTTTTTCAAAATCATAAATTTTGTGCCCAATTTGCTGCTTTTTTAACTATTCTGGCATTTTCCATAGCTTTAGTGTCTCAAGAAATTATCAGGCGATCTTTGAAAAGCAGGTCATTGAATTTTTCTTACTTCTGGTTTTTTTTTATTTTGAAATAATAAAAATTAGGTTTTCTATTACCATAATTTTCCAGACTTGGAATCAGTACCTGAACTTGAATCAATAACTCTGAGAGTCCACAGGGAAAGTTTTAGCTGTTAAGTAGAGAGGAATCTACTTATCCTGTAACTAATAATGATCTGGATAGCTTGCCAGTCATCTAGCCAGTCATCTAGCATCTGCAAGCTGATGCCATCAGCACTAATTTTGGCATGCTGTTATTTTTAACTTTTTGTGTTTAATTTCCAATGCAAATGATGCAAATGTTGTCAAAAACAAATAGGCAAAAATAGGCCACACAATGTTCTCATTCAGCAGCAATGTATTATGCACTATTGCAGGGGCACCTATGTTTTGGAAAGCCAAATGTCCTTTGAGTCAGCTCATCACCTCTTCCCTATATTGCAAAAGGGATGCAGGTATTGGCCAAAGGTGATCAGTAGGCATGGAATGGGGAAATGAAAGAGGATTGGAACTTATATGATGAGACCTCATTTGCTCCTGTACTTTAATAGCGGAGGCTTTGAACAATTTGAAGTGTTGGCCTGGAGAGGGGAAAAGGGTGGAGCCAGCATTAGCCATTTTATATGGAATCAGCCCCTGGGCAAGGCAATGTCTTCATATCCTTTAAGTATTCCCTTGTGGCATTGGTGCTCAGATAACATTCTTCATTCTCCTTCTTAAAAAAGCTAGATGTGGAAGAAACATTGTGATCATTATAGTTTATGAAGTTGATAAATTAGTGTTTTAATGAAAGGGTTATTAGTATTATTTGATATGCATATGTTTGGGCCTGTCAAGGTTTTAATAATGGTGCTTGACATAAAAATTGTATGTTCTGTTCTGAAACATTGGAATAATTCCCCTCCCCCTTTGAAAAGCAGCTTCCTCACCACTACTCCCAGTTTAGGAAAATGAGACTACTGTGTCCAGTTGAAAGTACAGGGGGAATTTAGGTAGGAAGAAGAAAATCTCTCATTTTAGAACTTGGTCAATACCCCTGTGGTAACACCTCCTTTCTTCTGAAAAGTGTGATGGATTTAGTAATCATCACAAGTGATCCCTGATTCAGTTCTTTCCAGAAAGATGCCACTTCCAATAGCACAGTGTCCTATAGCAATCACTGGGGCACTCGTTCTGTACTAATTCAAGAGGAAGAATGCTGCTTTGACTATTAGCGGTAAATATGCCCGATGGCCTGTGATGGGACACTAGATAGGGTGGGATCTGAGTTACTACAGAGAATTCTTTCCTGGGTATCTGGCTGGTGAGTCTTGTCCACATGCTCAGGGTTTAGGTGATTGCCATATTTGGGGTCAGAAAGGAATTTTCCTCCAGGGCAGATTGGCAGAGGCCCCGGGGTTTTTTTTGCCTTCCTCTTCAGCATGGGGCACGGGTCACTTGCGGGAGGATTCTCTGCACCTTGAAGTCTTTAAACCACAAGTTGAGGACTTCAATAGCTCAGACATAGGTCAGGGGTATGTAGGAGGAGTTGTGCAGGAGGTCAGACTAGAAGATTATAATGGTCCCTTCTGACCTTAAAGTCTGAGTCTAATCCCCTGTAACATCAAGGAGGGGACGTGTTTTAGGTTTCATATCCCAAATATTGACCAAGAACAACCTCGACTGAGTTGTGAGAGCTGACAAAATCGCAGCCCATGTTCAAGATTTTAATTACAATTTGTGAAAAATATTTTATTGGAATATTTAAAAAATGTTAAAATAATGGATTACCAGTTGAGGTGCAGGGGGGCATGTCAAATATTTGCCTGTGCTTTAAACACTTTGTAGTTTGAAACAGTATAAAGGAAGGTTTAGCTAATTCAATAACATATCTTTAGGCCAGTGGTTCTCAACATTTTCTATATGGGACTCTCCCTCCCATTTAGAATTCTGAGAAGGACAGGATAGTTGTGACCCTGTGACAGCTGTTCACAACCTCTCTGGAAGGTTGCTACCCCTAGACCAGTGTTTCTCAAACTGTGGTCGCTGCTTGTGTATGGAAAGCCCCTGGTGGGCTGGGTCGGTTTGTTTACCTCCCCGTCCGCAGGTCTGGCCGATCGTGGCTCACATTCAGAGCTGCCCGGGTGGGGGGGGCCAAGTGGGGCAATTTGCCCCAGGCCCTGGGCCCCACAGTGGCCCCCATGAGAGTTTTTTGGGGCCCTTGGAGCGAGATCCTTTGTTCACTCGGGGGGCCCCGGAAAACTCTCAAGGAGCCCGGGCCCCCGGAGCTTCTTCTGCTCCTGGTCTTCACCGGCGGGGGGTCCTTCCGCTCCGGGGCTGAAGGACCCCCCACCGCCGAATTACCATTGAAGCGGCACCCGCCGCCGAAGTGCAGCTGGGTCTTCGGCGGTAATTCAGCGGCGGGGGGGCCCTTCCGTTCCGGGACTCGACGAATTACCGCCGAAGACCTGGCTGCACTTTGGCGGTGGGTCCTGCTTCGGCGGTAATTCGGTGGCAGGGGGGCCCCCACCGCGGGTCTTCGGGGCACTTCGGCGGCAGGTCCCAGAGCAGAAGGACCCCCCGCCTCCGAATTACTGCTGAAGTGGGGGCCCCCCACCGCTGACGACCCCAGGCCCCCGGAATCCTCTGAGCGGCCCTGCTCCCACTGGCCACGGTTTGCTGCTCCAGGCCAATGGGAGCTGCTGGATGCAGCGTGGGCCGAGATACTTACTGGCTGCCGCTTCTAGCAGCCCCCATTGGCCTGCAGCGATGAACCGCGGCCAGTGGGAGCTGCGATCGGCCAGACATGCAGACAGGGCAGGTAAACAAACCGGCCCAGCCCGCCAGGGGCTTTCCCTACACAAGCGGTGACCTCTGTTTGAGAAACGCTGCCCCAAACTGAGAACCCCTGCTTTAGGTTTAATAGGGAAATGGCTCACAATACAGCATTTAAATGATGGGGAAGTGATGGAAATATGGCTAAAAGAAGCAGGCGGTGGGTAACAAGATTATAATATCATTTTGAAATAGGTTTAAATCTATCACTATGATTTAGGTGTTCACCAGGTTAATGACAAAGGGTCCAGTCCTGCAACAGAAGGTCTCAATGGATTACCTCTTACAGGAAATACTCAATGCCATACAGGTCCTGGCCCTTAGAAAGTACAACCATAAAAATGTGAAGGGTACCGATGTTATTAGAGGACTCTTTCAGCTGCTAGCGTGTCCCTGCTCCCAACATGCCAAAGACGAAAAGCTATACCCCTAACATCACTGAGGAGTGTGACAATCAGAAGGTACAGTCCCTGCTGACTAAAAGATTGGCTCACTTGCTTTTCACAAATGCCATTCCTTTTATTATTTATACAGTGTCTCATATAGCAGGCCTTGCCACTGTTCTGCGTGTAAATAAGAATCCCTTAGGGTGTGCCAGATTGCAGGCAAATCAATCAGCAAGCAATTTATTGCTGATGAGCATGAGGGGTGTTTAGAGGTGTCCAGTGCAAATGTGTGTGATATATTGGCCTAAGTCCAGTTCTGAATGTCTGTCACATTATTAGCTGTAATACAACCTGTTACTGGAGCAACAAAAAAGAGGAGACAGACAGGCTCTGCTGCTTGGCTTTATTATTTTGTTTTCTGAATTTCACAAATAATTTGTCCAAAACTTAAATCTAATTAGGCAATAGTTCCTACTGGAGCCAATTCTAACACTGAATAATTGACCAGAATGGGAATTCTACATCCCAAGCTGAAGACAAATATGTACTGTGCAGACAGACCATGAATCTTAAATAATTTATCCAACAGCAGAACCCATACTGAAAGGGAACTAGAGTACTGGAACAGAAACATTCTTTCAGTCTTAATTGTGGCGTCACAACTGTAAATCCATTAGGTGATATTCTGTGCTGTAGCCCATTGATTGGAGTCACTTAAAATGTTGTGATTTCCTGCCTTCAACTGAAGTCTTTTATGGAGGAAACACATTTGCTCTTGCATTGTGACAGCTTAATTAGTGCCTGATGGAAATGAATGTCCAGTGGCTGCAGACAATGCTGTATTTCATACAAATGAGTAAACTAAATAGGATTTAGCTAAGGACAGGTGACTATCTCATTTTATACATCATCATATTTAAGAAACAAGAGTTTTAGGTTTAAGATGAAAGAGCTGAACACTCCTTTTCTTACTGCTTATAATTCATTGCTGTGGCTCTTAGCTGCAAATTTCAAGGAAGAGTAGGAGGGCTTACTTGAGTCTCTTGTTACAGCCCAAATGGCTGCTCAGGAGTCTCCTCCACTCCAATGTCAAAATGTTAACAACAGAAAATGTAGTTTACCTGTAAATACTTCACAGTCTCCTCTGACCTCTTCATAGCTGGAACCTTGAGTATTGCAGAGCAGTATGTGGTAAGTTTGTTTTCCATAAAATAGAACGGGTATATTGAGACTGTCTGTGAAGGCACAGGCAAAACACCTTACCTAATGAGCTGCCTCTGGGAATAATCTGTATCCATTTCCAGTGGTGCCGGTTGTTATATTTAGAGTAAAACCAGAGCATGCTCCACCGTCCTGATTGTGAACAGTTCTCAGCCCCAGCGGGATGTCCTGTATCAGTTCCTGTATAGAGGAGCTGTGTGTGTGCCTGTCATATGGACAGGAGAGAATGTAACCCATCACTTCAGCTGAAACTGCTTGTAACCTGTCTAGTTTGGCTAAACTGGTTGTCCCTGGTCTAGTCAAACACTCCCAGGCACTCTTCTGTGGTAGTTATTTAAGTGAGAGATTATTTTAGTGCACAGAGAAGCTGCACACAGCTCAAACCTCCAATGATTCCCCAAGACATTTCTGCTCTGAGAAAGGGAATTAGCTAGGGAGTTATCTTCCTTTGATTCAGTGATGTGCTGCCAATATTTTACTCTAGGGCTCCCCAAACTATGTTCCTTCTTTCCCTTTAATAACCTACCTGTACAACAGAGAGATAAGTGTGTGCTCAAAGAGGAAGGGAGTGTAACTAGGGAATACATTCGTTTTTTCCAGTTAAAAGAAAATGTTTCTTCATAACCAAGGAGAGAGGTGGCATGACCTGAAGAACCAGGGCTGAATGCACAGGTTTAGAAATGTTCACACTACTATTCCTAAAAAATATATATATAGTGAGTATATCAGTAGTATGCCACAGTGTTCTACTTGTGGGACTTGACTAAGGGTGAGGGAGACTGTAAAGAAATAAGAAGGGATGGAATGGATAAGACAGAGTCTGTCTGGGCAAAAATCACATTGGGAAAGAAAGCTACTAGACCCTCCCCGGAGATAGTGCTTGGGGTGTGCTACAGACCGCCAGGATCCGATTTGGATATGGATAGAGACCTTTTTAACGTTTTTAATGAAGTAAACACTAATGGGAATTGTGTGATCATGGGAGACTTTAACTTCCCAGATATAGACTGGAGGACAAGTGCTAGTAATAATAATAGGGCTCAGATTTTTCTGGATGCAATAGCTGATGGATGCCTTCACCAAGTAGTTGAAGAACCAACAAGAGGGGATGCCATTTTAGATTTGGTTTTGGTGAGTAGTGAGGACCTCATAGAAGAAATGGTTGTAGGGGACAACCTTGGTTTGAGTGATCATGAGCTAATTCAGTTCAAACTAGATGGAAGGATAAACAAAAATAGATTTGGGACTAGGATTTTTTATTTCAAAAGGGCTAATTTTAAAGAATTAAGGAAATTAGTTAGGGAAGTGGATTGGACTGAAAAACGTGTGGATCTAAAGGTGAAGGAGGCCTGGAATTACTTCAAGTCAAAGTTGCAGAAACTATCAGAAGCCTGCGTCCCAAGAAAAGGGAAAAAAAATCATAGGTGGTAGTTGCAGACCAAGATGGATGAGCAAGCATCTCAGAGAGGTGATTAAGAAAAAGCAGAAAGCCTACAAGGAGTGGAAGATGGGAGGGATTAGCAAGGAAAGCTACCTTATTGAGGTGAGACGGGGTGGCTGTAGGTATTTTGCCACCCCAAGCACAGCAGGCAGGCTGCCTTTGGTGGCTTGCCTGCGGGAGGTCCCTGGTCCCGCAGATTCGGCGGCATGCTTGCGGGAGTTCCGCCGAAGCCGCAGGACCAGCAGATCCTCCGCAGGCATGCCGCCAAAGGCAACCTGCCTGCCGCCCTCGTGGCGACCGGCCGAGCGCCCCCCGTGGCTTGCCGCCCCAGGCATACGCTTGGCGTGCTGGTGCCTGGAGCCGCCCCGAGGTCAGAACATGTAGGGATAAAGTGAGAAAGGCCAAAAGCCATGTAGAGTTTTCCCTTGCAAAGGGAATTAAAACCAATAGTAAAAGGTTCTATAGCTATATAAATAAGAAGAAAACAAAGAAAGAAGAAGTGGGACCGCTAAACACTAAGGATGGAGAGGAGGTTAACAATAATCTAAGCATGGCCCAATATCTAAACAAATACTTTGCCTCAGTCTTTAATGAGGCCAATGAGGAGCTTAGGGATAATGGTAGGATGACAAATGGGAATGAGGATATAGAGGTAGATATTACCACATCCGAGGTAGAAGCCAAACTCGAACAGCTTAATGGGACTAAATCGGGGAGCCCAGATAATTTTCATCCAAGAATATTAAAGGAACTGGCACATGAAATTGCAAGCCCATTAGCAAGATTTTTTAATGAATCAGTAAATTCAGGGGTTGTACCGTACAACTGGAGAATTGTTAACATAGTTCCTATTTTTAAGAAAGGGGAGAAAAAAGTGATCTGAGTAACTATAGGCCTGTTAGTTTTAGATTTGTAGTATGCAAGGTCTTGGAAAAAATTTTGAAGGAGAAAGTAGTTAAGGACATTGAGGTCAATGGTAATTGGGACAAAATACAACATGGTTTTACAAAAGGTATATTGTGCCAAACCAACCTGATCTCCTTCTTTGAGAAGGAAACAGATTTTTTAGACAAAGGAAACGCAGTGGATCAAATTTACCTCGATTTCAGTAAGGCATTTGATACGGTTCCACATGGGGAGTTATTAGTTAAATTGGAAAAGATGGGGATCAATATGAAAATTGAAAGGTGGATAAGGAACTGGTTAAAGGGAAGACTACAACAGGTCTGTAGTGAGTCGGTGTGGCTCCCCTCCTGCCCGGCAGAGGGAGCTCCCTTGCCAACCCCCCAGTGGGCGGAGCTACCGCTGCCAGTCCCCGCCCCCCGGAAGTCAAGGGGCGGGGCAGGAAGTAGAAAAGCAGCGCACCAAAGCTCAGTCAGAGGCCAGCCACCACCGAGAGCAGACGTGCCGGCGGGAGCTCCCAGCTGGGAACCCTCCTCGGCCCGAGGCAACTACCCTGCCTGGCCGGAGCTTCCCCGCGCTCACTACGACAAGGAGTCCCTGGAGTCTACCCGGAGCCGGTACTGGGAGGAGCCCCCAAGCTTGCCTAGCGCCCGCTACGACGAGGAGCCCCCTCGGCCCTGCTGTTACCCGGAGGAGCCGCCCGAGCAGTCCTGGCCCAACTTCCCGGAGGAGCTGCCGGACCTGCCACCAAGCCCGGGTCCAGAGGAGCCGATGCAGATGGACTGGCCCAAACCCAGTGCGGCCGACGAGGTAGGGCCTGAGGGGGAAATGGAGTGTAGCCCGGGGGTAGCCGACCCCAGTCTGGCTGTAGCAGACACTGAAGTGCCGATGTCAGTGTGTTGCGGCCAGGATCCCCACTGACTGCAGCGGATCCACACCGCTGTTAGGGCCCCGGGCTGGGACACAGTGGAGTGGGTGGGCCTGTGTCCCTCCTGCCACCCCACTCACGGGTGGCAGTCTTCCCCCTCACACCAGCACCCCGACCCAAAGGTCTGGACCTACCAGTTGTTTGCTCAGCTCCTGACTGAGGACCTGAGTCCCTACTTGTACTGTTGTTGCCCAGCCCCTGCTCCAGAGGGCCTGGGCCTATTTTGTACTGACTTGTACTGCTGTTGCCCAGCCCCTGCTCCAGGGGGCCTGGGCCTATTTGTACTGCTGTTGCCCAGCCCCTGCTCCAGAGGGCCTGGGCCTATTTGTACTGCTGTTGCCCAGCCCCTGCTCCAGGGGGCCTGGGCCTATTTGTACTGCTGTTGCCCAGCCCCTGCTCCAGAGGGCCTGGGCCTATTTGTACTGCTGTTGCCCAGCCCCTGCTCCGGAGGGCCTGGGCCTATTTGTACTGCTGTTGCCCAGCCCCTGCTCCGGAGGGCCTGGGCCTATTTGTACTGCTGTTGCCCAGCCCCTGCTCCGGAGGGCCTGGGCCTATTCTGTACTGCTGTTGGCCAGCCCCTGCTCCAGAGGGCCTGGGCCTAATTGTACTGCTGTTTGCTCAGCTCCTGCTTAAGGACCTGAGCCTAAGGGTGTTGCTGTTGCCCAGCCCCTGCTCCGGAGGGCCTGGGCCGCCTAACATTGTTCCCTGTCACTCCTACAGACTAGCAGGAGATCCGAAGTGAGTCGGTGTGGCTCCCCTCCTGCCCTCTGGAGGGTCGAGCCCCGACCAACAGATTACAGGGTCATACTGAAAGATGAACTGTCAGGCTGAAAGGAGGTTACTAGTAGAGTTCCTCAGGGACCGGTTTTGGGACCAATCTTATTTAATATTTTTATTACTGACTGTGGCACAAAAAGCGAGAATGTGCTAATAAAGTTTGCAGATGACACAAAGCTGGGAGGTATTGCTAACACAGAGAAGGACCGGGATGTCATACAGGAAGATCTAGATGACCTCATAAATTGGAGTAATAGTAATAGGATGAAATTTAATACTGAAAAGTGCAAGATCATGCATTTAGGGATTAATAACAAGAATTATTGTTATAAGCTGGGGACACATCAGTTGGAAGTAACAGAGGAGGAGAAGGACCTCGGAGTATTGGTTGATCACAGGATGACTATGAGCCGCCAATGTGATATGACCGTTAAAAAAGCTAATGCGGTCTTGGGATGCATCAGGTGAGGTATTTCCAGTAAAGATAAGGAGGTGTTAGTACCGTTATACAAGGCACTGGGGAGACCTCATCTGGAATATTGTGTGCAGTTCTGGTCTCCCATGTTTAAGAAGGATGAATTCAAACTGGAACAGGTAGAGAGAAGGGCTATTAGGATGATCCAAGGAATGGAAAACCTGTCTTATGAAAGGAGACTCAAAGAGCTTGGCTTGTTTACCCTAACCAAAAGAAGGCTGAGGGGAGATATGATTGCTCTTCATAAATATATCAGAGGGATAAATATCAGGGAGGAAGAGGAATTATTTAAGCTTAGTACCAATATGGACACAAGAACAAATGGATATAAACTGGACACTAGGAAGTTTAGACTTGAAATTAGACGAAGGTTTCTAACCATTAGAGGAGTGAAGTTCTGGAACAGCCTTCCAAGGGGAGTAGTGGGGGCAAAAGACATATCTGGCTTCAAGACTAAGCTTGATAAGTTTATGGAGGGGCTGGTATGATGGGATAGCCTAATTTTGGCAATTAATTGATCTTTGATTATTAGCAGGTAAATGTGCCCAAAGGTCTGTGATGGGATGTTAGATGGGGTGGGATCTGAGTTACTACAGAGAATTCTTTCCTGGATGCTGGCTGGTGAGTCTTGCCCACATGCTCAGGGTTTAACTGATCGCCATATTTGGGGTCGGGAAGGAATTTTCCTCCAGGGAAGATTGGCAGAGGCCCTGAAGGCTTTTTTACTTTCTCTGCAGCGTGGGGCATGGATCGCTTGCTGGAGGATTCTCTGCACCTTGAGGTCTTTAAACCATGATTTGAGGACTTCAATAGCTCAGGCATAGGTTAGGGGTTTGTTACAGGAGTGGGTGGGTGAGATTATGTGGCCTGCATTGTGCAGGAGGTTAGACTAGATGATCATAATTGTCCCTTCTGACCTTAAAGTCTATGAGTCTATGAGTGAAAGCCTTGTGAAGACATCAGAGTGTATCCACCCCCAGGATATATTTGGTAAAATAAGTGATATGGTGTAATGTGGGGCATCCTAAAGGCAAAAATATGCTCTGTAGAAATACTTTATGAGCAAGAACAACAGAAAAGTGAACTGTTGGGAAGTCACCTCAACAATCCTTTCAGGTTGGGATGGAATTTTAGCAAGGGGCTCCTAGAAGTGCCTCCAGCATATTGGTTTTGGAAAGTCTGCAGCCATGGCATGCATACACTGTCAGGTGCACTATAAGCCTGATTTCTTCCTTATCCTCCTTGTGCCATTCATGTCAGTGGCATTGCAAGGAAACCTTGGCATGCATGTTAGAGTGCTCAGATAGTATGGTGAGGGGAGAAGTATCCAGAGAGATATTAGATAGAGTGACGCATTTGTCTTTCTAGTGTGATACTGACTGAGAACGTGAACTGGCACAGATCTTTCATATGGAATCAGTGTTTGTACACATTTTGCAGCAGGTCTTTTTGATCGCTGGGTGCCAGTCATCTGCTGGATGATGCAGAAGGAAAGATCACACAAGCTGCTAACCTATTATTTGAAAATACTTGGTCACTTCTACAGTTCAGGTTTCTTTTTTCATGAGGAAGAAAATACTACCTTCAAGGGATCAGCAGTTCTAGATTTGACTTTTAGTTAAATATGTGCAAACTTAAGCCTACAGCTGAGAAGTTGTTATCCTTGAAAAGGAAAAGGCTTAGATGAGGGGAATTATTCATTGTGATTAAATTGCCTGATCATTTGGAGACATGGAACTTAAACCTAGAACTGTTGCTCATTTGAAGGCATTATTTTCCTTTCTCATGGAAAAAAACCCCACCAAACAAAAACCCTGAAACTGGAGATGTGACCAATTACTTCCAAATTGTTTTACACTGGCATAAATGTAATGCAGCAGTAAATCAGACCCAAATTATTCAACAAATTTAACTCTTCAAAATGTCTGCAAATCCGTGCTGATTTATATAGCTATATATGGTATTTGTAACTGTTCACCAAGTTCTTGCAAACAAACTTCAGTCCATGAATCATAGAATATCAGGGTTGGAAGGGACCTCAAGAGGTCATCTAGTCCAACCCCCTGCTCAAAGCAGGACCAATCCCCAACTAAATCATCCCAGCCAGGGCTTTGTCAAGCCTGACCTCAAAAACCTCTAAGGAAGGAGATTCCACCACCTCCCTAGGTAACCCATTCCAGTGCTTCACCACCCTCTTAGTGAAATTTTTTTCCTAATATCCAACCTAAACCTCCCCCACAGCAACTTGAGACCATTACTCCTTTTTCTGTCATCTGCTACCACTGAGAACTGTCTAGATCCATCCTCTTTGGAACCCCCTTTCAGATCATTGAAAGCAGCTATCAAATCCCCCCTCATTCCTCTCTTCTGCAGACTAAATAAACCCAGTTCCCTCAGCCTCTCCTCATAAGTCCATGTGCTCCAGCCCCCTAATAATTTTTGTTGCCCTCCACTGGAGATTCTTCCAATTTTTCCACATCCTTCTTGTAGTGGCGGGGCCCAAAACCGGACACAGTACTCCAGATGAGGCCTCACCAATACCAAATAGAGTCGAATGATCATGTCATCTGCTGGCAGTGCTCCTACTTATACAGCCCAAAATGCCGTTAGCCTTCTCGGCAACAAGGGCACACTGTTGACTCATATCCAGCTTCTTGTCCACTGTAACCCCTAAGTCCATGGGTTGTTCATGAACTGTTCTTTTACCAGCGTTGCCATTTACTGAGCTCCTTCTCATGGCCAGGGGTTGCTTTGCAGGCACCCTGCTCTTGTTAGCTCCCTCTTGCTGGTCCCTTAAGAACTCCACAAAGTCTTTCATGTGACTAACAGCACCCCCACTCAGGGCTGGTTTAAGAACAGAAATCATTCAAACAATTCTCAGAGTCCCAGAATGAAGTCCACAACACAAAAACTCATATTCAGTCCTGGTTCTTCTGCTGCACCCAGAGCTGCTGTTCTTCCCAGTCTGCTCCACTGAAAGCCACCAGTCTCAGCCCTTTCTGTCTGGAGCTCAGCTCTCTGGACTTGGCTTCCTTCTCCTGTCATCCTATCCCCAGCCCTTTCTGCCTGAGGCCTGTCCTGTTTTGGCAGGCCACTCCCAGGCCCTATCTGACTGAAGCCTCAGGTTTCCGGCTCTGGCTTCTAAACCCCATGGCATCAGCATTTTCCTCGCTGGAGCCAGTCTTAATTCCTGCATGTTCCTGAGCTTCCCTTTTCATTTCAAACACCTGCTGCCTCTTAAAGGAAATTACCTATTCCAACCCAGGTGTGCCTCTGTAGTAATCAGGGTCAAGCTACCCTGTTACAGCTCTTTGACTATCAGCGTTTTGTGGTTTGTTATTGTTCACTGAAGTCACATGGAACTTGAAGCTTTCAGGGTTCATGAATATTTTCATAAACTGGTGGTCATAAAAGTACTTTGGAACAACAAATAGTAGGAGCTGACAAATAACACCCAGGCAAAATTGCCATGCTTATTTGTGAAAATATTCACAAATCTCTTTGTATTATTTAACCCACTACTGCATAATAGTGATGCAATAATCCATATAATAGACATGGGATGTTATCAGCTTTTTCAGTGTTCCACAGTGCAGTCATTGACTGTGCAAGATTAGATATATTCTATGCTAACATCAGCCTGGATCTACTCAGGCATCCTAAATAGCTCAGGAACTTTCTGCATATTATTTATAAACTCCCATGGCCTGCCCCAGCCCCAGCCAGGCTGCCAGAGCTGCGGGGGGGATTTAAAGGGCTCGGGGCTCCTCGCAGCAGCGGGGAGCCCCGAGCCCTATAAATCCCCGCTGCAGAAGCTGGTGCGGTCCGGCATGGCATACTGGCTCTTGCTGGTACACCGTACCAGACCGGACCGGCTTACTTTCACCTCTGCCTCTCAGTCTTCTTTTTCATAAACTTTATAGATTAAATCTCTCACTGGAAGCATTTTTCCAGTCCTTGGATCAGTTTTGTGGGTCTCCTCTGCCACAAAAATAGGAGTGGGGAGTAGGAGGGATGTATGGAACACAAGATCGATAGAGGTGATTGGTTTGGTGCAAGGCCAGGGTAACTGGAGAGTCCTCTCATTGGCCATCTGGAGAATGCCCCTCTTGTGAAGTCCCTCTATAAGCTATGGTTACAGTTAAAGATGTCCTTATTGCAGAAAACCCTTTTGCAGGCAACTAAAGTAGATCCCTGTGGCTACAAGCAACTTATGTGGCACAAGAGGGTGTACATCTTCTGTATGCCAACTTTGCTGAAATTGGTCCCTGTGTTATCTGTATCAGAATATTTTCTTCCAGGGGTTGGTAGACAAAGTTGGTTAGTTTACTGTTGTTCCACCTCTGGAGACTTAAGTTTTGATCTGGTCTTAAGTTAAAGGTGAAAATGAATTTGTGTTCATTCTAGCAACATTTCATATACTGGCAGAATAGACATTTTCTGCTCAATTGGGATAAATGGCTGGAATAAAATGGGTGACAGCCCAGGAATAAAGTTCATGAGGGGAATCCTGCACAGTGCCTACCTGTGCCATGTCTTATTCCAGACATGTTACTAGTCCCTCATTTTCATTACCTTTAATTCACTGCAAGATTTAACAATAAAACAATATTGCTACTTTTTCCTTGACTGATCTTTTTATTCCTGCTTATTTAATTTCTGCTTGCTTCTGATAGATTTGTAAGTCTTTGTAAGTCTTCCCCCTTCCCTTGTCTACTCTTTTGAATAGTTGTATTGCATATAAAACTGTCTGCCATTGTGCACCTGCTGACTGTTCCAGACAGATGTGCCATTTATGTGCTATCAAAATGTGTACCAAACTGTGAACTCTTTCCTCACATCCACAGCAATCTTAATAAAAATTGGGAGCTTTTTTAACCTTTGCAGTTATTGTTGAGAAATGCTGAGAAAATCCCCACCTGCTGCAACAACCATTTCTCAAACTTCTTTAGACTTAATTTCTTTGGCATCACTTCCCTTCAAACAAACTTTGTCAAATTTGAAGTCCTCAGAGCATATCTGTTTTGCAAGCTGTCTGCCTGCTGCACCTAGACCCTATTTGTGTAACTCACACTGACAACAGCTGAGTCTGTATGCTCTGTAAAACTCTCAAAGACATTACCTCTGTTGCTCTAGATCAGTGCTGTTTGACCTTGAAGAGGAGAGCAAAAGCGTGCTGCCAATATTTCCATAAGGCTTTTCCACTGCCCTTAGCCCATGCTAAGGTCTGTGACCCCAAGATGCCTGCACTGCCAGAGAGGAGGTATTAGGTATTAGGTAAATCTCATCATTTGTTTACCATCTAAACAAAAGCGTTTCTATAACCGTAACAAGAGAAGCCAAACCACTTGTCAAACAAACGTGATTTAATTGCATGTGTTAGAAATGTTTGTATTTTGTTCCCCAAAGGTATAATTCGTATTGCAGTGAGTATAGCACGGTGCTTAGCTTGTGTAAATTGAAGAGGGGGTTTAGGTGAAGACCATGTGTGGGAGAAGTCTGAGGGGTGGAGCCCTATGAAAATGTTTTGAGAAGATCTGACAGGCCTAAATTTTCATTTTGCATGCCTCAGTTTTGGGGTTTACAGCTTAAGGCTCCTAGGTGTCTCCAGTGGGTCATTCAAAATTAGTGGACACTTTTGACTACTGTGTCATTAGTGACTTGCACAAGATCACACAGGAAGGCTGTGGCACATGCAGGCATTAATCCCAGATCTCTTGAGCCCTATTCCAGTGTGTTAGCCACAAAACAATCCTTTCTCCCTCAAGCCACAATTCTTTAGGGCTCTTTCTGTGGCTCTCACAGTCTGTGGGTCTGTTTGAGAGGTGTAGGGACTATTTCCTCTATATTGTGGGAAGAGAAAAGAAGGCATTTGGATCCAACCTACTTTCAAGCTGAGAAAGAGAAAGGAAACACTCTCTCCCTCCCAGGCATCAGGAGTGTTGGGGGTGGGGATGAAGAGAGAAGAAATGTCTCTACTGTTCTAGCAGACTGAAGTCCCAGGCTAAGGAGGTAGACAGAAGGAGAGAAGAAATATTGCCCTGAATGGAGTCAAAGGTGCCATAAAATCAGTGTGATGCCACATCAACAAGAACCAGTAATGAGTTATGACGTCCCATTGTTATCACATAACATACGGAAGCAGTGCTCAAATGCAAATATTGTCATGCGGTGCTAAGCTGCTGTGTCCCAATCTTTGATAAAGTAGCTCTACTACTTTTCAAGATTGATTATCACTGTTATGTGTTGTCTTCAACTTGTTGCTAAAGCCCTTGTTGTCATGAATTAACAAAATAATTCAGTCATCATATTTTGTCTCTTGGGAATTAAATATTGTCACTATAATGCCTCCCTTGGCAAAGTTTAATTGTTTGTCTCCTTGAAAAATTGTTTCTCTCTTTAATAACCTTGTCACGCTATCTGCAGTGATTCATGACCCACCTCAGGACAGACTGTGAAAAGTAGGGCAGATGCCTCAAACTGGTGGTATGTTCTATAATTAGATTTCACCAACTCAGTAACAAATATGAACTCCTGGATCACTGTACTAGTCTGACCATGGAGTCATAGACAGTTGCCTTGGGCTTTCTACTCTATCTTGCCATCCAGCCAAGCTGGACTTAGTGATAAATGGTCACTTACCCCCCCCCCACCCAAAAAAGTCACAAAATATTCAGGTTTCTCCCAGTCTCAAGAGACCAGTCACTTACCCCATATCAATTGGTACCCTAGATCTTACACCAAATACAACACCTGTAGCCAATACTGTGATAAACTAACAAAAGGTTTATTAACTAGGAAAAAGAAATCAGAGTTATGTACAGATTAAAGCAAGCAGACATATACACACAAACGAGTTAACATCTATGGTTTCTAAAGGTCACAGAAATGTAGTAGTGTGTCCCTTCAAACTGTCTTTCAGGGTGGACTCAAGTTGACCCTGGGGATCTCTGCTTTCATTTAGTGTCTATGGCCCTATGAGAGCTCAAACAGCAAAGAGAAGAAAAATTTTCTTGTGACCCTGTTTTATCTTTTACATTTGACCTTCCATTCCATGACACGAGCTTCTTTGCACATAGCATTTCCAAGGTTTGATAGGGCCATTCACAAATCCTTTGTATTGTGATATTCCTTCATGGCCCATTTAATCTTGGTAGGCCTCCTGAATGGACATACGGGATGCGGAGTGGAAATGATTCCTGTGTCTGGGTTCACAAGTTCAGAGCAAACATTTTCAAAGTTAAAAAGCAAAATTTGCATATGTCCTTATGGCATGGAATAGAGACATTACAAGCCAGATTAATGCAAGTATTTCATAGACTAAACACTAAATACACTCATAAAACTAATGCCCATTTTTAACAAAACAAACATACGGTTGAGCTAGTTTGGTTTTTAGCTTTGAGTTTGTCACTTGGCTTACCAGAGTCAAACCTGCTCTGATTTTTCTTGCCCATTATTAGCTGAACTTTTGCATGTATTTTGCATGTAGAACAAAGCCTACTTGGTCTATCCTGCCATTTGCTGAAGTATTAGTATTGCACTATTTTCTCTTTAATCTGTTTCTTGGTGCATCAGTTCTTATCTTGGAGGGATGCTGACTGAAATGGTTCGCTTGATCTCATCTAAATAAAGCTTTCGATGAGACTAACTTTCCTGTCTTTGACAGAGGAGATATTGACTGAGGTGGAGATTTTCAAAGGCATAAAGGGCAGATAGGCATCTAGTTGGCATTGGATGCCAGTGGTAGTTGGTATCCTAACTGCACATTATGGCTTTGAAAATCTCCCCCTGTATCTTCACTGGCTGTATGTGTTGCACCTATCTTAACTGTTCCTCCCTCTCTCTCGCTCTCTCTCTCTCATTACAACATTGTTTCTACACTTAGGGCATATCTACACTACAGACTTAAGACAACCTATGTCCACACTACCCTCCTTCTGTTGGTGGTGCGCATCTTCATCAGGAGCGTTTCCATTGACTGAAGAGGGCAGTGGGATGGGTGGGGCTGAGAGCCAGGGCTCTCAGCTCCGTGCAGCTCTCTCTGGGCTGCCCTCTGGGCTTCTCACCTCCCAGCAGGGGGCAGCCACCTGGGCTTCTCAGCTCCCTGAGTGGGGAGCTGGACAGGCGCAGCCCGCTGGGAGCAGGGAGCCAGAGGCAACTGCGGGCAGCCAGACTCTAGCTGCCTGGCTTTTTTGTCAATTTCACAGCTCCAATATAGAGTCCTCAAATCGACAAGACTGCAAAGAGCCAATGTAAGTAGCTCAGTGTCTACACAGACACTGTGTTGCTCTACCTACACTGACATAAGCCCTAGGCTGTTGGTGTGGTAGGGCACTTATGTTGGCAGGACAAGGCTGTAGTATGTACACTGACATAATTAGGTCAAAGTAAACTTTTTTACGTCAACATAACTGTGTAGTATAGACCAGGCCTTAGAATCATAGAGAAGTAGGGTGGTAAGGGACCTTGAGAAGTCACCTACTCCAGCCCCCTGTGCTGAAGCAAAACCAAGTAAACCTAGACCATTCCTGACAGGTCCTATCTGTTCTTAATAATCTTTGATGACAGAGATTCCACAATCTTCCTTGGCAATGTATTCCAGTACTTAACTATCCTTAGAAAGATTTTCCTAATATCTAGCCTGGCTGGAGATTAAATTGATAACTTCTTGTTCTACCTTCAATGGACCTGGAGAACAATTGATCACCATACTCTTTATAACAGCCCTTAACATATTTGAGGACTCTTATCAGATCATTTGAAGACATCAGGTTTCCCCCTCAGCCTTCTTCTCTCAAGACTAAATGTGCCCATTTTTTTGTAACCTTTCCTCATAGCTCAGGTTTTCTAAACCTTTTATCATTTTTGTTGCTTTCCCCTAGAATCTCTCCAATTTGTCCAGGTCTTTCCTAAAGTGTGGTGCCCAATCCTGGACACAATATTCTGGCTGAAGTCTCAACAGTGCCAGCTAGAGTGCAGCAATTACCTCTCATGTCTTACATATGACACTCCTGTTAATGCATCCTAGAACAACATTGGCCTTTCACAACTGCATCGCATTGTTGGCTTATTTCAATTTGTGATCCACTGTAACCCACTCCAGATCCTTTTCTGATGTGCTGCCAAACCAGTTATTCCCCATTTTGGGTTTGTACATTTGATTTTTTTCCTTCCTAAGTGCAATACATTGTACTTGTCTTTATTAAATTCATCTTGTTGATTTCAGACCAGTTCTCCAATTTGTCAAGGTCATTTTTAATTCTAATCCTCTTCTCCAAAGTGCTAGCGACTACTCTCGGCTTGAAGCCATCTGCAGATTTAATAAGCATACTTTCCACTCCATTATCCACGTCATTAATTAAAATATTTAGAGCCCTGAACTTTTTGGAAATGCAAAATATAAACAACCAACAGTGCTTAAAATGACAAAAATGTATACCACAGTAGCAGCTTGTGTGGCTCCTGTCTTGCAGTGCTGGGCCCAGATCCCTGCCCTGGGCATTGTGACCCAGAGTACAGTGTTTCAGCACTGCTCAGATATCACCCAGCCACCCCTCTGTCATGATGACAGATGGGAGTCCTGGCTAAATGTGTGTGTGTGTGCGCGTCCTGCAGATCAGGAGCATCTGCTGGGGGCAGGTAGGGGAGGCTGGGTGGGCTTGCTTTGCCAACCCCCTTCCCTCGAGGCAGGGCCCAACCCCCAGGTCTGCCCCTCCCCAAGGACAGGACCCGACCCTCTGTGAGCAGGGCCATCCCTAGGGGGGATGTGGGGCACAGGGTGAAAGTGACATCACTTCCGGGACCGACTGCGCTGGGGGCAGGTAGGGGAGGCTGGGGGAGGCAGTGCCTCCCCAAACAGCCAGGCATGGCCCTGCCCACACTCTGCCCCCGCCCAGGACCCCGCTTCCGTGGCGTTGCTGGGTTCCAGGGGGCTGGGGATACGCCGCCCGCCTTCCCGGGACTGGGGAGGCTGCAGCGGTGCCACTGCACACTCTCCCTCCCAGTGGCGGGCACACTCTCCCTCGGGTGGAAGGGGCAGGCCTGGGGATAGCCACCCCCAGCCAGTGGTTCACCTGTTGCCCATGTGGTGCTGGCCAATCGTGCTGGCCCATGAGGCCCCCCCAAAGTGTGGGACCTGGAGCAGTTGCCCCGATTCACCATCCCCTAGGGACAGCTCTGTCTGTGAGGGTTGGAAAATGGATAAAACAAATTAACAAAAAATTCCCAATAAAGAAAATAAATTATTTTTAAAAAATGGGACTCCCGTTGCTATGTTTGGCCTTCTGCAATCCTCTGGGATCTCACCCATCCTTCATGAGTTCTCAAAGATAATTGTCAAAGGTTCCAATATTGGTTCAGCTGGTATCCTAGGGTGAATTTCATCAGACTCTGCCAGCTTGAATATATGTAATTTATCCAAATATTCTTTAACCTGTTCTTTCCCTATTTTGGCTTGCGTTCCTTCCCACCTGTTGTTAATATTAATTGTATTGAGTAGCTGTTCACAATTTACTTATTTAGTGAAGACTGGAGCAAAATAGATATTAAAATCCTCAACTTTCTTTATGTCACCTGTTATCAGCTCTCCTTCCTTGGTAAGTCTTTCTTTTGTATTTCTCTTGCACCTAATGTATTTATAGAACCTCTTTTTATTGCATATGTCCCTTGCTAGGTCTTATTCCGTGGTGAGTCTCTCGCTGCCTGAACATTAGCATGTGTCCAGGTGTGGTGTTACAGGTTTGGGGGGGGGGGTTCGGTTTAGTGCCCCTTTTAGTCATTTTGGTTCCACAGCGATCTGGCATTTTCCATGGCCTAGCCCTCCAGCTGAGTCATTACTCAGTCCATTTGCATGCTGGGGTAAAGAGAAAAGTCCAAAAATAAGAACCTCACAGTCTAATGGTCATCAGGACCCTTTCCTCACATCTATCTGGAATTTGTCATTCTTGACCTCTTCTAACATCTGTGCACTCCCTCTTGGTCTGTGGGGAGGTAGGGGAAGCCTCCACCTGTAATCGGTGCATTTCTGGATCACCCTTTGGTAGATCTTATTGGAAACACTAGACACTTCAAATTCAATGAGACCTTATTGTCATAGCAAGCTATACAACTGTTGCCAAAGAGTAAGGCTGTGTCTACACTACGCAGCTTTTAGTGACATGGCTGTGTCACTACAGCCGTGCCGCTAAAAGGCGCACAGTGCAGCTGCTGCTTGTTGGCTCTCCTGCCGACAAAAAGCTCCCACCTCCGATGAGCAGTGTTAGCTTTGTCAGCAGGAGAGAGCTCCTGCCAACAAAGTGCTGTTCACACCAGTGCTTGTTGTCGGCAAAACTTTTGTCTTTCGGGGGAAGGGGAGGTTAACACCTCTGAAAGACAAACATTTTGTCATTCAGTTGCCAGTGTAGCCCTAGAAACAATCCCCTTGTATATCTGTCAAGGTAAGCTACAAGCCACTCATGATGAGGCTACATACTATCTTTGGGAGTTGATTCCCTGTATCCGTTAATTTAGATGTTCATGCTTCTCATTTGATTTTCTGTTTTAATTTTGACCTTGAAGATCCTTTTTAAACCTGTCCTTAGTAGTGTTTAGAGAAAAAGCCTCTCTTTCCCTGTTTCTACTACACACCTACTAGCATTTTTCTTATCTTTCTTGGTGCACATTCTTTCAAGGGTGTGTATCGCTTACATAGATCTTCCAGTGACTCATCTCTGCTCTTAAAGTAGTTTGCATTTCCCCATCCCTTTACCTTTTTTTGAACCTTTGATATAACTTATTTAGATTTCCAGTTCTCTTTGGGGGAAAATCTTGCCCCTTCTCCTCAGCCACACTCAGCCAGAGGCGTGGTTCCCCTGTGCAAAGGTAAGGAAAACAGATCTAGATAGGCCATACTGGAGTTAGGGTACATGCCATCTTGCGCTGTATGGTGCCCTGTTCCAGGGAGGCTCTGGTCAGTGTTTACAGGGGGTAGATGGAGGTGGGGCAGTGGTGAGCTGTGAAATGCGCAGAGAAGAACCATAGGAACAAGTGGCATGTAACTGTCCAGTCCTTCACTTCAGGGCTCTTGTAAGGGGCATTGAGGGTGATTTTAGCCAATAAGTTTTCATGGAACAGCTCTGCACCAACATCCTTGCGTGGGGACCAGGACAAGAATTCCTGGATATTGCATTGTAGCGGGGTAGTCACCTGCTCTGGCCTTAAAGGGCTTAAAACTGAGGAGAGGGTGGTGGCTGGGAGCAAGCAGTTCCCAGACTGATTGGGGGAAGCAGGCTCAGCTGTGGCCACGCCCCAATCAGGGCTCAGTTGGCCCTTATAAGAGGGCAGTGGGCCAGGATCACAAACAGTGTCTCTCTCTAGCCTTTGAGAGGGAGGGACCTGGCTGCTGGGAGTGTACCAAGGTACCTGAGCTGGAGCAGGGCTGGAGGAAGGCCCAGGGAGCTGGGGAGCTCTGGCCTAGTGGAAGGCTGAATAGGTACTGGGGCTGCAGGAGGCAGCCCAAAGGTGTAGGCAGAAGCAGTAGGTCCAAACCCTCCTTGCCTGTGATGAGTGGCATTTACACTGTAGTCTGCCCCAGTGAATGGAGGCTAGATGGAGACTGGGCGGTAGCCAAAGACTGTGGCGAGGTGGGGATAGGAGGTGAGGGTTCCCCGGGGAGGGGATACCCAGAGACTGAGGGGTGTACTGCCAGGGGGCAGCACCCTGGCATGCAAGGGGCACCAGGTCTGGGAGGGACATGGGGCCCAGGAAAAAGCGGGACACCAGCTTGCATAGGGTGCTCCAGAGGCTGGTGAGCTAATTCCCAGAAGGTACCAGGAGGAGGCGCCGCAGGGGTGAGTCCTGCACGGTTACATCATAGCTGCCTAGAACATAGCCCAGTTACTCCAGCTAGGCATTGGTATTAGAATTTGATCCTTAGACATTCAGGAACTTCACTTCAGCAGGAAAGTGCCATTTCTTTACTTACGGACTTTTTGGAATGGTTGGAATTCCTATTCTCTGTGCATCTCACAGGAGGAATCTTTCTGTTCATCTCTTCATTGTAACTTTCAGGACTTGGTGTTCTTCCCAGCACATGCCAGTTGAAGGCACAAAAAATCAGAAATAACAATTCACAGCCAATACTGGAGACTTTTAATATATACTACAGTTATGGTCTAAGGTAGAAACATATTTATTGTATCTGAATTATTTTAAGTTTTATCAAAAAAATCCAAACTCACAGATAGAAGTGGGTCTGGTGTGTAAAGGAGGGGAATTATTCTAATTATTAGATCTAAAGATAGCCTCAGGCACATTTTTGGGGCCATCATTATTTATCATTTTCACATCTCCAAAAGTATGTTGGGCACTTTCAAATCAATTAAAATACAAGTTCCTGTCCTAAAGAACTTACAGCCTAGTTTTAGACATGACACAGTGAGTGAGGGTAACAACCAGAAAGGCATGAGGAAGGACAATGTTTACACTTATAGGTCACTGAGTTGCTCATTTAAGGCATATACAAATCTCGATGTTCAGATATATCTGGTCTGTATATTGCACACAAAAACAATGTTAAAAGAATGCTATGGTTGCAGAGTAAAAAATTAGGAAATAGCAGAATTAAGGTTGGCTGTGCAACCTTAATTCTCCCACTTTCTGAGTGCGTTGTGATAATAGTCTTCAATTATACGATCGGACAGTATATTTTTCCATGGGACCTTGCCTCATTCAGTGCATATCCTGGATAGTGATCACAAAATGAGCAGCTATTCACAGTTTTGTTTTTGACTCCTTCTCCATGCCTTATTTGATTTCTTACTATTCAAACCCTGTTTCGAATGCAGAATTATTAATTTCCTCCTGGTCTTTTCTAAGGTGCTCATCACTGTTGTATCTGAGTGTTTCATAAACATTAATGAATTTATTTTCACAGCGCCACTGCAAATCAGACCCTAGATTCTCAAGTGGAGCACCCAGAAAATGTGGAACGACCAGTTAGTGGCCACCTACGTCAAGTTTGGTTAAGTGACTTGCCCAGCGTCACAGGAACTTTGTGGCAAAGAGGAACAGAATCCAGTTCAGAATTCAATTGCCTTAACACTGAGCCTATGCTTTCCCTTCCTCCACTCCCCTGCCTCATTTACTACACACCTTCCAACATCTGCAACAAAAGAAGCCAGGGGGTCCTACAGACAATGGCCTCTTCCATTACACAGTGCTGATTCAGCCCCAGAACACTGTCCTGTGCACTGAATGAGGCTGGGTTCCTGTGGAAAAAACAATATGAGATCATGAGCAAAACAAAGTATTTTCCCCTAATCTTGTTTTGAGAAATGGCCAATTCATTTTTCCTGAAACTTTCTTAAAAATTCAGCCTGAGGCAGCCGTGCAGCATGGAATATTGCAGCCTATAAGATGAAAAGATGGCAAAATTATAAGCAGCTGAAAATAGCGTCCTGTAATAGAAAGTGTCAGGCAACCTTAACAATAGGTGGTGTTGCCAGCTCTGCATATATATGAATATATATTGTGGCAAATTGCCAGCACTATTATGGTGAGTCCCATGCTTTCTCCTCTTGTGGGGGTTCAGGGCGCCGTTTCTCACCCCTGAACTGGGGTATCAACTGTCCCACTAGTATCCCAGAGAAGGGAAGTGGAGGGGGAGGGACCCGGACCCGCCCTCTACTCCAGGTCCCAGCCCAGGGGCCCTAGGGATAGCGGTGAACCACTTGAACTAGCGATTCCTTCCCCTGGGCTACTTCCCTCTCCAGCCCTTCAGCTTGTGGGGCTTCCTGCCCTCTCTCTGCTTGGGCCAAGTTTCTCCTAACCCTTGCGTCTGTAGAGTCCCTCTGCTCTGCACAAACCAGGTTTCCCTTTACCTAGGGTCTTGGTCTTCTGGCCTGCCACAGCACTTCTCCAAACTCTCCTCTGCTTCCCTCCAAACTGCTCTCCTTCAAACTGCTCTCTGCGCCAACACCAAACCACTCTGCTTCAACTCCTCCAACTGTCTGATTGAAGCAGGGTGTTTTTTTTATCAGGTGACTGGCTTCAGTTGCTCTAATTGGCTTAGTTGGTTTCAGGTGCTCTAATGAATCTGCAGCAGCCTCTCTTCCCTCTACAGGGAATAAGGCTCTCATCATCCTGGGGCTTACATATCTCCCATCTGTCACTCTCTTGCTGCCCTCTGGCCATGCTATATCACTCAAATATTCTTCTTTGCGTGATTGTCCACATGGATTCCACTCATGGTGTGCAGATGCCCCATGTGTGCAATATCCAATTATTTTGGCCATCAGTGTCCATTGGGGCTGTAGCTTTGCCCTAAGTGTCCTTGTGTCCTGACTCCCACCGCTTTCAAAGGGCAAAAAGTGCAAAGCAGGTCCAGCCATCCCTTAGTTCCTTCTGACCAGCTGTGGCAGCAAGACAACTCCTGTGATGTCCGCTTACTCTGTCCAATGTGCAATTGACTTTGCCTTGTATATAATATTTGGTATAATTAATGTAGTTTCCCTTTTTCATGACTGTTGGCCTCTCTATATATGTTTCAGTTAGCCTAAACCCCTCCACACACCCTCCGTCTAAGGACCATAAGATGGAGAAGGCCCATTCTAGCGTCTTGGTACCAACTTCTGAGGCAGCATGTGCAGTACCCTTTAAATCAGTATCTGGAGTCACAGCACCAAGTGCCTCTGTTATTGTGGAACCCGTACCTTTCTCCTTGGAATCAACTATCTTCATGGTACCCAGGGCCTCAGTACCAATTTTCTTGCCACTGAAACCTTATATGGTTTTGATTTTGAGTGACATATCAGAAGGCCTGGAGTTACCTCTCCTGAAAAAATTGAGGGTGGTGATAGCCAAACCACCAGCACTGGGGTCACTAGTATGCTGAGTTAAAGAAGTGTCCTCTGTATTGACCTCCTGTATACAAAGACGGTATGGACAGAACTGGCCCTCCCTTAGAATTTTTAAACTGAGACAGATTGTCTCAATTCATAGACAAACTGCCCAAGGAGCACCAGGAGTAGTTGAAATCCATAGTGGCAAAGGGACAACAATTAATTGCTGCGCTTCTCTACAGGCAGCACTAGACATGACTGACAGTGCATTGCTCACAATGGCCACTGCATAAGCCATGAGAAAATCTGCAAACCATAAGAATCAAGGGTGAGGCCAAATAGCCTGGTCTTATGGTCAAACAAGCCACCTGAGGGAAGACTGGCTTTCCAGAATCCCCAAGACTGATCTCCGTGGAGAAAGGAAGTCACAGTCCTGACAAACAGGCCACTCCAGCCTTTGACCATTCTCTCCCTGCACCCGAAAGGAGGCCTGCTAGCAAGATGTACTTACCAACTGGCTCCTTCACTCCACTTCCAGCTCCTACTCTCTGAAAGTCCAGAAGACAGTGAGAGCTGAAGAGCTCATGAACCCCATATTATCTTGTGTCTGATTTTTCCTTTTTCTATTTTTATTAGCTGGGAGATGTCCAAGTTCCTTTTTTCCCCCATGTTTATTTATAAGGTGTGAAAGTGAAACTGTGTAGGTGTGTATGAAAACCCATAAAGTCCACCTGAGGAAGGCACATGAAAGAAATGTTGCTCAGATCTATACAGCCCTAAATATTGTCTCATAAAATGACTCATTAGAGTGTATTCTGTGTTAAAAAGTCCTGAGAGATTTGGTTGTTTGCAGTGTTGTTGCAGCCATGTCAGTTCCAGGATATGAGAGGGACAATATGAGTGAGGTAATAGTCCAGTAAAAGACATCTTCTGCTGGTGAAAGAGACAAGCTTTTGAGCTATGCAGAGCTCTTCTTCAGGTCTGGAAAAGGTCTGAGAGATCTGAGGCTGAATGTGAACTGTAATTTCTTATAAAGAAGAGTTATCAAACTTCTGCTTAGTGAGTGTGTTCTGGTAAAGTCATTGGTGGGGAGACAGAAAATGGTTAGCCACTACACAAGAACTGAAGTCAAAGGAGAAAGATTTATAATAGGCTCTGACACTGTGGTCCAGATGTTAGATGATAATTTGGTTTCAGAATTGAGATAGTTAGCCATTCAAATTATATATCTGATTGACTTTGGTAACATTCTTTATTTGGGATTCAAAACCCCACAGTAATTTCCTTAGACTCCTTAAAATTTGTAAGGATTGATTATGATTTAACTAATTTGATGATTTAATTACAATTCAATTCTGAGTCTAACTTGTTTGATTTGTTTCTGATTGTATTGTTGTGTTGCTTTAGTCTTAGTTTAGTTTAGCTTTTGTGATACGTTTTCTTGATTTTATTTTATTTTTTGGTTTAAGTGTTTTAGTACATTTATTAAAAGATACTGAATCACATTTCTTTCAATAAGCAATGTAGGACCAGGACCTTTCAGGGACCTGGGTAAGATACCTGCTAGTCAACCTAAAAGCCTGACCAGCTAGCACTAGTCTTTGGTTCTCTCAGGGGCTCTTGGTTAGAGCTCCCCTATGCCCTGCTGATCCCTGGGTGCTAGAGCAGACCTTGGGATCAGAAACAGCCTTCAGGCTGCCTTAATTTACACGAGTTCCTGGCTAGGCACTAGGAAAGCCCTAGGATCAAACTGTGGAAAGGTGGTTTAACAACACCTCTGCATGTGCCTCTCCTGAATTGCCCCAAGTGTTCCTCAGCCACAGCTCAGGACCTGGTCCATTATATTCTGTTGTTCTTGGTAATGCAAGAATTTTGAGAAACTAAGAATTCTTAATGATCAGCTGTCTTGTCTCTCTCTTTTTGGCCAATAAATAAATTAAATGTTAGTAAAAAGGAAGAAAAACTAAATCAATTAAATATTAATTTAATGCTAAAAAGAGTGGGTTGGAAAAACTAAAACTCTGAACCCAGCCAACAGCTTTGCACTGCCCACTAAAAAGGATGTTAGATCACTTGTCACTAAATCTGAAACCTGTATACATGACTTCATAAACTCTGAGAGTCAGGGTGCCCTCAGTTGGACATTCGTACTTTTAAGTGTAAGCCATGAACCGAACAGTAGATGTCACTATTGGTCAGAACATAAAGACCTGTTTCTGATTCATTGTCCAATAGACCTTTCTTATGTGGAAATGAGAGTTGCAGTGCTTCCTCTTCCTGACTCAGGATGCTCCCTCTTCGTGGCTTTGCCCACTGGCCAGGTTTCCTACTTCTGGGGTATCAAATTGTCTCTAGACAATCTGTCTCAGGCACTCTTCCTCTCTTTATAATCCACTCCCAGCTCCTCCCCCAGATGGGCATTGTCTGCAACTAGGGTTTATCAGTTAAGCCTCACTGTCCCCCAGGTGAGGCCTATAAGGTTAATTGGCCCCTTCTGAGCCAAATTAACCCCTTCAGGGCTAGTGTGGGGTGAATACCCCATCACAATGCTACTGAACAAAAAGTTTCTCTTTGGGTAAAATTCACCCTGTGCAGAAGACAATAGGATTTAAGAAGTGTGTAAGTTTTGTGCTGATTCTCTGCACAAGGGTGAATTTCACCATTCCTGAGGATTTTTTTTAATATACAATCTTTGAGTTTTATGTTAAGAGGGCACAGAGTAAGCTATGCACTTACATAGCAATACCCATCTTCTTAGAAGCTTATATATTTTGACACAGGATCCAGAAAAGATTAAAAATATATTGTATTAGGTCTATATGCATTGGGTAGGAGTGGGGAGGATAGTCCTCTGTATTTGTGTGAAGATATAGGGACCTGAGCAGCCAAATATTCCACTTATACTCTCCATCACAGTATCCAGCTTACAACAGAAGTGCTGAATGGGGACAGGCTTGAACAGAGTTGGGAGAGCTTCACATTAGAGTGTGAATATAGCTAAGTCCAAGTTTCTTCCACTTTTTAAATGACCCTTTCCAGAGTTCTCTCGGGTAATTGATGAAAGGCTAGATTATAGCTGGACCCACACAGGTACAAAAATAGGTGAGAGGTCACAATAAGGCCATCTGAGCACCTTTGCAAGGCGAGGCCACACATGGTTCTTATGCTCTTGGCAAGTAAAAATTGGGAATATTTAGCACTGACAGAGAAGCTAGATGCTCCCAAAAGGGCAGGGGGTCAAATTTTAATCTGTCCACAATGGACCTGAGTTTTGGAGCACTCACAGCTCCTTTTGACATCATCTGGACTTATGCGTGCTGAACACTTTTGAAATTTAGGCCAAATGTGGCTAGAATAGTGACCAATTAAAGAGCTTGTGTGAATGGAACAGTTGTGACTGCTGAAATTCCTGCTCTATGATACAACACAACAGAACAGTCTAACCCAGGCACAGGCAGGCCCAAGCAGAAAGCAGGTGCTTGGATGGAAGCAGCAGCAAGGCAGCACGTCTGGGTCTTCAGCAGCAATTCGGCAGCGGGTCCCTCAGTGCCTCTTGGAGCGAAGGACCCACTGTCAAATTGCCGTCAAAGAATGAAGCAGCACGGTAGAGCTGCCGCCAAAATGCCTCTGATCGTGGCTTTATCTTTCTTTCTTTCTTCCGCTTCACCACTTGGGGCGGCAAAAAAGCTGGAGTCTAATGCTTCAGGAAAAGTCTAATGCTTCAGGAAAAGTCTGGATCACTGGAAACTTAATTTCACTGTTCATGACAAAGTACTAGTAAGAAAAGACACCAGCTTTCTGTAATATCAGTTTCTATAAAGGGCTGGAGATTTCAAAAGCTGGCTAGAATAAGGAAAAAAAAAAAGTGGATCATCATCCATTATTAAACAAAAAAAAAAATGAGATATTGCCGACTCCCTCCCTTTGCTTCCTTCCTTCTCCTACACTCAACTACACAGTGATAATTTGTGAAAAACTCCACTTAAATATTCGATGGCAATGTTAATAAAGCAGTTGAGGAGGATTTCTGGGAAGTATGTTAATTTGGCAATTCTTCTCTTTCCATTTAATCAGTCAAAGGATGATTCTTTTTGTAAAGACTAGTTAATATCAAACTCCTGACTGAAAGGAGTACTGTATTATGAGAAAAGATATTTTGGCAACTGTACAGGTCTCTCATTACATTGAGGGGTTCTGGAAACATCAGAGTAAACTCCTTGGATTCAACCATTGATTTTTGCAAGGAACCTTATTTAGCAAAATGTAATTTGGAAACAGGAAGTGACTACAGTAAAACCTCAGTGTTACAAACACCAGAGTTATGAACTGATTGGTCAACCACACACCTCATTTTTAACAAGAAGTACTCAATCAGGCAGCAGCAGAAACAAACAGAAAAAAGCAAATACAGTACTGTGTTAAACATAAGCTCAGGGCTGGTGCAACCACTAGGCTAAATAGGAGGTCCGCCTAGGGCGCCAAGTGGTTGGGGGCGTCAGGGATTTTTCTTCCCTCCCCTCCCGCAGAGTGCAGTGTGTCTGATTGGGTGCCTGGGCCTGAGTTAGCTGCTCCCATTGGCCTTCAGGAGACAGAGTCCCTCCCCTGTTCCCCCTGCCTCAGCGTTGCATCACTAGCACTCTGCGGGGGAGGGGCTGTGTGCTCTGCAGCCTGTTTGGTTTGGCTCCACGTGGAGCCAGTGGCTGGAGCGGCATGGTGGTAAGGGGAGTCCCGGGGGGCAGTCAGGGAGCAGGGGGAGGGTTGGATAGGTCGGGAGTTCTGGGGGGGGGCTCTCAGGGAAAGGGGAAATTTAAAAAAAAGATTTACCAAGGTAAGGTAACTTTTTCAGTGTTTGTTTCATTAAGATGATTAAAAGCAGCATTTTTCTTCTGCATAGTAACGTTTCAAAGCTGTAGTAAGTCAATGTTCAGTTGTAAACTTTTGAAAGCACAACCATAATGTTCAGAGTTACGAACATTTCAGAGTTACAACCAACCTCCATGCTTGTAACTCTGAGGTTCTACTGTACTTTGACCATTTTTTTAACCAGACTTAAATATAGTTTATAAATCAGAATAGTTAAGTTACTTCCAATTTTCTCAGAATGGTTACTTTATTATGAATAGAAACAGTTTGGCAGAAAGGCTGTTTTTGGACCCAGGAAGATTTGAAGCCATTCTTGTTGTGTTCAGATTCGTTGCCACTAGGTGGGGATGTTTTCAATCTATTTTTTTAATGTTTGCAATTACTGTAACTCAGAGGCATAGGCTGAAGTGTGAATGGGTTTTGAGAGGTTAATGCATTTTTTTGGACAGACCAGAAAAGTTCTGGAAACTCTCCTATGATTGTGCTGCTGTCCAGTGGAGCCCCTGATTATCAGGTCCTTGCATTGCCACAAACCTGTCAAACAAACAAAGATATGTTAGAGAATTATGCCTGGTGCAAAGTATGCTTTATTGTGATCAGAAGTTTGAGCTATTTGAGGGAGAAATGTTGCTTTTGTAAACACACTTTGAGTAAAATTTGACACTTACAATTATGAAGCCTGACCCATGATATTAATGAGATGTTCTTTTAACTATTTTTCTGCACTTCGTCATGAAACAGTTGTTACAGTGCGGAAAAGTACTTCTAAGTGATTGTGGAGGATATCAGTCTTGAGTGATATATAAATACATCATACAGTATGTATGTACATACCTTCACTACCTCCCAGAGCTGCAACGCAATATTCCTGGGCTTGACACCATCATCTCTGAGCCCTGACCTACACTTAAAATTTAGGTCGATACTGTTATGTCGGTCAGGGTTTTGAAAAATCTACACCCCTGGCCAACATAGCTATGCTGATTTAATCCCCAGTGTTGATGCAGCCATGGCTATGGAAGAATGCTTTTCTGATTACATAGTTACCATCATTTGGGGAAGTGGTGTTCCTACACCAATGAAAAAAACCCTTCCAATAGGCTGCATCTACACTACAGGATAATGCTGGCATAGCTATAGCAAGGTAGCTATGCCAATATAGTCCCCTTAGTGTAGACATGTCCTTGGAAAACTAATAAAGAATTCAGCAACGTATCTCTTCAGCAACACAAAGTGCTGGCAAGCACCTCAAACCTGTCCACTGCTCTCTACAATTATTTCCCATAAAATATCAAGTCAAATTTAAGATCTGTGTCTTAATCTACAAGCCACTCCATGGAGTTTATCTTCAAGATGCTGAATGGATTTTTAAAAGAGAGCCTGAAGTTTCTAGATGTGGATCCTGGTTCACAACTCCTTTCCTTGGGCACAATGGAGCTCTCCACAATGAAGGTAAAGCTCATCTATGCAAAAGACAGAGCTTTCTTGAGGAGTGGGCCAACAAACCCCCACCAGATCTAAAATTGGCCTCAAAGCTCACTGCTTCCATTCCAGTTGCAAGGCACACTCTTTTAACCGCTCTTTCAGTAATAAGAACATCAGATATAACATAAATAAAAACCATCATTAAAAAAAAACACCCTCACAGGGTATTCCACTTGAAAACAAAGATTCTCAAAACACAAAATGCTAGTCATGTCACTTAAAACATTCTGGAAGCTGTTCAACTACTACAGTAATGAGTGTGGTATAAGAACAAGAATGGAAGACATTGTTGCCAACATTTGTGATTGTATTGCAAATCTCACATTACTTCTGGTTCCTCTTAAAGCTCCAGCTCCTGAAGTCAAGTGATTAGGGAAGAATCTCAACTGTCATTTAAAAGAAGATTCTAACCTTCATTGTTCTGGAGGAAAGCTTGAATACATGACCAGAATGTACTCTAATGGCTGAAAAAACAGGAAGCAGACAGAGAACCTCAAGGTTGTGGGTTTTTTTTTTTAAATCATGATATTTAAGCCAATGTAATGATATTTTGGGCCCTGAATCATTATTTTTGAACATTTGAGACTGGCAATAGCAGGAAGAATAAATGCTGATAGTTTTTTTCTTTTTGTTTTAAAAGCAGCTCCTTTATTTTCAATTAGTAACTTCTCTTTATGGACTTAAAATTCTGGGTCCATAGAATAGTTTAATGCACATGTCAGAGGGTGCTCATTCAACAATAGTGAAAAGTATCCAAGAGATTGCAATTTAAATCTATATGAAGTATTATAAACAGATTTTATAAACGCAAGTTGTGTAGTTCAGTAATCAATGCTGGTATACTCCGAGAGCCCAATCCAAAGCCCACTGAAATCAACAGGAGTCTTTGGTATTTGGATTATGAGGCTGAAAAAACATATGACATAATTCCTACTATGAGAAAGGACACACAATCTATGATGAATGTTTTCACAATTTGCTTTAATGGCTTTCCATGTGACACTTGGACACTTTTCATCCCTCCTAGAAACTTGACTATGGGAATCTTGGCCCCTTTCTGGTCACTCAACATACTAACCTGGTTGCCTTCTGTCTCCAGCCGCCACCACCCATGAAGCAAGTGCACTCTGAGTTTCACATCTGCCTCTTGAAAAAAACACGAGGGACACAGTCTCCTCCCACTGTGTTCATGGTGCAAGGACAGGAGGAATACCTCATAAGGCAAATCCTCAATTCCAAGATCCTTTGGGGAAAGCTCCTATGCCTTGTTGACTGGGAAGGCTCATAGGAACCAGCTAGTAATATCCATGCTCTCGACCTGCTCTGTGCGTTCCATTAATCCCATCCTGACAAGCCTGGCCCAAAGACATCTGGGAGGCAGGTAATGTGAGGTAAGCCCTCAGCAAGAGCCTGCGATGGGTCATCCCTTATCCATCATCCATGAGCAAGGACTGGGTCAGATGACCTCCAAGAACAGCTATTTAATCCCTCGGGAAGAGCAGCAAGCCACTCTGCAATGTCACTACTCGGCTGGGAACTCTCCCTCTGCAGACTTCCCAAGCTTCTAGCCTGTTCTTGTTCCTGCCTCATGCATCCAGCCTGCTCCAGTCCCCTGGCACAGGCTTCTGGCCTGCTCTCGCCAGCTGACCTTGCACTGGCACCCACCTGCCCCATCCCAAGTCAACTCTGCCCCTGCCACAGTGAGTTGCCCAGTGACCCCCGACATCATCTATCCCAGACAAACTCAAGGAGGGTACAAAGTGAATTCTAACGATAAGAAATTCAAACAAAAGTGCTTTTACAATGTTGAAAAGTAGCTTCTAAGAATTTCTTCTCTGATTGCTACTAATAGAAATTCAGGGATCCTGGTTACCTGGTTAGAGACATCATAATATTTCATGCAGCACTTCTCTTGTGGAATGCTCTCTCACTCTTACATTATTTTATTAATTCCTCGGTACTTGGCCTAACGCAAAGCTACCTGTTCATTTGTGTAAAGGAACAGAACAAAAACAGTGTTCCTGCTCAACACTGCAAATTGCATGAATTTCCATAGCAGATATTGCTATTTGTGTGCAACATTCTTCTGTATAATTCTTGGAGAGAAAGTGAAGTGAGATGCTTGGGCACCCATTGCACCTAGGAACTTCATGAGTGGCGGGGGGTTGGTGTGGGATGCTGGAATGAGGAGAAAACACAGTGCTGGTTCTTCTCTCTCCTCTACTTGCCATCACTCAAAATATTCATTCATCTGAACCCTCATCCTGAAACACTTGCTCCCTCCTAACTATCTGCAACACATCCCTTTGCCTCCATGGCTCACTGCAACAGCTCCCCTCCCATACCAGTTCCCTGTTACATTCTGACTCCCTGTAGAACCCTCTTCTTTTCTGGCTTCCCACAACAACCTACAACCATACACATCTACCCTGGCTCTCTCCCACAGCCTTCTTTCTTTATATGTGGCAGCCAGGTTGCCCCAGCAACACTTGCAAAACATTGTTAGGAGCTTAAATGGAAAAATAATCTGTCCATCTGATTATGCTCAGGTGAATAATATCCATTTAGACCCAAGAATGCATCATCACATTTTCTGTACAGCTCCTTCATGTGGTGATCCTTCCTCAAGTTTCTTTTTCCGCTTTCTGCTTTTCCACTGTTCCTTCATGGGGTGCATCTGCTTTGCACTGCTATGATGTGTCAGATGCATCACTGGGAAAACCTTGACATCTCAGAGAGCCAAATAAAAGATCCTTTCTGTATTCTGTAAGGAGGGATAGAGTATTTGAAATGGGCAACATTTTCTAAATTTTCTTGTGTGTTTCATTATAGATGTTCTTTCCACTTCCTGGCAGAATATTATATAACATCATGAGGTAAAGTTTTAATTCATATAATTTGTCTTGTTATTTTACACTTGAGTAATTCTGAAAAAAATCAGAAAGTACTTAGTGCTTACCAAATCTTCCTCATTGCACTGATGACAGACAGCTGAAAGATGAAGAACGTACGAGTAGATATGGGATATTCTCTAGGCAGGTTGGCTATATGGTGCCTAGCAGTTTTGGTCTTCCCATGCTATGAAAATGTCTCTGCTTTTGCTTATGGTCATTCTTTGCTAGAAGCATAACTGAAACACATGAAATTCATTGCTTCCATAAACTGGAGTATCCAGAGTTGTGATGTGGAGTGACAGGTGAACTAATAGAAGTCTGTATGTGTTGTAGCATGGGTGTCCTGAAATTGAGCAAGGCATCTGGAAATTGACATATGACTAACTTAAGAAGTGCATGAGTAACTTGCTACCGTCTTGGAAAAGTCTGTCCCTACCAAAATGTTGCACACATTATTTTGCGCAAGACAGGATGGGAATAGCTTTGCCTTTTTTCTATTCTAAAGCTGCTCTGTCAGTAGATCATAGAGGTCTAATAGGATGGCTCTTTTCTGCAGATGGAAATTTTGGATGCGCTAATGCCTCTGGTATCCCAGTTCCTGCATCTGTAGTTAATGCAGAACATTTCTGTCTCTGACTCCTGTAGGCTTCCTCCTTCTGAGCATGAGGAAAAAGTGAGGATAAATATATACCTAAGACAAGATGACTGTCTGATATGGCCTGTCATAAAGAACTTTAATGTCAGCATATAGCCCTATGGATATTTATGGACCAAATCCTGGCTCCCATTGGGCCAGCTTTGCAAAGGTGGACCGGAACAAAGTGGCTGTGTGTTCAGCAGAACTGGCTGCTGAAGATTCCCCCAGCATGAAAAATCTCTGGGTGGTATAGGGCCAGTGTGGTAGCTTCTATGCTACTCTGACCCTTGTGTGATGGGGCGTCTGCCCCGCACTGGGCTCTAAGGGGTTAATAGAGCCTTTGGGAGGCTGCACAGGAGGCAGCCAATCAGAGAGGAGCTGTGAGGAGCAGCCAGTCAGGGCCGGGCTGGCCCATATTAAAAGGGCTGCAGAGCAGAGCAGTCAATCCCTGGAGCTTGAGGAGGGAGGACTGGCTGCCTTGCAAGCTGAAGGCAGCAAGCACCCTGGACAGAGCAGTAATGTAGGCAGAGACCAGGGAAGCTAAAGGCAGCTCCTGGTTGAGAATTTGAAAGTGGTAGGCAACTTGGGTGAAAGTGATCCTGAAATGGTAGAGTTCATGATTCTAAGGAATGGTAGGAGGGAGAAAAGCACAATAAAGATAATGGATTTCAAGAAAGCAGACTTTAGCAAACTCAGGGAGTTGGTAGGTAAAATCCCTTGGGAAGCAAGTCTAAGCGGAAAAACAGTTGAAGACAGTTGGCAGTTTTTCAGAGAGACATTATTAAGGGCACAAGAGCAAACTATTCCACTGTGTAGGAAAGAGAGGAAGTATGGCAAGAGACCTCCCTGGCTTAACCAGGAGATCTTCAATGATCTGAAACTCAAAAAAAGAGTCCTACAGAAAGTGGAGTCAAATTACAGAGCATGAATATAAACAAATAACACAAGTATGTAGGGACAAAATTAGAAAAGCCAAGGCACAAAATGAGATCAAACTAGCTAGGGACGTAAAAGGAAACAAGAAAACATTCTACAGTACATTAGATGCAAGAGGAAGACCAAGGACAGAGTAGGCCTGTTACTCAATGAGGGGGGAAAGACAATAACAGAAAATGTGGAAATGGCAGTGGTGCTTAATGGCTTCTTTGTTTCAGTTTTCGCCAAGAAGGTTTGTGGCGATTGGACGTCTAACATAGTGAATGCCAGTGAAAATGAGGTAGGATCATAGTCTAAAATAGGGAAAGAACAAGTCAAAAATTACTTAGACAAGATAGATGTCTTCAAATCACCCGGGCTTGATGAAATGCATCCTAGAATACTCAAGGAGCTGACTGAGGAGATGTCTGAGCCATTAGCAATTATCTTTGAAAAGTCATGGAAGACGGGAGACATTCCAGAAGACTGGAAAAGGGCAAATATAGTGCCCGTCTACAAAAAGGGAAATAAGGACAACCCAGAGAATTATAGACCAGTCATCTTAACTTCTGTATCCTGAAAAATAATTAAGCAATCAATTTGCAAACACCTAGAAGATAATAAGGTGATAAATGACAGTGAGCATGGATTTGTCAAGAACAAATCATGTCAAACCAACCTGATAGCTTTCTCTGACAGGGTAACAAGCCTTGTGGATAGGGGGAAGCAGTAGATGTGGTATATCTTGACTTTAGTAAGGCTTTTGATACTGCCTCACATGACCTTCTCATAAACAAACTAGGGTAATACAACCTAGATCGATCTACTATAAGGTGGGTGCATGATTGATTGGAAAATCATTCCCAGAGAGTAGTTATCAGTCGTTCAGTCATGCTGGAAGGGGTCCCACAGGGATTGGTCATGGGTCTGGTTCTGTTCAATATCTTCATCAATGATTTAGATAATGGCATAGAGAGTACACTTGTAAAGTTTGAGGACGATACCAAGCTGGGAGGGTTTGCAAGTGCTTTGGAGAATAGGATTAAAATTCAAAATTATCTGGACAAACTGGAAAAATGGTCTGAAGTAAATAGGATGAAATTCAATAAGGACAAATGCAAATTACTCCACTTAGGAAGGAACAATCAGTTGCACACAAACAAAATGGGAAATGAGGAAAGAGTACTGCGGAAAGGGATCTGGGGGTCATAGTTGATCACAAGCTAAATATGAGTCAACAGTGTAACGCTGCTGCAAAAAAAGCAAACATCATTCTGGGATGTATTAGCAGGAGTATTGTAAGCAAGACACGAGAAGTAATTCTTCCGCTCTACTCCACACTGATTAGGCCTCAACTGGAGTCTTGTGTCCAGTTCTGGGCACCACATTTCAGGAAAGATGTGGACAAAGTGGAGAAAGTCCAGAGAAGATTGAAAAGATTGGGTTTGTTTAGTCTGGAGAAGAGAAGACTGAAAGGGGACATAACAGTTTTCAAGTACAAGTTGTTACAAGGAGGAGGGAGAAAAATTGTTCTTCTTAACCTCTGAGGACAGAACAAGAAGCAATGGGCTTAAATTGCAGCAAGGGCAGTTTAGGTTGGACATTAGGAAAAACTTCTTAACTGTCAGAGTGGTTAAGCACTGGAATAAATTGCCTAGGGAGGTTGTAGAATCAGGGCCAGCTCCAGGCACCAGCATTCCAAGCTGGTGCTTGGGGCGGCAATCTGCAAGGGGCGGCAGTCCCTGTTGTTTTGCCCCCAAGCAGCACGCCAAATTGCTGCCGTGGACGGGGGGGGGGAGTCCATGTGCCCTTAGGGCGCGTTTCCGCAGTGGCGGCAGTTCTGCAGCAGCTTCTATGTTTAGCTGTCGGCAGCGGCTTCAGCTAAACATAGAAGCTGCCGCCAAATTGCTGCCACCGCGGAAATGCGCCTGCCACCCTAAGGGCACACGGACTGCCCCCGCCATCCGCGGCGGCAATTTGGTGCGCTGCTTAGGGCGGCGAAAACTGTAAAGCCGGCCCTGTGTAGAATCTCCATCATTGGGGATTTTTAAGAGCAGGTTGGACAAACACCTGTCAGGGATGGTCTAGATAATACTTAGTCTTGCCTTGAGTGCAGGGGACTGAACTAGATGACCTCTTGAGGTCCCTTCCAGTCCCATGATTCTATGATCTGCAGGCTGAGACCCTGGGACAAGGGCAAAGAGGGTGCTGGGGCTGTGGGGAAGTAGCCCAGAGAAATCTACAGCAGAGTCAGAAGGGACGCAGCAAATGGTGGCCATCTACAGGGTACCTCAAACTGGAGTAGTAGGTGGGCCCAGGTCCCTCACCCACCCCTCGCCACCAAGAAAATGGCCAGACATTGGGCTGCAGTTGCCACTGAGGGAAGTGGCTGAACCATCGGACTATGGTACATTCCCCCGGAAGTGAAGAGCATAGAATGTGGCACAGATGGAGGGCTGTGTCATGAAGAGGTTGCTGCAGCCCTGGGAGTGACGTGGGTCCCTGGAGCAGAAGTGATGGTGGGTGAGACACCACCAGAAGAGGACACAGAGCTAATTCCCAAGATAGTCAACAGGAGGCGCTGCAGTGGTGAGTTGCGCCCTGTCACACCTTGTAAAGAGGAGGGCTAGAATGTTTCTATCCCCTGGCTATTTCCAGGTGTTGGATTGGCTCCTTTGGGGAGCCAGGCGTAATTTAGAATAGCCCTGAACACGTCCAGTATCTAGTTATGAATAATAACAGAGAGGATTGATGAAAAACTAATGCAAAACCATACCATGCCACCCTTACTTCTGCACTGCTGCCTTCAGCAGTGGGTGTCCAGAGTGTGGCGTCTGCTGGTGAGGGCCCAGCTCTGAAGGCAGCAGCACAGAAGTAAGGATGGCAATACCATACTATGCCAACCTTACTTCTGTGTTGCTGCTGGTGGTGGTGCTGCCTTCTGAGCTGGGCTTCTGGCCAGCAGCTGCCACTTTCCTGTTCCCCATATCTGAAGGCAGTGCCACTGCCAGCAGTAGCACAGAAGTAAAGGTGCCAGTATCACAACCTACCTACAGTCACCTTGTGACCCCACAAAAGCCCCTTTGGGTCAGGACCCCTCCAATTACAACACTGTGAAATTACAGGTTTAAATATCTGAAATCATGAGCTTTACTATTTTTTAAATTCTATCACCGTGAAATTGACCAAAATGGACCGTGAATTTGGTAGGCCCCTTGAGGGGCCACTTAGGGATCTGGGGAAAAAAATCTGTCTGGGGATTGGTCCTGCTTTGAGCAGGGGGTTGGACTAGATGACCTCCTGAGGTCCCTTCCAACCCTGATATTCTATAATCTATAAACCTATAAAGTATTTAATCTAAACAATACTGTAATTCAAATCCCCTCCTGCTTGTTTGGTAAAACTCTTGTATGTCAAGATTTCAGCTTGCAGTGAATCTCTAATTCTAAACCGCTAAGACAAGAGTCCATTAGGAGAAGGTTGATACAACCTTAACTATTGTGTTATGATCAACATTGTAGTAACAGAGAACAGCAATAAAATACCAACCTACTATATAATTAGCTTATTAATTGGGACATTATTTACAGAGAGAGTTACTTGCACAGCATGCAGCTACTTTCTGAAATGTTCACAGCACTCACTACCCAGCAGGCTACCAACATAAAAGATCAGTTAAAGAAATAGCAGAATGGCCATATCAATGCCTCTAAATAAACTGAGTCCTCTTGGCAGAAAGAGATGAGTCAGTGCCTCCATTTTCATGAGAGGTGACCCTGACAGGTTTGCTAAGCCTGCAGATAGTGCTGTACTCTTGCGTTTGGTGGTGGCTCACTTTAATTTTTTAAAAGAACAGAAAACATCAATGAATATTTCTTCAATTATATTAATACCTCACCATAAAAAAAAGTTAATTATATCGTGGCACCACCTTGAAAAAAAGAGGGAGGAAAAGGAGAAGCCTTGTGAATGTGTCAGGCACACATTTAATTTAACCTATTTTGCAGGTATTCTAAATATTTAATACTGTGGATGATGGGTGTTTCCAAAAATCTGTTTGATGGAAGGTATCCAAATACCATAAAAAAGAACTGTCACAAGAATGTCACGCTCACATATGTTAAGCTAGACATCAATGTCAACCTCTGAGCAAGAGTTTCACCCTTCCAGTGTCCTAATCAAATTCTTTCAGCAGCTAGAAGCAAAAATATGTCCGTGGGAGTGTGCAGAACTTAGTTGACTTGTTAGTGAATTCAGTAGGGCTCTGCACAAACTAAGCATCTTGTAGAATCACTGCCTACACCTGCAGAGTATTATGATTGCTGGGATTAACTCCAGAATTCCATTTCATGTTTACAAAGCAGAGGGCAGCTAATTATTTTATTTTTAATTGATTTAGCTTTTTACAACTTCAGCACAAAGTTCACAAATGGCTGCATGATTACTGAACATGTATATTATGTTCCAATGCTACTCTTGCACCTCCAACAGGCGTCTGAATTCTCATCTACTGCTGTTCCATCTGCAGTAGAGACTAGTGCATCTCTGTTATATCTAAAATTACTGCAGCTTTAGACTGGCCTCTTTCATCACCAAGTAATTGTCCCTCCTGTGTTTGGGTTATTGAACCACTGTGTATATTTTACCTATTTCTCATTTCTAAAAGGTCTTAAAGTGTCCAAAAAGACTTCTGTTAATGTGAATAAGTGATATATAGAAGAAAAGCTTGATGTAACTTGAGTCTGAAAGCCTACAGTCAAACGATGTTCTCCTTAGAAATTTCTGCATTATGATCATTAATTGAAAATACTGTCCCAAGATCTCTGAAACAGCTTTTCCCCCATCCCCTGAAATATAGTTATACATTAGCCCAATGGTTCTCATCCTAATTCCACACATGACCCAAAGACAGATGGGATTTCTTGATACAATGCAAAATCCTACAATTTTTGTGGTCACAAAGTTGCTACTGATTTGTCAACATTCAGTACCTCATTTCCCACTTCCACTTCCAAATACATCTCTTTGAGTAGTTCTGCAACTGAGTCTACAGTCACTGGACTCTGCAGTCTGAGAGTTAGCAGAATGACTCACATTATAGTATTAATTAAAATTCAATCAAAAGTAGGTCTCAAAATTTTGTTTGTGTCAGGTGGTGATGATGAAGAATCCCAGGAAAAGTAACTTTTCCTAACACTAAACACAAAACTTCATTCCACATAAGGAAATGCACGAAAGAACTCTTTACTCATCTCTTGGGTGCCCTGAATCCTGTTAGGAGCATGAGTAGAATAAATAAGAGGAAACCTGACAGAAGAATATCAAGTGATAAATTGCATAGAGAAGGATCCTATTTACCCTTTCTCGTAAAAAACGAACATATGGCCTTGAAGCAGAAATTACTTGGAGAATTTCTATGGCCTGTGCTGTGCAGGAGGTCAAACTAGATCCCTTCTGACCTTATAGTCTATGAACAAGGAAACATTCAATGAATATAAGAAGCAACACATTTAAAACTGATAAGAAATATTATTCTTTTACACAGCACATAAGTAAGATGTGGAGCCCATTGCCACAAGACATTAAGTCCAAGAATTTAGTAGGATTCAAAAGGATAAAACATACATACAGATTTTGGCCCTGATTCTGCAAGGTACTTAAGAACATGCATGACTTGAAGCCCATGAGTATTCCCATCGAAGTCAGTTCCAGAGCTGAACATATGCTTGAATCCCTAGATAAATCTGAGCAAATGGGATTATCCACAGTTAGATAAGATAAAACAAATAAAGGATATGAACCTTCCTGCTTCAGAGCAATCACTAACTGATGAAGATTAAGAAAAACTTCCTCTGTGGACAGGTTATTCATAATTGTCTATTGGGATTTTTCCACATTCCTCAGTTATAGTTAGATGGCTATTTGGGTTTGATTTTATTTTGGGTTATTGGTGGAAAACTGTCAAACAAATCCAGTAGGAGGAAAAAAATCCTACTTATGAAATACAGACCTCCATTAAATTGCTTCTTTCTTACATGGATAACTGCTTTGTATCAGCCAAATAAAAACTTGTGTAGTCTCTACTAATATCTTCGGTCACAAGTCTGAAATCTAGAGCTAAAAATAGTAAATCAGGTAAGCATGCATCAGTTACAGTGGTTTCCAAACAATTCTTCACTCACTTTGTCATACAGAGCCACAGAAACTGACAAGCACAGTCTTCATGGACATAGACAGCTGGGGTCTTAGAAGGGCTTTAGCATGCCCTTCCCCCTCTCCAAATATGAGGATTGCATTAATAAAAAATAAAGAAAACAGTGAGTTTGGAACAGAAGCTGTTTTTTTCACTTTACTAAAATTGGGCAAGACTGGTCATGGGACAAAACTACCCATTAAAGCAGTTCTTTTTTAAACATGAGTAAAAAGAACTTACAAATCAGAAAAAGTTCCAAACGATCTTCACACAGGGTTTCTTGAAATTAATTCTTCTACAACATCTGTTAACTGTTAGTCATTGGTTTTGTCCCTGTGTTCATGTAAAAATCACACCCCAGTTGAGCCATGATTGTCCCATTGTTGACTGAAGCCATGTTTTAATATGGTGTAGAGAAATGAAATTACACTTACAGCATTAGTTGCTGGTTCCCCCAAAATCATTTTTATCAACTTCATCACTTTGCAAAACAGCTGGTGTTCTGTTTGGCTGAGTGAACTGAGATATTTCTGAATGAAGTTCAGTGATCTCTCTGTAAGCTGGCAGATGGCTTGCAACAGATGAAGCTGAGTAATCAATCAATCATGGTTGAAATCTGAACCATACACCTGAAGAACATTTTGACAGGGGCGGCTCTAGAAATCAGGCTGCCCCAAGCAGCGCGGTGCGCTGCGCCGCCCTTCCCCGGTCCCGCGGCGGGTCCCCTCTTCCCGCGGCTCCGGTTGAGCTCCCGCCGGCATGCCAGCGGCAGATCCACCGGAGCCCGGGACGAGCGGACCCGCCTCAGTCTTGCCTGACTGCGGGAGCTCAACCGGAGCCAAATGCCGCCCCCCCGGGAAAGGGCCACCCCACGCGCCTGCTTGGCGCGCTGGGGCCTAGAGCCGCCCCTGCATTTTGAACTGGTGTTTCTGTTACATGAGGACTATTTGGGAGTTTCAAGATGTTGAGTAATTCTATAGCCTCTCTGTTCAAAACTTGATTGAATACTGGACTTTGTAAAATCAGCTACTGTATAAATCGGTACATATAAATCTTTGCTGAATTGGGGTAGGTGGTTTCTCCTGTCCCTAGTTGCAGTTTCTTGGAAACTCCAGCATTCTAGCTCCAACTTTTCTGGTGGATTTGCTCCCAGAATAAGTTGTAGCTTTCATCATATTGGGTGTGTTGAAGTGAATTAAGTGTCATTTAGGCCTTCTGTTGCTGAAAAGTCTGACCCGTTGCAGAGTTTTAGACAGATTATGTACCATATTGAGGACTTTTTCAACCGAGTTCAATACCAAAGAGGAAATTAAATATTTCCATTTGAGCGGCTGTGCCACCAATTTGAGCTCTCATTTCAGGATCTTTTGTTGAATCCTTTGTAACCCCCCAAATTCCACATAGACATAGTGCTACATGGTGGTAGAAGTGGCAGCCAATGCTTCTGCATGGAGAGTTTATCTTACTGGACAAAAGACATGGATGTGTGGTAATGTACTTAACACTTCATATTCTTTTTCTGACATATTGCATCTCATTTGGGTGACTTTTTAAAAAAAAATTACTTTTGTAAACAGTGTCAAGAGTATCGAGGGAGCTAGTATTATTTTTAATAGCATCCTGGCATACCAAATTGAAGGTATGCCCATGGCAATGAGTATTAGGGCTGGCCAGAAAACAAGAATTCCATTTTGCAGAGGGGAAAAAAAAAAGTAGCTTCTGCATCAGAACAAAAACTAGACCTTTTCTTTTTTCAAGAAAATAGGAAACAGAGACCCACCTGCCCCTGAATAGTCAAGACACTCATCTAGGATGAGGGTGATCCAGATTCTGGTCCCTGCTCTGCTTGATTTGGGACAGGGACTTGGGACAGGGTTTCCCACATCCCACTGGGCTTTTGACTATTTTGCAGTGGGTTTTGATCAAAAATTGCATCCTGAACCTCAGAAACCTTCCCAACAAAATTTTAATTGAAACTGATAGCGTTCCACAAAATGTTTGTTTGGATGAATCGGCATTTTCCCCACAAAAAGTGTGGTTTTTTTAAAAAAAACTTCCTGACCAGCTGTAATGATTATGCATTGTGTCATGGATATTTTTAGTAAAAGTCACAGATAGGTCACAGGCAATAAAGAAAAATTAATGGAAGCCCGTGACCTGTCCCTGACTTTTACTAAAAATACCCATGGCACAATGGGGAACCTGGGCAGCTGTGGGAGGGCTGGGAGTTCCAGGGGCCCCCACCACCCAGGGGGCTCAGACCTCTAGGGTCCCCCTCAGATGGTGGCCAGGAGTTCTGGGCATCCCCCCTGCTGCCCGCGGCAGCTGGGAGCTCCAGGGTACCCTGCAGCTCTCTGTCTCAACAGGTGGCAAAGGACCTTGCAGCTCCTAGCTGGCACTGGCTGAAGTCATGCATTCTGTGACTTCCATGACCTCTGTGACTAAATTGCAGCCTTAATCATGCATAGCTTGTGGTTCCTCCTATTGCAATCTTGTTGATGCAGCTAATACTAACTCTGCCATAGTAGAGACACCATCATAAAATTGTCTGAGACAGTTTTTGACTCTGAGATTTAGATGCAATAGAATAAATTTGATTGCTGATACAACTACCTCCACTGATGTACAGGCTACATTGTACAATACAATGGACTCTTCATGAACATTCATGTTCTCATCCACATTTCACAGGCAAAAAAAAAACACTTGCTCTTTGTTGGAGAAGTCTGTTGTTTCATCTACCACTATTGAATACCACTTTCCAGAAATTTTCTCAGAAATATCCCTCACAACTTTAAGAGCCATGATTTCCATTATTTCATTTTGAATAGCTTGACTTTTGAATTTGTCTTGACTCTTTTTCAGCCACTTTGAAATATCAGAGTCATGTTCTGCCTGTAAGATTTTACTACCATGCCCATCACTAGGGCCCTACCAAATTCACAGTCCATTTTGGTCAATTTCACAGTCACAGGATTTTAAAAATAGTAAATTTTATGATTTCAGCTATTTACCCCGGGGGGGAGGTGAACTCTGCAGATGTACCTCTGAACTCTGGGTCTGCACTGACTCAGGACAGCAACTGTGAATGGGGTGCAGAGAAGGGTCGGGCACGTGAAAGGGACTTTTGGGTTGCTGGACTTAAGAACCTGAGGGGGAAAGGATACAGCCCAACTTACTTGGGGTGGGCCTTTTACTCATGGTTTATGTTTATGAACCCTGTTTGCAGTGGTTCCCCAAATTAATGCTGAGTTACTTTCCTCCTTTTATTAGAAGTTTCCTTTCTACAGTCAGACTCTGTGCTTGCAAGTGGGGAAGTATTGCCTCTTAGAGGCTCCCAGAGGTGGTGTGTAAATTTCCCAGGTTACTGGGTGGGGGGCGTCAAGCCGCTTCTGTGTTGTATCAATGGAAAAGAACCCCTAGATATTGAACCGGGCCCTGGTTGCTGCTGGCTCCACCTTGCAGAAGGGTTACATTAGGAGGGCCTGGTATGGAATTGCCACCCTTACTTCTGCGCTGCTGCTGGCAGGATGCTACCTTCACAGCTGGGTGCCTAGCCAATAGCTGCCATTTTCTGGCCGCCCAGCTCTGAAGGCAGTGCAGAAGTTAGGGAGGTAATACTGCAAACTCCCTAAATAACCCTGTGGTCCCCCTACAACTCCCTTTTGGGTCAGGACCCCCAATTTGAGAAATACTGGTCTCCCCAGTGAAATCTGTATAGTATAAGGCAAAAGCACAAAAAAGACCACATTTCATGAGGGGAGACCAGATTTCACAGTCTGTGATGCATTTTTCATGGGCGTGAATTTGGTAGGGCCCCACTCATCACCATGGTATCTGAGTGCCTTCCAGTAGTGCATTAACCCACATGACTGTCAGGTGTTGTTTGTTCTCTTATCCTCTCCCCAGAAGGAGAAGCATGTACAGTTATCTTGTTGTGGTGGTTGGCGTTTCTTTGTTTTTTAAATATACCTGTTGCTATGTGTTTATATTAGAAAAGGCAATGTCAAAACATGTGCCTTGTACTTGGAGCAGAAGGTGGTGAAGTTTGTGATGGTACTTATTTCTTGGGGGAGTTTATTCCATAGTCTTAGATCACACACACACACACACCTCACCAAGAAAGTCTCCTGCACAGATGAGCTTTAAACCTAGGCGTTAAATGTTGCAACTCTGAATCTAAGTCACCTTGGTGGATCTCGCTCTTTGTTATTGTACTTCACTCAGTCACTGGTCACTTAGAAAGGCTAGGTCTACGCACTATGAGCTAGGAGTGTGATTCCCCTGTTCATGTGTGTGTATATATATATATTTGTGGTATCTTGATGAGAGCTAGCATGATTATAAATAGCAGTGTAGCCATGCTAGCAGGGACAGCAGCAGCAGAGGTATGGCTGAGCGGTGCTGAGCACAAACCCACCTGAAAACAGTAGGTACATACTTGGCATGATTTGGCCACAGCTCCACTGCCACTGCCTGGGCAAGTGCTGCTTCTCTACTATTTATAAATACACTATTTCCCATTGAGCTACCAAGAGTATATGTACATGAGCAGGGGAATCCTGCCCCTAGCTCATAGTGTAGACATAGCCTCAGAATGGCATGGGATTGCAGAATTAAAACACACACACACAATACTTTCTGGCAAACAGAAACATTTAGCTGGCCTCTTGGTTTTATATAGTGATGGCATTCTCTGTAGGCATTCTTTGTAGACCAATCTAGAATGTGATAGAATGAAGAAAGGGAAAAGCCTACACCTGATCTGTTAATTACACTGGAAAACAATTATTTTTATATTTTGCTTTGTTTTATGGGTTCCTCCTCGACAAGAGACTTCAACAAGGAAAAGGCTACAAATAAGCTGGCTTTGACTCTCTGTCATGATGGGACTGTAGTGCAAAGCTGCAAAAGGACTTTCAAAGAATCTTGGACTCTCTGATGTCTGGCCTCCCCATCCCATTGTGATCAGAGCACATGGAACTCATTCAAGAGTGGGAGATAAGAGGAGGAGGAAAGAAGAGATTGGCCAATCAGGAGGCTTTGGGAGTCTATCCCAGGTCTCACTAGAGAGAGGGAGGATCAGAATTCCTCATGAGCAGAGGTGGGAGAGGATCAGCCTTTGTGGGAGGTGGAAAACAGCCAACCTGGCTGCAGAAAAAGTTGGAGACGTGTAATCCACGTCTAAAAGGGAGATATCTCTTTAAGAGATCTATTGCGGGGGTAGGAGTGAGTTGTCTGGGTCGTTGTTGCTAAGCAGGTGCACAATTGGAACTCTATGTCCAGAAGTTTCTGGAATTGGGTGTGGTAGTCAGGGTCATCCAGAGGATTCAGGGGGTCTGGGACAAAGCGGGGGAGCTGCGGTGCTTGTACTCACCTGGCGGCGGTCCGCGTCTTTGGCGGCATTTTGGCAGCAGGGGGCCCTTCAGTTGCTCCACATATTCGGCAGCACTGAAGGGCCCCCTGCCGCCGAAATGCCACCGAAGACCTGGACCGCCGCCGGGCCAGGGCTTGTGGGGCCCCTCCGGGGCCTGGGGCAAATTACTCCACTTGCCACCCTGCCCTCTGGGCAGCCGTGGTGGTAGTTTTGGGTATGTTCCAATAGGTTCCCTGTTGCTGGGGTCAGACTCCATGATAGGGTTGCCAACTTTCTAATTGCACAAAACTGAACACCATTCCTCTGCCCTGAGGCCCTGTCTCTGCCCCCCCCTTCTCTGAGGCCCCACCCCCCACACGCTCCATCCACCCTCCCTCCATCACTTGCTCTCCCCCACCCTAAATCTATCTTTAAATCTATCTTTAAATGTATTTGCTTAATCTGGGTGGTTGGTTAATTGGTTAGCTGACTAGCTAACAGAGATTTCAGTAGAGAAGGAGAAAGAGTTTGCATGAATTCCAACTGAAATTTCTACAAGCAAGTGGAGGGAAGAGTTGTTTTTGACTCAGCAGATTGTATAGATTTGGTGATCAAAGACTCTAACCGAGACTCAGGTGAACTCAACCTAAGCTTTGGGGAACTCTTAGTTTCCTCTCAGTGTGTTTCTGTGGGGACTGACCTGTTTAGATTTAATTTGTTTTCTTTATTTATGCTTATGTATAACTGTGAAGATAATGTGGATTATAAAGTCGCCATGTTATGTTATAAAATGAAATTATTATTATTATTCATTGTTTCTTTATCATAAGATTTTATAAAGTTGGCACTTAATTAAGTTCATTCCTTTTGTTCTTTTGGGGACTTGAATGTGGGGATGTTGACGCTGTGCAATCCTTGCTGAAAATCCTTAGAGGCTGAATTCTCCAGCTGCTTTTATATGGGAGTTGGGAATTTTGGGGCACTGTAGAAGGGCAATGAAGTGAACTCTCACCCACTCAGAGATTACAGAAGCACAGACAGTTGAATTTAACTCAGATACACAATTCACAAGAAGAGGATCCACTGCTTGTTGATCCATTTCCCAGCCTGGGAAGAAAGGAGCTCCGTGGAGCCTGATGCAGACGAGACCTTCAACCTGGCCCCATCTACCAGCTGATACCCCAGGGGAAAGAGGCACTTTGGGGAGATGAGTCCAGCAGATAATTGTACCCCACCTCAGCTGAAGAGAACAAACTGTAAGTTATCAATGGACTGTCCATACTATAATAGTCAGATAATGTAAAAACAATTTTCAATAGCTATTCTTTTATTATTTTTTCACTCTAGCTTCCCTAGATAGACAATTTATTTTATGTTCCTGGTTTGGTATGTGTTAGAGAGAGCAACAATGCCAAATACTTGGCAACTGTTTGAGACTATGTCATAAATCTGATATTGGGTAGTCTATTGCCAGTTACTTACATCCACCATAGTTCTTATTCTATTGTAGCCATTCCACCCCTGCTGTGAGCTTTTCAGTTTTCACAAGGTAAGCTGAGTCATGCCTATCAGTATCTGGATGGGAGACCTCTATGGAAAACCCAAGATGCCAAAAGTAATGGTGTTAATGATTCAGTAGTTCTGTTCCCAGCATGGTGCTGGGGAGGTACAGTGCTGTCTTTAGAATAATAAGCACAACCAAGGTCCTGACCACTTTTTGTCATTCAGACCTCACTGTATTTTCCCCAAAGGAGATATGTTAACTTCAGTATACTGAATAAAGTTCAATATGGATAGGCCGGAAGCACATTTCTCCTGCAGTTTCAAATAGATATGAGGTTCTGCTTTACTTCCTATCCTATAAAATTGTTGTGTACTGTTGTTGCATTTAGATAAAAAATGACTACCACTTTTCATCCCAGAGGTGAATATGTTTCAGTGTGTGTGAAGTGAATCCTGTTAAGATAGCTTTTGCTATTGCAAAACCTGTAAATTGTCAGTTTCTCTTTCCTTATACCCCCTGTTTTCACTGACACAGAACTGGAACTGGCATTTTCTAAGCTTGGGTTCAGTCAAATGAATTTTTTAGAAACTCTGAACAAAATCTGGTTATCCATTTTGAATTAGGTGAGTGAAGAAAGAAGATGCTTTGCTCAATTAACGTATATTAAGCAAATTTGGAGTGGGAGAATAAATGACTCAAACAGATGAAGTTTTAAAACTGCATGTTTTAGATGCAACTGTTCCTCAACTGCTCCATAGCAATGTTAATGTGACTGTTGGGCCTCGATTCACCAAGGTACTCAAGCATGTGCCTATCTTTAAGCACGCAAGTAGCCCCTCGGCCGTCAAGAATTTACTGAATCAGGTCCATGTTGCACATACTGAGCTAAATACAGCCCTGGTGTAATTCTGTTGACATCAGTGGATTTACATTCTAAATGAATCAGGTTTACTGTGTGTATTTTGGATTCCTAGTTACCTGGTTAAACGTACATATATTGTACCAAATTCTGCTCTTCGGCCGTCTTTTGCCACCCATACCCCCTGTGACTCTCCCCTGTTCTTATCTATGACAACAGACAAGTTTTAGGTTGCTACTATAATTTGTAGCTCTTCTTGTTTCAATCATAACCTCATAGAATAAAGTGACAGTCATGAACTATTAGTGGCTGAAAGATATGAATTAATATGCTGACTTGTGTCTATTCTGTGATTTTTGAAAGCTTTACAGTTTTTAATTTAACTTTCTAGCCCAAGTATATCATAAGAGGTTTACATTACCAAATCCCAGAATACGCAGATGGCATCCATTTAACTGAATTTTTACTATTGGCCCTGGATGTGTCATGCAATGAAGTTCACATCTCCCTGAGTGTCATTAATTTCTTTGGCACTTCTTCACGGTAAATATATGTTTGACCAAATCCTGCTGGCCTTACTCTTGTGGGTTAATCCCACTGAGTTCATTGAGACTCCTTTTTGAAATGTTTATGACTAATAGTATCATTGTAAATTTTAAATTTTCAGGTAAGTAAATGGTTCTTAATTCTGCATATATCATGGCCATATGTGCAGGAGAAAGTCTCCAAACCACTCAAGTAAAAAGAAAATGAATAAATAAGAACTATAGCCCAGATCACCAAAGGTATTTAAGTGCCCAACTTCTACTGAAATCAATGGGAGCTAGATGCCTAAATACCTTTTGAGGATTTGGTCCCACATCTCCACCCATTTATGACATATGGCTTGTAAATGAATTTTCATGGAGCAAAGTATGTATCTAAACATGGCCCCTGGAATCTGAGAGATGACGAACCTTTGACTTCAAAAGATTGAAGAGGACTGTGAAATATATTTTGGGACAGGTGGCTAAATTCTGACAATTTTTCTTTGGCCATTACTGCAACTGGGCTGTGTCTACAAAGAAAATAAGACCTCCACCAGTACAGCTCTATCAGTGATTGGAATGGTGAAGGCTATTTTTCAAAGAGAAGACCAACAAGATCCTACTTCCTTTTTCCTCCCCACCCTCACTCTTTCCTTCACACTAACACTGTGGGTTCTCACCTGCTTACCTCCTCTGCCCCAATAACCTGATCCCTCCTCCCCCACCACATACCTAATGATCACCATTGTCCCCATTCTCCCACCCTCACCTTTCTTCTTAACTTCTCACTCTCATCGTAGAACACCCGCGCTAGCTCTGCCTTCCTTCAAATCCCATTTCTACCGCAATGGCTACTGGAAACTGCTAGCTGATAAAGGCTAGGGAGCAAGAGAAAACTTTAAATCATGACTCAACACTTTCATCCTTTGATTATAGTGTATTCTTTCTAACTCTTTTGTACATAAATTTAGTTCTGTAGAAGGATGGCTATGAAGGTTAAGAAGAAACTTCTACCCTGAGCATATTATTCCTCAATTGTCTGTCATGGCATTTCTTGCACTTTCTCTGTAGTACCTGGAACTGATCACTGTTGGAGATAGGATTTGCCTTAAACCATCTTGTCCAGTAGCCTATGTGGCAAGTACCACATAGTGTTGGTTTGATTCCAGAATATATTATACCTTAATCATAAGTAATATTTATTACTTGTTAAGGGCTGACATTGTAATAAATTCAGCATGTTCAGAACTCTGTTAATTACTTTTATGCCTAATGGTTGCTCCATTCTGTATTTTATTACTCGTGATTGCTGCCATGCGGCCATTACAGTTAAAAAGAGCTTAAAAATGTGACTAAAGGGTTTTTTTCACTGCTACCTGGATTCCCCCTTCTCCTCTTGCATTGATTATCCACCAATAAAGTCTTCCCTATCTTCCATAAGTCTCACTTTTAGATGAGTTGCATAGGCCCAGGGGATATTTTGGAGGGTTTACAGATGTTCAATTGCTCTGAAGATGGGAGCATTGCTGGCCTGTCAATCAGCACTAAAAATGATTGCTTCTTGTTCTCTTTGGCTCAGTGCTTCACTTTACAAAAGTAAATGTTACGCTTCAATTTCAGATATTTCCCCAACTCTGACCTTTCTGCCCAACATCTCAGTTATTGCAGATAACAAATGGGAGACAGACCAGGAGCTAGGACATGTTTCAGGTATCAAAATACTGGTAACTAGCATATGTAAAAAAGGGATTACCCTACTGATAATTAAAAGAGGAAAGTGGCATCCCATGCTTTTATGTCAGTGGCAGGTCATGGTAAAAGCAAAGTTGGTCAGTTGATTGAGATATCTTTGGAGGAGGGTAATAAAGCCTCTTCCAAAAAGCACCATTAAGTTGTTGCTTTAACTGTGCTAGGCAATGTACAAATATGGAGTAAGAAAGAAGGCTTGGCCTCAGTGTTTATGGTCTGACAAAAAAAAACAACCAAATGAAGCCTGGGGAGAAGGGACAGAACGTGGGAAAGTGATATGGGTGAAGATGCACACACAATTTGTTAGTGCTACTTTGTCTTTTCATTTTTGTTTATCCATTTCCCTTTTTATTTAAAGGAACAGGATGAATGGAAGGAGAACAATGAATAAATAGGAGCAAGGAAGTGGGGTGGGGGAGGAAGAAAGGAGAAGAGGCCCATAACAGTTTACCATTTAAGGTAGTATGAGAGGCCTATTACCCCATTCCAGGTGTCCAGAATAACCCAAAGTGGCCACTGGGAGGAAGATGGTCCCAGGGAATAGTTAGTGCCTGGGAGAGGGAAGTTATAGGGGAAAACACAGGTTATTATTCCTTTAAGGGCCCAGGACCAGGAGCCTTGTAGAGTGGCTAGGCAAGGCTCCCTTTTCCCTGTTTAGGGTAATTAGATCACCCTCAGAACGATCAAGGAGTAGTCACTCCCTGCGCATGGGTGATGCAAAAGGAGGCTCCAAGCTAGGGAAAGACGCTGCTAAGGAAGCTGCTGGAGTACAGTTCCTAGAAAGGGTTGTGATTCCCTGATGAAAAGTAGTGAGTTTGTGGGTTGGGGTGCCAGGATTTAAAAGGACACAGTCCCTAGCAGGGCTGTGAAATCCTGAATTTAAAGGGGTGTTTTTAGGAAGTGCATGGTGCTTAATAAATTAGACTCCAGGAGAGGGGGAATATTACTTTTGGCTCTCACTAAATTATTTCCAGGGACCGCAGAGGGAAACTGGGGCAGGATGCCTGCAGGGAGCCACCCCAGGCCATGAGGGGACACCCTGGAATTGCACCTGTCAACAGGGACATTAAGAGGGAAAGGAAGACACAAAGAAAGGAGAGTGAGGCTGGTGGGACTTTGAGGGAGAGGGGAAGGGAAGACTGCTGCAAATAGTCAGCAGACACAAATCAATTGAATTCAGATCATAAAAAGCAAACGGCTGACATCACTGGAGTCCAGGGCCTGTTAAGGGGTAAGGTGGTCAAGGGGCTTTAGCTGGCCTCTCCCTGCCCCTCATACTGCCTGTTGCTGTTGAGGGATAGTCCCTGATGCCCCCAGAGTCTGGACCCACCTGGGGAATGTCTGCTCTACTTCTTGCAGCCTATGGGGAGGCTTTTGGGGCTTGGCATAGCTTGTGGACAAACTGCTGTTTTCATTATAAAATCAAATCACTGAAGGTAGGCATGTGAATCAAAAGTCCCTATAGGAGGTTGGCCAGTAATGCCTCTAAAATGCAGTTACTATTCTTGGCGCACTTTCCATTCTGTGCTCTCCATCCCTTGTCCTGCATACAACTCCCAGTATTTTGAATGATGTGAGGGGTTATTTATTTCATTTCCCTATCTTTCCTTACAGATTGTAATGACTCTCTTGGCTTTAGGAAAACAGGATATTTGTTCTGCAGACTGTTGCTGTCATGTTAGAAACATAGCAGGTGGCATCATCTACCCATTTCTTGTCTTAAGTTTTCTTCAGCCTATAGAGTTAAAATCCAAAGCATGATTTCCTAACTTTGCCAGTCCTCGTTACTTAAATATAATTTCATTCGGAAGTAGCCCACTGAGCCCCTATGAGAAGGGAAGAGCCTCTAGCTGGTCGATGAAAACTTCCAGCCAATTAAAGAACAAAAAGAATAGGCAGAAGAGACATTCATGCAGACTTTATCCACCCAAAGATTTTGGCTGCACAAATTTGATTATCCATTGCCTTGCACATAGTGTAGTCAGTTATCCTTGCTCAAACTGAGAGCTCACAGTTCACCAGTGCAAATGCCTGCACAAGATGCAAAGCCAGGGAGTGTCAGAAAGTAGGGACTGTTAAATAGATGAGAAAGTGGAGAGGTTCTCTCACTGACACAGAAGAACCATACAGAAAAAAATATATTTTTGCCTCAGTGTGACATATGTTTGTGGAAATATGCTTATGAGTGTAAATACAATGTAACTGGGATATGCTTTATGCAAAAGATCTCTTGTGAGGTATCATTACAAAGCTTATAATTTACTGAGTATGTTCAACCTATTTGTATGTATCATTCTTGTATCTAAAACTAGAAATATGAAGTATTACTCTGAAGTCCTATTGTGACTATGCAAAGTTTGGGCCATTAATGGAGGCTTGGAATCTTGATGGCTCCCATTAACTAGGACAATTGGTGGTAAATGGCTCTGTTTACTTGTAAGCCCTCCTGTATATGTGGGTGCCAACCAGTGAGTAATGAAGTCTCACAGGACATGTGAACATGTCACATGATACTGGAATCCATCTTGAACCTGGTGCTTTTCCATTTAGAAGGAAGGGTGGAAACCCAGAGAGAGACAAAGGATTCCTGCCTTTTGCCAAAGATATAAAAGGGAGGGCTGCAGTCATAAGAAAAGCCCTAGTTACCACCTGACGTGGAACTAACAAGAACTGTACTAGGGGAAAGGATTGGGCCCAGACTAAGAAGGAGTCTAGTCTGTGAAATAAGTTTATTGGAACATCTCTGAGAGTGAGATTTACCTGTATTCAGTTTCTTAAATGTATTAGGCTTAGACTTGCATGTTTTGTTTTATTTTGCTTGGTAATTTACTTTGTTCTGTCTGTTATTACTTGAAATCACTTAAATCCTACTTCTTATACATAATAAAATCACTTTTGCTTATTAATTAACCCAGAGTTATACCTTTAATTAATACCTGGGGGAGCAAACAGCTGTGCATATCTCTCTATCAGTGTTATAGAGGGCAGACAATTTGAGTTTACCCAGTATAAGCTTTATACAGAGTAAAACAGATTTATTTGGGGTTTGGATCTCATTGGGAGCTGGGAGTCTGGGTGCTGGAAATAGATGACTTGCTGAGCAGTTTTTGGTTAAAACCTGCAGCTTTGGACCTGACCTGAGTCTGTGTTGCAGCAGACTAGTGTGTCTGACTCAACAAGGCAGGATTCTGGAGTCCCAAGCTGGCAGGGAAAATGGGCTCAAAGATAATTCCAGCACATCAGGTGACAGGTGCAAGGGGGTCTCTGTGACCAAACCCGTCACACTCAGGACTGGGATGCATGACATGAGCAGGGACTGTTGCTTGCAGTCAGCAATATTTTTTTAGATCTTTCTTTTTCATCTTCACTAGATGACAGCAAAGCAACACAGTGTAACTTTCCCTATTGCAAAAATACGACAGTATCACCACATATCTACTTAACGTGCTCTTTTTGAGCGTATGTGTGAAGTCAATAGATAGTCAATTCAAAAACATACCTCAGACGAACATTATTAAAGTTTCAAAGTGAAGCATTCAAAAGTTAGGAAATGCCAGAATTAAGATTGCCTGTGAATGCAGCTTGTGGTCTTTTCACAGTGAATCGTGTTTCTGTGTACTGTGTCTTATATCACAACCAATGTAATTAATGTTCTTAATGTACAAGTTTTAAGAGTTCCATTACACAAAGGGAAAAAGTATTGAGGGGAAAGTGACTTGAGTCAGCTTCCATCGCATTAAAGCAAGATTGACTTCTTTTTGTAGCTTGTATCCTAATTGTGATCAAAACAGCAGGAAATTGCCTGCTGTTCACATTTTTATTCATTTAAAGACCTTTTTTGCATACTGACAACTTTTTGCTTTTAAACAACCCTATGAATGTGATAAAAGTTGAGCTTTGTCCTTCTGCTAATACCACCGCTGTATGTGTCATGTTAACCATTACTATATATCAACCACCCACAAGCTGGGTTCCTTTGTGTCATTGTGAATTATCACTTCATTCAGCAGCAGCTGCTGTGGAAGCAGTGGCCTCTGCTAAACTTGAATGCAAATTTATGTAATATTATACTGGTCAAAGTAAAGAGATCACCACTCAAGTATCTTTTACTGAGGGTCTGTTTAAACAGAGCATATAAATCACATGGGTTTAGAATATGCTATTTAGGAGTCCCTGGTAATTATGACACTGTAATTCACTGACGGAATGTGGAACTATCCAAAAAAGTAAATGCATGGGGGATCTTCAATGAAAAGTATGGTAAATGTGTCTGTAATTTATTCTTTAAAGATAACTCCTTAGCACAGTACACTGTAGAGCTGATTGGAACATTTCAACTAAACATTTTTTAATCAGAAAATGCTGTTGCCTTGACACTAGAGTGTTTCATGGAGATGTCTTGATTTTGATGGTGTTTTCGATGGAAAGGTTTCTGAGGTCCAAGGTGGACTCTCTGGTTAATTCCAGAGAGGACAGATAGATGAATAGAAAACCTGCCCTACAAAATTCCATTTTGCAAAATATTTTAGAAGGTTTGGGGTTTGTTCTGGTGTGTGACTGAAAACAAATTTTGAAAGTCTTTGTGAAATAGAATCGCTGTTTCTCCGGCGCACTTTAGTGCACAACTAGAGTAACTGGATTTGTGCTTCGGCTGGGCACAACAGAATTCTATCCCCAGGTCCTAGATATTCAGCAATGCCTCTTTGAAGCTGCCATTGCAAAACTAAGGTTTCAGCAGCTCCTTCGTGACACCCAATTCAGTGAGCAGAAATGGCTGATGGATCCACTGCCCCTTCCACTCCTCCTCACAATGCCCCAAACAGCCTGCATGGCTTTGTGCAATGACCCCATAAGGAGCTCTGCTGCAAGATGTATCCTCTGGGCAGGCTTACCAAGTCCTGTCCCTTCCTCTTCTCCCCCATGTAGGGGGAACTGTTCTCTTTCTGCTGTGTCTATTGTCCTCTGCAACCACAGTGTGGGTTTGGAGGCCAGCTTTATATCTGTGTACAAGATCGTTATTTCTGAGTTTGCTCAATGTATCTGACTGGGGAAGCATAGAACATTGAAAATTTTAAATGCAGAAGTAAAAATACACCCTAGAAAATAGGCTACCAGACCTCCCAGTCCAAGGGAGGCATCATCCCAGGAGACCTATTCACTCCTAACCCCACCCAAATACAAAATTAAATAACTCATTGAATTAATGAAATACATACATCTCTAGTCAATCATTGTCTTTTTCTATGTTTGTAGAGTGCCTAGCACAATGAGGGTCCTGGTCCATGACTGGGACTGATTAGGTGCTTCTGCAGTACAAATGAAAAATAATAATAGTCCCATCCCCATGCCTTTGTCAGTATGTTGCCTGCTTATAGGTTCTTGGCCACTTTAATCTGCAGTTATATAAATTTTATGAGCCAGCTCATTACTTCCTGGCCACCAGGAAATTACTGGCCCAGCTGATACAGCCGGTCACTCTTTGGGGCTGGCTTTTTTATTGGGATTGTAGGTTTGGCACTTGGGTCTTAATCCTATGTCATGGACCGATCATTATCTCCTGCACTTTGAGATTAGAGCTCATCTCTCCTGATGGAGGTGCAGGGCCTATTTTGATGGTCCAACCCAGGAAATTGATGGAACCAAAAATCTTCCAGAGAGCTCTGAGGGAGAATCTTGTTCCATCAACAGCTCACTCCTTTCATGGTTTGATAGGGCATTATCATTGTCTTGTCTTCTACCACTGATGAGGTGGCCCGCTAGGTGCTATCTTCACTAGTTTCGTTCTCACAGATTGCTCTGCTTAAGGGGTGATCTGAAAAAAGTGAAGGGAAAAGGAAAATGGCTGGAGTGCTGGTGGCAAAATTCTTGAGCCGGGGCTGATCGTTTGCAGGAAAAATGATCTTTGTAATTCTTTTATTTGCCTACTGTACAGACACAATATAAAAAGTTGTTTTCCTCCACCAAGGCATCTGCAGAATCTTGGACAGCAGATTTGTTTCTGGCGGTTGGTATGGTAAATCAAGGCTGTGTTGGCTTAATAGGTGGTCTGAGTCCCTCCCAATCTGAGGAAATTGCTTGTTGTTTATGAATAAGATTGATTGATTTGTTTGGGGTGGGCTGTCTGCTTCCATGGCAACAGATCAAGGTTTAAAGGAACAAGATTCCCTTCTTCTCTGCTGGACTTCCAGCCAATGCTGTTCTCTGAAGTTCTGGAGATGTTGAGAGAATTTTGTTTCATAACCTATGTTTGGGAGTCTAGGATGTGGAGAACCACTGCTCCCCAGCAGCTGTTGGGCAGACAAGTGGTCTGTCTGGCAGGAAATCAGGCAGACTGGCCTGCCTTGTTTCCCTCAAAGGTTTGATGAAATTGACATTTCGACACGTTCCCATGGAATGTCTCATTTCTGTCAAATTAGCATTTTCCAACAGAAAACTTCTCTGACAAAAAAAACCAACCTTGACTGGCTCTTCTTCAAAACTCTTTGGAGACTAAAACTGGTGCAGACCAGTGGTTCACTTGCTGAGCAGGGCATCTTACTGGGAACTTACGACACCTGTGCTCAGAGATCTGCACTCTCTGCCTGTTGGTTTCTGAGTGGAGCTTAATGTATGGTTGTGACGTATAAAGCCCTAAATGGCTTGGGGCCAGCTGCCTGAGGGATCCCCTCTGTCCCCATGCTGTACTGCCATAGCTATAGTGGGGGCATTTAATCTGGATCATCTCATTATAAAAGCAAGGGAACTGCTAGTTGGGCATTCTCTGTGAGGGTCCTGAGACTCTGGAACTTACTGTCCTCCTTGGTCTGAAATAGCCCGAATTAAGTGATTTTTCCAGGCATTCTGCAAAATACATCTGTTTGGGAGGGTTTTTGAAGAGGACCAAGCCTGGGCTTTCCATAATGATAAAGAGTTGGAAAGGAGTTTTGATAGGGCCTGGCGGGCTGAGTTCCCATTAAAATGATTCATTTAATGCTGCTGGGATGATATATATTATTAATGATGTGTTAGGGTTCCTTGAGCTTGGGTAAGCATCTTTTTAATTATTTTTAATCTGAATAAATATTATACTTCTCTCATATCTCTTCTTGCCTGTACAATGCTTATCATACTGTGGGTGCTATATAAATAATTATTAGTACTGGTAATAATATCCAGGAGTTCCTCCTGTCATCTTCCTAAAGAATGGACAATACCCTCTGAGTTCTTTATAGGACCAACTTATGTAAGGACAGCTGGCACTAAATAATGGTCTTAGGAGATCAAACTGGATAAATAAAGTCCACTCTTCATCCTATCCCAAAACACGAGCAATAGACGAGAGAGACTACAGAGTATAATTACTGTAGTGCAGTATTGGATTTGATGTGGAACAGTCATAGATGTTTTCTATTTATAATGTTTATCCTTGCTGTTTAGTTTGCAGGTTCATGAAAATAAAAATCTTCCATCTATGATTGTCAATTTAAACCTTCTCTTCTGATATGTAAACCTTCTCTTCTGATATGTAATATTTTTAAAACTTTTTTCCAGCTATCATCTCATTTTCTTTTTCCTTTATTTCTCACTTATTTCCTCTTCTACATCTCATTCTAACTCTTGCTTCAGTGGATCTATATTTTATCTTTGTCTTTTTCTGATCTAAGAAACTGACTTTTTTTTCAGCTGTGCTTTGTGGTTTTGGTTTTTTTAAAATTTTAAAGCTATGCTTTATACCAGTATTTGCCTGTCTCAAGCTTCATGTTGCTAAGCAACATTTCCCCTCGCCCTTTCTGCAGCCTGGTTGCCATAGTACTGCCTGCCTGTGCTATCAAGTAGCGAAGAGCAGTCATTACTCACTAAAAAATAGGGCTGTACAGGAAAATAAACATTCTGAAGCATTTTCTTTTCTTTTGAACTCTTTTTGCTCTCTAGTGGAATAATATGGCCACCCATTATAATAGCTGTAGCGTCCCCATTATAAGTTACTTTATTTTCCCACTCTAGTTATTGGTTAGGCCTCTGTTAAAAACAAAAATAAAACAAATTACATTGCTGACTCACTTGACATCTGCAATGTTGTTTATACCAACTAAGGAGCTTTGAGAATATATTTTCTATGGTCAATTTTTTCATACGTATGCCTAAAGTCACACCCATACCTAAATAAAAATAGCCTTATTTTCAAAGATGCTGAGCACCTGCAACTCCCAGTGAGTTATATGGGACAGCAGATGCTAAGTATCTTTGAAAATTAGATCTTCTTTATTCAGAAACCTACATGTGGATTTAGAGGGTTAATTTAGGCACTGAGTTTGAACATTTTGGCTATAGTACCTAAACTGTTCTACAACACAAAGTCATGGTCCTTGCCCCTAAAAGAATACACTGGCTAAACATTAGCTCCTCTTCTCTCATGCGCACGCGCGCACGCACACACAAACACACACACACACAAAAAGGTTCTCACAGAAAGAGAGAAGCTAAAAATTAAAGGGAAACACTCCCACAAGCTTGAGGAGGAAGAAATGGAGAGGTCACCTTCTCCCTGCAGGAACTTTACTCTCCTTTATCTCTAAAACGTACTAAGCAAACTGATGTCAAGAAGCCCTGCACCTTGCTATTAAATTTTCCAAGACCCTTTCAAGACATTGATACTAAAAAATAGAAAACAAATGGTTTTTTTCCTAAAACAAAATAACCCCCCCTTCTTTTTCATAAGCCTATCGATTGCATAGACTTTCCTGTAGAGGTAATATAGAGCCTAGGAATATAGAGCTAGAGGTCTCTAATCATGATATAATGTCCAATCAAAAATTATTAACTTGGTCTGGTGCATTTTCTTTTTTAAATGTAAAAATTATCAGTTAAAACATTAAATTAAATGTTTTAAATAAACATGTATGTTTTGTGAGGTGATCTGTGTGAGAAGAAAATTCAATGAAGAGAGCCAATGTCTTTTGTTTTTATACCATTAAGTGTTTGTGAAAGCTTAGAACTTCTTCCGTGTTCCATTTTTGATGGAGCATTATGATATTTAATACCAAGAGAGGCTAGGCCCCTCTGGCTCTGTCCTCATTGACCTCTTCATTAATCCAGTCCTGAGTGCATGCCTATTTCAACAAGTACAGCAGGTTTGGGCTGCTTACCAGTTATTAAGCATTACGCTTTACACCATTAAACCACCTTGTACTTTTTGGTTTTCTTTGTCCTTGAAAAGGGTTCTTTCTTCATATGTAAGAGGAGTGTCAATATAGCTATTAAATGTCTCAAATTCCCTGCCTGCATTCTGCTGCCTTTGACAATATCAGTCTACCCAATTAGCTAGTAGCTCAGCATTCTTTCTTTTTCTCATGCCAGTCTAATGAACATTAAATAAAATTGTAGAGGGTCCAAGAGAAGCTATTTAAAAAGCAACATTTACCAACTATATAATAGAAGACTGGTTATCTTAGATACTACTGTGTTGTGACTCTGCAAAAGTTGACTTTTAATGGTGATCACTGCATGTGCAATATTATAAATATGCACTATGGCTTAGATTTGTAAAGGTATTTGGACATTGCTGTGCTCATTGTGTGTTGCAACACACAAACTGATTTAGGAGCCTGAATCTCCCTTTCAAAAGGCCTAAATCACATCTATTGTCAATGAGATTTGCAAAATGAGATGTATCCTCCTAAATCAGTTAGGCATTGCAACACTGAGCACAGCAATGCCTAAATACCTTTCAATATCTGGGCCTATGTCTATTTATCCTGTTTGATAGCCATACTTGTTTAATCCCCTCTTCCAGATTCCTAGTTCTGTACAAGATGGCTCAATTGAAAGCAGTTTGGGAAATTTCACACCCCCTTGAGCTTTCTGAATTACAAATAAAACTTTGAATGGACTGTTCCACTAACAGTAAGTTGTATTTCTTTAGGAGAGAAGAAGGTCTAAGAAAGAAAGAACAGAGGTGAGGCTGAGTCTGAAGGCGGGAGAGAGAGATACAATAAAGATCTTGCAGGAAAAAATTCTGAAAGCAGAGAATAAGTTGTAATAAAGACAGTAAGAAACTAAACTTAGGCACTGAAAGCATAGTATGTGTATTACAGTAATCCATGTTGGATCTCAGAAAAGCACTACTAAAGCTTTGTCTCTCATCACTGGATTACTCTGTGCATGTGAAATACATTAAAAGTTTAAAACAGACATTCAGAGATAGATACATCTAGATATTTTAAATGTGTCTATCTCCCAAAATGTATTCCTGTGCCAAGCAAGAAACAGATCAATAAATTAGAATATATTACAAATTCAAATGTGAGTAGTAAAAAAAAGCTGAAGTGCCACATGAATTCTTCTTACCATGTTTTCAATAATAAAGTATTTAAGATATTGCTTGGAGATCTGCTACAGCTGGCCAGAGACTGAGAATTCTGTTTCACAGACTTTTGAGATGCCAGAATTTGTTTTGTTCCCCATCAGAATGAAAGCCAAATGTTTCAAAAGTTTTTCTGAAATGAAATTTTGTTAAAATGTCCCCTTTTTATTTTTTAATAAAAAAAAGTCAGACTTTAGACTTTCTCGCTCATAATCCAGAGAATCCACCCTGGCCCTCAGACATGTTTCCATTGGAAAAAGTTGTTGAAACAGAGACACCTCTGCAAATGTTTTGATTTTGATGAAATGGCATTTTCCAAGGGAAAAAAATTAAGTTAAAAATGTTCTGACCAGCTCTAATGTCTACTATCTTAAAGAGAAAAAGGTGGGTGAGGTAATGTCTTTAATTGGACCAACTTTCTCTGCTGAAAGAGACAGGTCTGAAGGAAGAGCTCTGAAGAGCTTGAAAGCTTACCTCTTTCACCAACAAAAGTTGGTCCAATAAAAGATATTACCTCACCCACCTTGTCTTTATCATATCCTGGGACCAACACAGCTACAACATCATTATTTTAAGGGAATTCATGATTAGTAAATCAACATGCACAGAAAGGTAGGGTGCCTCCGGAACTGACCCTTTAGTTCCTTAGAGGTTTAGCTAAAGACAAGTATTGCCAGAATACAAGTCCAAGAACCGGATGAAAACACTTGTTCTTATTTGTACTACTATAGTTAGGGCTTCATTTCAGTCAGATGGGCTGCTATTTGAATGGAGGGGAATTATCCAGATTGAAAATATCTAACTTGTTGCTTTATGTTTGAGAGGGGAACAGAATAACTTGAACTTAAAACCCAGTGGAATAAAGGGTCTCTCTATTTGCGATGTCTTTATCTGGGTTTGACAATAACTTCTCCATGCAAAAATTATGGCTGTTCGGTCTGTCTTCTACTTTCTCAAATGTTGAAGCACAGAACACACCCACCCGTCATATCTGCATATGACTCATTGAAAATGAAAGCCTAAAAAAGACACTACCTCTGCTCACAGTTCTTGGCTAGATCTAGATCAATGTAACCCCCATCAACAGCATTTCTCCATAGCCTCTCCCATACACACACTTCCCAGGCTCACTCTTTACGTTGTTGGGGTCTCTGCACCTCTATGGTTCTGACTCACTTAGACAACTCCATTAATTTTTATTTTCTTCCAATTCCCCATCCTTTTGTTGTTACTAAAATCCAGTCACCCTCTTTTCAGTTAGGTACTCCCACAAAAGCCATCTGCTTGTTGTTATCTGATTCCTCAGTGTAGTTTGTGTACCATACTATCCTCTCTTTTTGTTTTTATTTCTGCCCCCTCCACACACCATCACTTGAAATCTCATGATTTTAATGCTCCTAAGTCTTTCCTTGTGTTCCTTCTAGATACATTTGTTTGTTGCAAGTACTTTCTCCCCCTCTGGCCCAGGCCTCTGATGCCATTCCTTACAGTTGCTTAGGTGTTCATCCCAAAATAACTCCATTCATTTAGAGGAGAAACAGCCTAGTATATTCAGTACAATGCCATGATTACTCAGTCTATTTCATCTGAAGAGTTAAAAATGTCTGTGCACCATAACTTATCCTCATTTGTGCAGGAAAAAAGCAACATAAAATCCCATTTGAAGCCATATATTAGCAAATGTTTTTGTCTTTTTTGGTCTTTGAAGAACAAGATGTCAGACTGACCAAACAATGCCTTGTCCTTATAGTTAGTGCCTAGGACTTTAAATTTGCACTTTCAGAGAGTCACAAACAATGATACCAATTCTGACAGTTACTGCTATTTTGTTTCTTTGTAGGTAGTGGCTATGATGATTCTAACCTTAAAGAGTCTGGAAAATTCTCTGGATTGAGCACTTACTTCATCCACGAAGCAGCAAAACAAACATCTGGCCATGCAGTTTCCACACCTTCAGGGATCCCCAATATTTCCATATTCCTTCACTGAAGTTTATTTTCCTTGCCATCCTATTTATTTTTAAAAGCTTAGTCTGCTTTAATTTACAGGAACTCCTCACTTAATGTCATCCCGGTTAACGTTGTTTCGAAGTTAAATTGCTGATCAGTTAGGGAACATGCTCATTTAAAGTAGTGAAATGCTCCCTTCTAATGTCTTTTGGCAGCCGCCTGTTTTGTCCACTGCTTGCAGGAAGAGCAGCCCGTTGCAGCTAGCTGGTGGGTGGTTGGAACCAGGGTGGACCAGCAGCCCCCCTATCAGCTCCCCACTCCCCTAAGTTCCCTGTGCAGCAGCTGTCCCTCCCCACACTGCCATGTGCTGCTCCTGCCCTCTGCCTTGGAGCTGCTCCCAGAGACTCCTGCTTGCTGTGCAGGGGGAGGAGAGAAGTGGGGAGCTAATGTCAGGGTGTCTCCCCCTCCCCCCTGCTCTTGCATCCTGCCTACCCCATCTTCCATAGAGCAGGGGGGACACACAACAGAGGGAGGGAGCTTCTAGGCAGTAGCTGTGGGTCTCAGGTCTCAATTCACAAGGCAGTGTACTTAAGCCTGGGGTCAGCTACTTAAAAAGGAAATGCACATTTTTTTCTCTCACACACAGGGTGTGTGTCTCTATCTGCCCTCCCTCCCTTCCTGCTGCCTTGTAGAGTGTTGTGAGAGTTAACTCTTCAGGGCTCAGTCAATTGCTAGTTCATTTAGCAATAAGGCATTCCCTGGGAAATATCCCACCCTCTGACTCCTCCATCTCAACCAGTCTTCACAATCATCACTGTGTACCAGTATTAAATTTTGTTTCAAACTTATACTGTGTGTGTGTGTGTGTGTGTGTGTGTGTGTGTGTGTGTGTGTGTATACAGATATATATATAATATAGTCTTTTGTCTGGTTAAAAAAAAATTCCCTAGAACCTAACCCCCCCTATTTACATTAATTATCATGGGGAAATTGGATTCACTTAACATTGTTTCACTTAAAGTCGCATTTTTCAGGAACATAACTACAACGTTAAGTGAGGAGTTCCTGTACTTCCCGCAACAAGTTCAGATCCCTCAATCTTAGTATCAGTTACCTGTGCCTTTTCATCAGAGCCTGTAGCTTTGAATCCCAATATTCAGAAATTCTTTCATTCACAGAGGAAATTATTCTTAACAGGTATCCAGTTTCTGTTCTGTGCTGCAGGCTGTTGCTTTCAAAGACACAATTTTGGATGCTGTGTAAGGATCAGATTAGTCTCCCAGTTGTAGTCAGGGCTCACAACTTCACCATCATAGAGATTCCCTTTCCCTTGGATTTGGCATCAACCCACCTTCTTGTGTTGGTGAGGATTTCCTCAGTGCATTAACTTGCACATCACTCCATACCCATTTAGACCCAGTGATTTGGAAGGCCCATTTAGCTCCTGGATTAGTCCATGTTGGCAATATTGAAAAGTTTTGATTTTTTTTTTTTTTTAAGAATAGCAGTTCAATTTCTTGTGAACCCTATTTTATTCTATCCTTTCTGTTGGTACAAGGTATTTTATAAAACTCATAAATTGTGCTGGTGAAATTTACAAAAAATACTACATTAACGTATATCTGAACATCTTTAGATAATGTTCGCTATTGTTCAGATACCTATTCTACAATTTATTGTCCTTTAGGCCTATTAGTAATTTTGCAAATCTTTATGTGCTTTTGCTATTACTTAGTAATTAATCCCTGTGACATTATTGACATAAACTATGACCATATAGATCATTGTTGCAACCGCTGTTATATATTTGCAGCAAATATTGTACAAAGGTTGTTGTGTGAGGTGTCTATGGAAAGGTTATGATTTGCTGGTTATGATTATGCTATCTTTATGTGTGTACCATTTTGTAGTTGAAATTATGAATATTGGCTATGTACTTGTATCTCAATGTGTTTTGATTTTAATTAGCCTCAGTGAAGCATTTGGTCAGCCTCTTAAGAAAGGACTATTCTCAGTAAATGCCCAGTCAAGAAACACTTAACTGACAATGAACTTTGGGAGATGCCAATCCACATCTGAGCTTTCTTGGGAATGTTCAAACTAACATGTAAACAATGGCTTTGGCCTGTAAACTGAGTCATGCATGGACATGTGACTTGCCGATGTGACTCCAGACTCCATCATGCTGCTGTGATTTTCCACAGTACGAACAAAAGGGGTCCTTCCACAGGCAGAGAATATAAAAGGCCTGAAAACCCCTCCATTTTGTCTTCAACCCTGCTTCTTACTTCTGGAGGAAACTTGCTACAAACTGAAGCTCTGAACAAAGGACTGAATGACCCATCCCAGCTGTGGATGTACTCCAGAGACTTGATTTGTGCCTGCAGTTTATACAAGCCTGAACTAAGAACTTTGCCATTACTATATGTAATTGATTCCATTTAACTAATTTTAGCTCTCATCTATATCTTTTTCCTTTTATGAATAAATCTTTAGATTTTAGATTCTAAAGCAGGGGTAGGCAACCTATGGCACGTGTGCTGAAGGCAGCACGCAAGCTGATTTTTAGTGACACTCACACTGCCTGGGTCCTGGCCACCGGTCCGGGGGGCTCTGCATTTTAATTTAATTTTAAATGAAGCATCTTAAACATTTTAAAAACCTTATTTACTTTACATACAACAATAGTTTAGTTATATATTATAGACTTATAGAAAGAGACCTTCTAAAAACGTTAAAATGTATTACCGGCATGTGAAACCTTAAATTACAGTGAATAAATGAAGGCTCGGCACACCACTTCTGAAAGGTTGCCGACCCCTGTTCTAAAGGATTGGCAACAGCGTGATTTGTGGGTAAGATCTGATTTGTATATTGGCCTGGGTCTGGGGCTTGGTCCTTTGGGATCGGGAGAACCTTTTTTCTTTTACTGGGGTATTGGTTTTCATAACCATTCATCCTCACAACGAGTGGCACTGCTGGTGATACTGGAAAACTGGAATGTCTCAGGGAATTGCTTGTATGACTTATGGTTAGCAAGTGGGATAAAACCAAAGTCCTCTCTGTCTGGCTGGTTTGGTTTGCCTTAGAAGTGGAGAAACCCCAGCCTTGGGCTATAACTGCTCTGCTCTAAGCAATTTGTCCTGAATTGATACTCTCAGAAGTGTCCCACTAAAGGCAGCATCATTAGAGTGGCATAGTCATGCTATGATCCACAGAACCAGGTCAATTAAGCTTTGGATCAGAACCCCACACTATCCAAATTTGAATTTTGGTATTGACAGTTTGGTTGGTTAAAGAGCAGTTGCAATGGGTGAGCAAAGAGCATATGAGGGCCTTGACAAAAAAGCCCTGGAAGATTTGTGTTCAGAAAAGGGGCTAAGCTTTAAAAAGAAAGCTACAAATCAAAAACTGAAAGAACTGTTAATGGCCAGTGATCCGAAGGCAGGAGCACAGCTCTTACCTGATACTACAGAAGCTGCAGAAGCAATTTGGATGCAAAAGGCAGCAATATACTGCAGCTTGAACATGAACAGAAAATAGCAGACATTCGATTGCTGGAAAAGCAAAAAAATGCTGAATTAGAAAAAGAAGCCAAGGAAAGAATGGCTGAATTGGAAAGAAAGCTGCTGAAAGAGAGAAAGAAGCTAAGGAAAAAAAATGCTGAATTAGAAAGAGAAGCTAATGAGAGAGCGAAAAGGGATCTTAGGGGGCATATGGAGCTGCTGGCTGCTGAGGAGAGGTTTGCTAGATTTAGGGTCCAAGTCAAAAAAGCAATGGAAGAACAGCAGAAACAGTATTATCTTGAAAGTCCTGTTTATAACAATGTTGGGTATGCTATATTACTCTGAGCAGTTTTCTGTATTTAACCTATTATGCTGTGACCAGGGGGAGGGGGACTCTAACCTGGTGGGAAATAGCTGTTTGTCTGTGCAAAAAAGCAATTTGTCCCAAACTGATACTCTCAGAAGTGTCCCACCAAGAGCAGCATCGTTACAATCTCTACCAAGAAATGTAATAACAGACTTTTTGTTTGTTTGTTTATCCACATTTTCAAGATTTGTGATGGGGTTTGCTATGAATAATCCACTCAAAGAAAAAAGAAGCACCAATTATTTCTACACCATTCCTTTGTCTGCAGTACTCTCCATATTTCAGTACTTTTATAAGCTCCATATTTTAATATTCTTATGAACTGTTCTAAGTTAATTTTTTGGGTTGAGTTAAAAGCCCATTGAGATTTAAAGGTTGAGTTCACACCTGCCATTGACATAACTGTAAGCACAAACCCCCACCAAAGACAAAAGATGTGTGTGAGCCTCTCCAGGCGCTTTCGGCTAAGTATTAATTTGGGTAAGGGAGTGTGTATGGGGGAAGAGAGCTCACATAGAAACTGAGAACAGACAAGAACAGAAAAAGAGGAAGAGGCAAGAAAGCCAAGCAGGACCCTGTAAGCACAGTGTGATCCTGGAACAAAACACAGAGAGGGCTATTGGGCTGTTAGCTAAAGAGGTTTGGGGACTTTAAGCTAAGAAACTACTCTTTTTGTTCCTGATTTTTTCTGCAGTCAGAGAAAAAGGATTTTGTATATTCCTTATAAATAAACAAGTTTGCATCAAAGAAAATACCAGAGTCTATCAATTTTTACTTCCAGCTGGAACAACCACAGGGCCCAGAACTTTGATTAGCAGCATGGATCAAAAAATGACAACACTACAGTTCATACATATCCAGTGGAAATTGACAAATACACATAGAAGAAAATGAAATTCTTATGAATGATAAATACACAAATGCCTTTATTATAGGAAATAATATTCAATAGGAATACATGGGGCAAAATGCAACATATCCTACAGTAACTTAAAGGGATCCATTCAAATATAGATACTATGTTCAGATACTTCATAAAAACCTGGAAAGATAGCATCATAGAAAAGTAGGGCAGGAAGGAACTTCAAGATGTCATCTACTCCATCCACTCTGTGCTGAGGCAGGACCAAGTATACCTAGACCATCCCTGACAAGTGTTTGTCTAACTCTAACCCAGGGGTCGGCAACCTTTTAGAAGTGGAGTGCCACGTCTTCATTTATTCACTCTGATTTAAGGTTCTGCGTGCCAGTAATACATTTTAATGTTTTTAGAAGGTCTCTTTCTGTAAGTCTATAATATATAACTAAACTATTGTTGTATATAAAGTAAATAAGGTTTTTAAAATGTTTAAGATGCTTCATTTAAAATTCAATTAAAATGCAGAGCCCCCCGGACCAGTGGCCAGGACCAGGGGAGTGTGAGTGCCACTGAAAATCAGCTCGTGTGCTGCCTTTGGCACGCGTGCCGTAGGTTGCCTACCCCTGCTCTAACCTGTTCTGACAAATGGCCAGTGACTGGGGATTGCACAACTTCCCTTGGGAGTCTATTCCAGTGCTTAATTATCCTTGTAGTTAGGAAGTTTTTCCCAATATCTAACCTAAATCTACCTTGCTGCAGATTAAGCCCATTATTTTTTGTTCTACCTTCAGTAGATATGCAGCACAATTGATCACTGTCCTCTTTATAACAGTCCTTAATGTACTTGAAGACTGTTATCAAGACTAAACATGCCCACATTGTTGTTTTTTTTTAACCTTTCTTCATCGCTCAGGTTTTCTAAACCTTTGATCAGTTTTGTTGCTCTCCTCTGGTCTCTTTCCTATTTGTCCACATCTTTCCTAAAGTGTGGTGCCCAGAACTGGACACAGTACTCCAGCTGAGACCTCACCAGTGCCTACTAGAGGGGGACAGTTACTTCCCATATCTTACATACAACATTCCTGTTAATACACCCCAGAAGGATATTAGCCTTTTTTGCAACTGCATCATATTATTGGCTCATATTCAATTTTGTGATCCCCTATAACCTCCACATGCTTTTCAGCAGTACTGCCACGTTGCCGGTTATTCCCTGCTTTGTATTGTACATTTGATTTTTTCTTTCCTAAGTGTAGTACTTTGCACTTGTCTTTATTTAATTTCATCTTGTGGATTTCAGACCAATTCTCCAATTTATTAAGATCATTTTGAATTCTAAACCTGTCCTCCAAAGTGCTTGCAACCCTGCCCCCCCCCGCCCCCAGCTTGGTGTTGTATGCAGATTGTATAAGCATACTCACCACTCCATTATCCAAGTCATTAATGAAAACTTTGAATAGTACCAGACCCAGGACAGCTGCCCGCAGGACCCCTCCCCTTACCAAATATGCCCTTCCAATTTGACCATGAGCCATTGATAACTACTCTTTGAGTCCAGTCATTCAACCAGTTGTGCACTCACCTTCATCTAGAACACATTTCCCTAGTTTGCTTATGAATGTGTCCTGTGGAGCTGGATCAAAGCCATACTAAAATCAAGATATAGATAGAGAGGACATCTGTCTCCTGGCTTTATGTAATCCTTAGAAAGAATACCTATGATTCAAGTAATAATTGTCTTGTGAGGTCCTGCTTGTGCTTTCATTTCTTTCACCATAAAAAGCTTATTTGTAACTACCAGCATCCAGGCCTCGTCCGCTCCTTCCATGCTTTTCAGTTGATGTGGATATCTAAGTTGGAGTTTCAATTCCATATATAAGATAAAATGTAATAGGCCAAGGCTGCAGAGATCCAAGTGATGCTTCTTTGTTTTCTCTCTCTCAGATCATTCTTTTTATCCTTGTTCTTAGTCTAATTCCCCTTCCTCTTGTATATTTGTACTTCACATTTTAGCCAGAGGCTGAAAGTGCTTCTCAAACAGTCCCCTGAAACTACTAGCCAGCCATTCTACAGAATTAGCATGAATGTTCTTGTCCTGTGGGACTCCTAGAATAGATAAAAGCCTGCAAGGGCATCTACAAAGTGAAAAACTGCACAAAGGAAAAAAGGAAGATTGTCGACTATTGCTCAGATTGTAATTGCATAGTAAGTGAGAAAGTCTATTCTCTCGTCTCCAAACCAGGGCTTCAATCTAGTTCTCACTGAAGTCACTAGGAGGTTTTCTATACAGTAGTCAACATTAAAAAGTCAGCATTTACTGACAGTTAGCACACATTGGTATCGGAAAATGGAACTTAGGCATAAATCCTGCGTAAATATGTAGACATATTTTCATCTCAGAGAGACAGTTCATAAACATCATGACTCATCAGTCTATACTTTAAACTTTTTGTCACCAATTATATAGGCCTGATGAAGGCCTCAGCCACAACCTAGACACTTTGCACTGCTCCGCTAGTGCACATCAACATCAGACTGTGGACCTGGCCAACAGAGACCTGTCCTATATTGTGGGATCCTGAGATGACATATGACCACCATAGTGGCTCCTACATCATTTGCATCATGGAATAGGGAAAATAGCTCTTCCTCTTTTATACTTTCTTCCAGCTGCTGGAAAGATCCTTGCTGTGATGTGTGTTAGTCCACCCCTATGACGTACGTACCTTCTCCAAGAAGTCTCTGAGATAGAGGATTGTGTGTGGATGAGTCATTAAGGACTGGCTGGCTATTGATGGCTACTCCTTTGTTGTAACTGAAAGGCTGGTTGTGGGTGTTCCCAACCTCACAACATATTTCAGTAACACACACAGCAATACTGCATAATTCCACATACAATGATAGCACATACAACCCAACACAATATTCATGTTCATCAAATCAAGACTTTTAAAATGACACCTCACAAGGTATACTTGGTACAAAACATATCATAATTTATATGACAGTGGTGAATATGGGGGTTCCTGCTACGTTGAGGTACAGAGTGTCACACACAGTAACCAATGATTCTACCAGTAGATAAGTCTGCTTAACTGTACTCCATGGGTCACCAGCTATTTTTGCTCTCTAATTGGTCAACAGAATGATGCCAACCAGCATCAGGGGCAGATTTTAAACTGCAGGCTAGCTTCATTTATGGGCAGGGGAAGGGGACTCCACTTGATGTCCTGAAAGATGTGCTGATTGGTGGTATCACAAAAATCGTGGGGAAGGCAACAGTTCTAGATGCTAGGTTCTGTGATGTTAGTCACTGAGCTTTACTTTTGCACTTCACTAGCTGTTACAAATCATTGTTAGGTATCCCTGAAAGATAGCTTTATTCAAAGTGGGTGAGGAAGAGTGAGGGTGTGCAACAAGTGGAGGAAAAGAGGAGTGACTGAGGATAATAGTGCCAATGAGAGAAATCCTGGCTCCTAGCAATTAGAGGGAGGTAAATGTATGAAATGGGCACATCAAACATCTATGAAATCAGAATTCATTCATGAATTACAGGGACAGTTTTACTTAAGAACACAAAACTGGCCATACTGGGTCAGACCAATGGTCCATCTAGCCCAGTCCTGTCTCCTGACAGTTGGCCAATGTCAGATGTTTCAGAGGGAATGAACAGAACAAAGCAATCATAAAGTGACCCTTCCCCTGTCATTCACTCCCTGCTTCTGGCAATCAGAAGCTTAGGGACACCCAAAGCATGGGGTTGCATCCCTGACCATCTTGGCTAATAAACATTTATCTTATATCCTGTTCTCCTAGAGTCTTCGTAAGAGGAGTTTGCCATAGCAGCTTTCCTTTTCTGCATCCCCCAGGGTATTGCTAAAAATGCAGCAATATTTTACTTAATTGGGGTCGGTGGGGTTTAGTTGTTACATGCAATCCCATTGCAATGCCTTTTTAGAACAACTAGTCAGCATTAATGTGCCAGCTCACAAAAACCTGATGGATTAGTTTGAATCCCATTTTGAGTCTGAGTAATAAGCCAATGTTGTCAGCCATATCAAGCCAATTTTAATGTCACTTAAAAAAATGACCATTAAATAGTTCATTGGCCCCATTGAAGGGTTGGTGAACAAAGATGTCATATACTTACTTTTGCTTTACATGTTGGCCACAACTTGTATTGAGCAGAAGAAAATGTTATCCAACAATAACCCCTGTCAACTGTGGTCACCTTTCATTCCACTTAATTGCTTTTCAAATCCTAGGCTGATGGGAATGCCCTGGGTTCCGTACAGAAAGGACTTTCACATCCCACAACTAACCCTTTTCTCACATAAATGGACTCAGCAGCAGGGTGTTTCAAGTACACCTGCCTCCAGGCCCCCAAAACACAACCTAACTCTCACTGCATCCCATGGCCCAACTCATTCTTAGTTCTGGACTTGCATAATGAGCTACTGGCCGTGGAATGGGCTTGTTTCTGGTTCCCATTGTCCGGGTTGGGAGCTAGAAGGTGAAGAGGCCACTCCCTTCAACAAATTCAGCTTCTCTGTTTTTTTTCCCCAATCTACAGAGGTGAAAATAAGCCAGTATGGTACGATACGGCATACTAGCAAGAGCTGGTATGCCGTGCCGCACTGGACCAGCTTCTCCAGTGGTGATTTAAAGGGCCCAGGGCTCCAGAGGCTTGAAAGGCCCCGCCTCTTCCAGTTGAGGCCATGCCCCACTCAGGTCTCCAGCATACCGGTTAGTCCTTTAAGTTACTTTCACCCCTGCCAATCCATGGGGGAGACAGGGTAGGAAACTATGCTACAAGAAAAGGGCACAGCAGGCATACCTTTTCCTTGACCGCCCCAAGCAGGAAGTCACTCACACACTTATTTCTTGTTCCCCATTCAGTGCTGGTAGACAAGTTGGTCCTGGCTGCTGGTGAATGGTCTTGGGTAAAAGTGTCGGAAGTTACAGCTGTTGGTTGATGGTGCTGTTAGGTAGCCAGAGATGCTGGTCTTAGGCAGTGAGCATTTTTATTTCTAATGACTAGTTGGAGCCCAGTGCTTTTTAAATTTTTTTTCAAAAAGCTTTTGTACTGTTCTGTCAATGTTTCTCTGAACTCAAGAACTGTTGAACCTTGTATGTGTGGTGTCACCTAGCTTATTAAATTGCTAATTATTTTTGTTTATTGATCATTAAATATGTCAATTTACTAAGACAGTTTCATAAAATTTAAACCCAATATTTGATCCCTGTTGTGGTTCTTTTTCCTAGTAAAGTCTGCATCTTGTACTGCTGCTGGCGTAGCAATTTCTTTCCAGTCAGGACTTTTTTGGGATGTTGTTGTAGCTAAATGTAGAAAATATTGGACTTCAGTTTTTCTTACTTTTTGTACTCAATTTCACTGGTCTGTTGTAGCTGTCCTTGAAAATATAAACAGGACATGCTATGATGTTAGTAGCTGAATAGAACGCTAATGGTCTCTGATTTTATGAGAAGAATTACAGCTGAGGGGCACATTAAGTTCTGTGAACCTATTGAAGTTTTATGTAGCTGATGTTCAGTAGCAAAAGGCTGTAAAAAAAAACAAATGAGATCACATCTATGTATAAACATAGGTTATTATAATTCACTGCCTCACTCTCCTCCCCCACCTCTTTCCCCCATATGCACACTCTTTAAAGCTAGCATGATTTTAGCAGCTAATACTCCCATGAACTCCTAGAAGTAGAGATTCATACAGTCAAATTGCTGACACCATTTGTTCTAGCTTACAAATTCTTGAGAGACATGTCCTGGTTGCAGGGCTGGCTGCACCTGAGTGCACCTCTAGCTGAGCGAGACATCATGCCTCTACATCTGTGTGATGTTGTGTATACCCCACAGAGGCTCTGAATGGGTTAATGTGGGCCTAAGAGACCAAAGAACATACCCGACAGCACCTGTGACAGAGAAAGTCAGGCTGACCTGATCATAAAACCCAGCTGAGTAAGGGCTGGTTGGTGATTATGAAGCTAGGAAATTGAGAGCAGACAGGACTGCCAGGGAAGAGAGAGAGTCTGCAGTCGCTCTCTGGGAATAGAGAAGAGGTGAGAAGGAAGACAGGGGTAGAATAATCCCTGAGATCCCAGCCTGACAAGCAGCTGGAGAGGAATAAAAGAGCCACTGGGGTAGAGTTAGTAGGTTCTGGTGTTGCATCCTGAAAGAAGTGCAAGATTTGCACTGCTAGAGGGAGGGTAAACTAAACTGTAACCTGGCTGGAGGGCTGGGTTATGGGAAGAGAGACCACTGCAGCAACAGAGTGACTGTCACTGGGAGGCACCAGACCGAAAGACAACTGCTATGCAGTGCCTGGCCAGAAGGGGAATCCTGTGGAGAATTCTGAAGGGATTCACTCAACTGGAGTGGAATTCTGTGGTTCTCCAACTCTTAGACTGGCCCTGGTTACAGCACCCTCTGTATCAATGGTGCCTAAGCAGCAGGTGCAGCTGGGTACACTACCTATCGTTCTTCCCTTCAGGAGCTTATGACCAACGGTGAATACAGGGACCCAAAATCTTCTTAAAATAAAGTATTGGTTAGCCTTAGCAGTAGGAACAAAACATAACACGAGAAGGATTTTTAACCCTATATTAGGTCTATTGGGAGAGAGAAGGGTGGAGAGAAGATTATAAAATAGTAATCTCAAACTTTACCTCTCTGGATGGCAAGAATGATAGTAACTAGACTGAGATACTCCCCTGCGCAAGATCAGAGGAAAGGACCATGCTTGAAGGCAAAGGAAATGAGGGAGGCCATCATGAGAAAAAAGAGGGATAACCTGTAAGGGAGCTAGGAAAGGCAGGAGACGGGACAGATGTGTGGAAAGGGACAAATTAAATAGTCTCACAGAGGCCTCCAGAGTCAAAGAAGAATGAAGTGGGGGAGAGGAAATGGAGAAAAAGGAACTCGCTATCACTTTTGTTTCTGAATAAGCTCCTGAGCAGAGGGAAAGGAGGAGAAGGTGGAGGGAGCGGCTAGGAAGCAGCGGCATAAGAAGGGAACTGAGGCCTGGTCTACACTACGCGTTTAAACCGATTTTAGCAGCATTAAACCGATTTAACGCTGCACCCGTCCACACAACAAGGCCCTTTATATCGATATAAAGGTCTCTTTAAACCGGTTTCTGTACTCCTCCCCGACGAGAGGAGTAGCGCTAATATCGGTATTACCGTATCGGATTAGGGTTAGTGTGGCCACAAATCGACAGTATTGGCCTTCGGGCAGTATCCCACAGTGCACCATTGTGACTGCTCTGGACAGCAATCTGAACTCGGATGCACTGGCCAGGTAGACAGGAAAAGCCCCGCGAACTTTTGAATTTCATTTCCTGTTTGCCCAGCATGGAGCTCTGATCAGCACGAGTGGCGATGCAGTCCCAAATCCAAAAAGAGCTCCAGCATGGACCGTACGGGAGATACTGGATCTGATCGCTGTATGGGGAAGCAAATCTGTTCTATCACAGCTCCGTTACAGAAGACGAAATGCCAAAGCATTTGAAAAAAATCTCCAGACAGAGGCCACAGCAGGGACTCAGCACAGTGCTGCGTGAGAAGCGTAACGGAAAGCCAAAGAATCAAATGGACGCTCATGGAGGGAGGGAGGGGGTACTGAGGACTCCAGCTATCCCACAGTCCCCGCAGTCTCCGAAAAGCATTTGCATTTTTGGCTGAGCTCCCAATGCCTGTAGGGTCAAAGACATTGTCCAGGGTGGTTCAGGGTATAGCTCATCAATTTACCCCCTCCCCCCCCGAAAGAAAAGGGAAAAAAATCGTTTCTTGACTTTTTTCAATGTCACCCTGTGTCTACTGAATGCTTCTAGTAGATGCGATGCTGCGGCAGTGAACAGCAGCATCCTCTCCCCTCCCCTCCCCGGTGGCAGATGGTACAATATGACTGCTATCCATCGTCATCATCAGCCCGTGAGTGCTCCTGGCTGGCCTCAGGTGAGGTCGGCCAGGGGTGCCTGGGTAAAAATAGGAATGACTCCCGGTCATTCCCAGTAGATGGTACAGAACGGCTGGTATGCATCATAGCAACTGGGGGCTGAGCTCCATCAGCCCTCCCCCCTCCCTCCTTCATGTCTAAAGAAAAGATTCTGTACTGCCTGGACTATCATAGCAGTGGGATGCTGGGCTCCTCCCCCCCCCCCCCACCCTTTAATGTCCTGTCTGGACTATCATAGCAGCTGGAGGCTGCCTCCCCCTCATTTTACCTCACTAACAAGTCAGTGTTTCTTATTCCTGCATTCTTTATTACTTCATCACACAAATGGGGGGACACTGCAACGGTAGCCCAGGAGGGTTGGGGGAGCAGGGAAGCAATGGGTGGGGTTGTTGCAGGGGCACCCCCTAGAATGGCATGTAGCTCATCATTTCTACGGGATCTGACATGGAGCGGCTGTGCTCTCTGGTACACTGGTTCTCTAGCACACTTGCCCCATATTCTAGGCAGGACTGACTCTATTTTTAGATACAACATAAAGGAGGGAATGATCCGGGGAGTCATTCCCATTTTTGTCTTTGCGCCCCCAGCTGATCTCAGCCAGGAGCACCCATGACAGCAGCAGACAGTACAGAACGACTGATAACTGTCATCTCATTGCCAATTTACAATGACATGGCAGACGGTACAGAACAACTGATAACCATCTTTGCTATCTTGCAAAGGCAAATGAATGCTGCTCTGTAGCACTGCAGTACCACCTCTGTCAGTGGCATCCAGTACACATACAGTGACAGTGACAAAAGGCAAAACAGGCTCCATGGTTGCCATGATATGGCATCTGCCAGGGCAATCCAGGGAAAAAGGGCGTGAAATGATTGTCTGCCGTTGCTTTCATGGAGGAAGGAATGAGTGACGACATTTACCCAGAATCACCCGCGACACTGTTTTTGCACCATCATGCATTGGGGTCTCAACCTAGAATTCCAATGGGCGGGGGAGACTGCGGGAACTATGGGATAGCTACGGGATAGCTACCCACAGTGCAACGCTCCAGAAATCGACGCTAGCCTTGGACCATGGACGCAAACCACCGAATTAATGTGCTTAGTGTGGCCACGTGCACTCGACTTTATACAATCTGTTTCACAAAACCGGTTTATGTAAAATCGGAATAATCCCGTAGTGTAGACATACCCTGATAGAGCAGAGCTGATGGGGACTGACAGCATCAGTTGATAAGGGAGGAGAATTAAAGCCCCTGAGAAAGAAAGAGGCCAGAGTTGAGAGACAAGAGAATGAACTTAAAGTGGAGGAAGTCTATATCGTTGCCAGACTTTCTCCAGGGTCCTCTGTGTTGAATACATTTATAATCTAAAAACATATTATATATTTTTACAGTAAAACTGAATCCAGTTAAAGTAATTTTACTTTTTCAAAGGAATTGAGTTTATTCAAAGGAGCTAAAAAGGCCTAAGTGCCATCATTTGTTTTCATGCTGTGTGCTATACACCAACAGCATCACATGGCTTTCTCCACTCATTTTGTAATAGAAATGTAGCATGACTACAATTTTATTTAAAGCAGCTTGGCATAATCCAATTTACACTTAAAAACCACACACTGTATTATTTTCCTAACATCTTCTTTACGATTATTTAATATAGTGCTCAAGCCTGAAAGATCTTGATGTCAGGGAAAAGTTATTATGCTGAGCATAAGTGCAAACTCCCCAGAAGTGCAGAGTGAGTCACTTCCAACTTCTCCGTAATCATGGTTTGACATTAAATCATTCTCATGTGAAACTAGACAGTAGTTCTTTTATTTTTGTTGCTGTTTACTGTTCTTATGGAACAAGAAATGAAAAGGTCTGAATAGTATGAACAACAATATGGATAATCCCCCGATATCAGTCTTTTGTAATCTCCGACCCTAGCATCTGGGTATGAGATATTCCCATTAATGTAACACCTATTGATTTACATTTGTGAAATTCATGAGTTGGTGACAGAGGCAAATTTCCTCTCAGTTCTTCTTTTTCCTCCCCATAAGAGAGGATTAATTTGGGATCTGGGCCCTACATTAGAAGAGGACACAATGCTCTGCTATAGCCAATAACTGGAGTGCTGCAAGAGAACAGCAGTTAAAAGTATGCTTTGTGGCTCATTGTTACTGGTCTTCTGCCTACTGCTAGGAGCCCAAAACTAGGAACTGGGGGAAGGTGGGAAAACCGGCATGTCAACCACCACCCTGATCCCAGTCTCTCTTCTCAGGTCATGTTGTATCTTGAGGTGACTGAGCAGCAGACAAAGCATGAGGCAGAGCATTTCCTGCTCTAATGGCTGCCTTCTACAGCAGAGGAATCTGGATCAGGAACATAGGAATAGGAAAGGCACACCAGGATGCTTCCTTCCAAAGTAATAATTGTTTTGGACGGTTTGGGCGTGTGAAAAAAATATTGTACTGTGTGAATTAGTTGTGCCAGATAGACACAGTTTAGTGCTGGATGGCACTGCCTGGAGGAAGTTCAGGGTTGAATTCTGCCCAAGAAGGCCTGGCTTTCTTCAAAGGTGTTGAGCACCCATAGCTATCACTGATTTTGTATTTTGATGCCTAAATATGAAATCAATGTAAGTACCTAATTTTGAAGAAATTGACCTTAACTTTTCAAGCCCACGAGAAGGGTTCAGAGGAACCACCCTTTTATCTCTAGAAGTGAGTTTGTACATAATTTGAGGCTTTAATAGTACCAAAGGGAATCAATTTCACTTTGGTGTTGAGGCAACCTGTTGCAGTGGATAGGCACTAGACAGGAAGCCAGGAAACATGGATTCTCCTCCTGGCTCTATTTTTGACCTGTTGTGTGACTTTGGGCAAGCCACTTCACTTCTTTTTGCTTCTTTCACCCTTTGTCTATCAAGTCTACTTCAGAGCCAGGCATGTCACTTGTGATCGCTATAGACAAACCCTTGACAGGCTTTCAAACATGTTCTATGAAAAAGTTTGTTCTCCTAGTACAAACTGGTGATCCAGCTCAGATTCAATCACAATAGTTCACCCAGCTGTAACTTATAATAGAGTTTATTAAACCAAGTTCATATTTTAACTTGAGAAGGGTAAATTATGGTTGGGACAAAGGAGCTTCCCACAACAATTGCTGTATCTGGTATCCACAAATACTTTTCCGAAGAGCATTGGGCTCTAATATTATATAGTATAATTAATCTTGCTGGAATTTAATAAATGCAGGATTGCAAGTAATCTCATCCAAATTTTGAAGTTGCATTTTGTTGAAAGGCAGAGCTGAAGCACTAAATTATTTTGTCCTAAATTACAAAATTAAATTGAGTTGGCTTGTAACAATACATCAAATGTCAGGTGTATATTTCTGGCTACATGAGGCTAACAACAATAAGCATAAGAAGAGTCATTAGCATTGGAAGCACAGATGATGTGATCATAACACACAATGCAATAAATCATACAATTTAGTTTTGGAATTGCAGATTTAGTTTAGCAGCAATTTGTTTATACTGAGACAGGTCAAAATTGGATCACTGTCAATCTTCTATGGGATAACAGAATTCATTTCTCACACATGCCCTTTCCAGGCAATATATTCTCTGCTTTTTTAATATCAAACACAGGATTTTATATACAGAAGATCTAAAGAGAATACTATTAACACAGAATTCTTTAAGGGTTATTTAAAGGTGAAGGTAGGACTGAAAATTCTTTAGAGAAGAAAGAATCAGATTATAACAAGATATATGCCTACCATATCTGGTCTGCACTCCAGCAAAAGTTAGTCTAAATACTCTTTCCTTGTGTTGTAATAGAGATTTAAGCAATATTTTATATTCTGTAGTACCTATACTCTTTCCCCAGATTGTCCCTTTCTTTCTGACCCTTTTGTAGGTGCTAATAAAAACAAGTAAAACCCCCAGTTTTAAAGTCTGACTAAACATTTGTTCTTCTCTATTGCTCAACTTCCATATGTGGCTCATATATCATCATTTTACTACTTCTCTAGTCACCATAGTCTTCAAGATAGGACCTGGATTTCTAATGTAAAAAATAAGTAAACATAATTTTTAGGCCTCCTTTATGTATCATAGAGAAACAAAATCGGGCACAAGGCAAATTTATTTTCCTTTCCAGGCCACCCTTTGGCATAAAATGAAACTTTAAAGGCGAGCAGTCATCTCATATTCATTCTCTTTCCATTTTATGGTACTTTCTGCAGTCGTTCACCAAATGGGTGGTGATTAATGTCTGCTGCTATTTATGGCTGCTGCCATCAACAAGAATGAAGAATTATCCTGTCTGCTCAGACTTGGAAAGGACACCACTCTGACAACTAAACCGACGGATAGCAAGTAAAGATTTTTGGCCCAGAACTGCCTGAATCAGTGATGTTATCACAGCAGTTAGAAATAGAAGAGACCTTTATTAAGTCATCTGGTCCATTTCCCGGCACAGGCAGGATTGTTCTTTACAGTACATTGTCTAGTCTAGCCTCACATTGAATATCTTGAAAGTCCCAACTGATGGAGCTTTCACTACTTTCCTTGTGAGACAATTCCACAATCTTATAGCACTCAACTGCCCCAATCCTGCAAATGGATCCATGCAAATGGAACCCTTGAGTACACTGGGACTCTATGGGACCCAAGGGGCTTCCCATCTGAATCCAGTTGCTGAGTTGGGGCCAATGTGAAGAAGTTTTAGATTAGACATACTTTAACTAAAGAACTAGATTGAAAAACAGCACAGAGTAAGAAAGCAGGCTTATATCTATACCAGAGAGGAAGGAAGATGGGTTGGGGGAAAGGAGGAGGTGGAAAATAAAGTATTAGGGCTAGTAGTAAATGGGCCCATTTTTACTATACATAAGACTTGCCATATTGGGTCAGACCATGGTCTATCTTGCCAGGTATCCTGTCTCTGGAATACCAGAGCTTCACGGGGAGTATATAGAACAGGGCAATTATGGAGTGATCCATCCCTGTCTTGGACTCCCAGCTTCTGGTAGTCTGAGGTTTAGGGTCACGCTGAGCATGGGATTGTGTCCCTGACCATCTGGGCTAATAGCCATTGATGAAACTCTCCTCCACAAACTCATCCAGTTATTTTTTTAACCTATTTATATTTTTGGCCATCACAACATCCCATGGCAACGAATTCCAAAATGTTAGTTGTGCGCTGTGTGAGAAAGTACTTCCTCTTTGTTTGCATGAAACCTGCTGCCTATTAATTTCACTGGATGACTCCTGGTTTTTGTATTGTTGTGAAAGGGTAAATAATACTTTTTTCTACACCATTTATGATTTTATAGACTTCTAGCATACTTCTACTTAGTCATCTCTTTTCTAAGCTAAAGAGCCCTATTCTTTTTAATCTCTCTTCATACGGAAGCTATTCCATATCTGTGATCATCTTTGTTGCCCTTTTCTGAACCTCTTCCAGTTCTGCTATGCATGGGGTCCCCTGTATACATTGAGGTTGCGTTCTTGAAAAGGGCATGGGATACTGAAAAGACATATACTGACGAATTTTTCCCTATAAGAAATAATGGAATAAGGGGGAATGTGTTCACAACTTCACCACACTTGCCTATGCCAATGCTCTTTTCACCTAAACTGTGTATCTTTTTACAATGACAGGTTATACAGTACAAATTTTACACATAAAACATTGAATAATGTGAGGTAGAACCCTACTAACACCGTTCAAACACATGGAGCATTTTAATACAGTAAATACAGTACAGTAATACAGTATAAAACAGTATCGATTATGCTAAATGTAGGTAGGGGTAGTGGCTGGGTTTTCTTGGGCTGGCTTTTCCGTGGCTGGCTTTTTAGGTACAGAAGTCTTAAAAGAGGATTTTATCGACGTCTGCTCTCCTGCATGAATCTTTGAATGATAGATCTCCCTGTAGCAAGCCACTGCATCATTGAGAGCCCTGGAGACTTTGGTAGATCGTCAACAAAAACGATCACCACTCTGTATGATTTCCGTCATTTCATCCAGCAATACAAAGAAATGGGAGAGATTCTTTGTCGTTAGACTCCTGGCTTCCTGCCCTATGTCATTGTCATCATTGTCTTTGCTTTCTTTGGATATCTGTTGTTGATCCAGCTCAATCAGTTCCTCATTTGTCAGTTGCTCAGCATGAGACTCCAACAACTCCTCTTCATCTTCCTCCACCTCTTCAAAGCCGACATCCTTCGCCAACTTCACAACTTCTTGCTTGAGAGCAGGAATGGCATCAAATCCCACAAAGCTGTGGACAGCATCTGGCCATGCACGGCACCAAACATCGCTCATACATTGCAAAGTGACCTCTTCCCACAATGCATCAATGTTTTCAATGCCATTCAAGATATTGTAGGGCTTCCAAAACTCCTTTACACTGGGCTTTCCTTCACCTGCTGTCTCCTTAATCAGCATGGAAAATGTCCTCTGTAGATAATAAGCCTTGAATGTGGCCGGCGGATGCAAGTACAGTACTATACTGTACTATAGGGGAACATGTTCCAATTCACATCAGCCCCAATCCATGCAAACAACTGATATGCAGATCAGGACCAACGTCAATTGGAACACATTCCCCTACTGATGAGCGACGGATATCCAAGACAACATATAAGGGGGAGATGTATACCAGAGGACCCCTATATCCTTTTTGAGATAGGGAAACCACATCTGGACACGGCATTTAAGGGGTGGGTACACTATGGATTTATATAGTGGAATGATATTTTCTGTCTTGTGTTCTATCCCTTTCCTAATAGTTCTTAACATAGCGTTAGCCTTTTTGACTACGGCTGTGAAATGAGTGGATGTTTTCAGAGAAGTATTCACAGTGACTCCAAGATCTTGCTGAGGTTCTAAATTAGCTATTACAACTCATTATTGTACAGTAACTCCTTGCGTAATGTTGTAGTTATGTTCCTGAAAAATGCTACTTTAAGCGAAATGATGTTAAGCGAATCTAATTTCTGCATAAGAATTAATGTAAATGGGGGGCGGGGTAGGTTCCAGGCAATTTTTTTTCGCCAGACAAAAGACTATATTTTATATATATATGCACACATATACACAGTATAAGTTTTAAACAAACAGTTTAATACTGTACTCAGCAATGATGATTGTGAAGCTTGATTGAAATGGTGAAGTCAGAGGGTGGAAGAGGGTGGGGTATTTCCCAGGGAATGCCTTATTGCTAAATGGTGAACTAGCTCAGCTGAGACCTCAAGGGTTAACACATTGTTGTTAATGTAGCCTCACACTCTACAAGGCAGTATGAATGGAGGGAGGGGAGACAGCATGGCAGAGAGAGATAAAGACACATACTGTCTGTGAGAGAGAGAGAGAGAGAGGCGCATTGCCCCTTTAAATATGCTGACCCCACTCTAAGTACACTGCCTTTTTAAGTAGATCAGCAAGTTGAGACAGCAGCTGCTGCCAGAAAGCTCCCTCTGTCCTGAGCCTTGTCATGTCCTCACCCTGCTCTGTGGAGATGAGGTAAAGGAGCGGGGGGAAGAGGGACACCCTGACATTAGCACCCCTCTTTCCCCCCGCCCTTGCACAGCAAGCAGGGGGCTCCCGGGAGCAGCTCCAAGGCAGAGGATAGGAGCAGCACATGGCAGTGGGGGGAGAGACAGCTGAACTGCCCGGCAATTGCTAGCCTGCTGGACGGCTGCCTCAGAGGGAACTTAGGGGAGCGGGGAGCTGATAGAGAGGCTGCTGGTCCACCCTGGTTCCAAGCCCCCACCAACTAGCTCCAATGGGCTTCTCTTTCTGTAAGCTCTTTCTGCGAAACAGATGGCTGCCAAACAACATTATAAGGGAGCATTGCGCAACTTTAAACGAGCATTTTCTCTAATTGATTAGCAACGTAACAACGTTAACCAGGATGACTTTAAGTGAGGAGTTACTGTATATGTATAGTTCAGATTATTTTTTCCACTGTGCATTACTTTGCACTTAACGTTGAATTTCATCTGCCATTTTGTTGCCCAGTCACCCAGTGTTGTGAGATCCCTTTGTAACTCTTCACAGTCAGTTTTGGACTTAACTACCTTTAATAACTTTGTATTATCTGCAAACTTTGCAACTTCACTGTTCACCCCTTTTTCCAGATCGTTAATAAATATGTTGAACAGCACAGGTCCCAATACAGATTCTTGGGGAACCCTGCTGTTACATACACTTTGTTAGAGTGCAACTATTGTCTCTTGTGCTTTTTATACAACATCTGTAATATGAAGGAATCACATTGGTATGGTGGGATCCAAACAACCATGTTTGTTAAACATACAAAACAGCCAAGGCCTAGCTACACGTATACTCTGCTGATCAGGCAGGATTCTGGTGGCTTCTGAAACACAGGGCCATTAGAAGGTTCATAGATTAGTTAAAAGGATATTAGTGACTTCCTATACACTATGCAGTGTTTCTCAACCTTTTTGATACCAGGGACTGGCTTGCTGCCTTCCTAAACTGTGTCAGGGAGACCTCAAGGACCAGCACCAGTCACGGACCAGTTGTTGAGAAACTGCGTTACAGCAACTATAACTTTGAACACAGTCATTTTGTATTGATTTTCATCAACTGTTTGACACTTCTTCTGACGTAAAACTGGGGCAGAAACACCTTAATTCTGATTAGTAAATAACCACTTGCTTTTTCAGTCACCCTTGATTACAAGAAGAGAGAATCCAGCTAGCATGGCTCGCTGTAAGAATTATAATTTGACATATACTTTATTTAAATAGCTCAAAACTAAGTGTCAGCAGCATACACAGCTCTGTGGTTATGTTCACGTGCTGCCCTCAGTATATCCAGTACTATTTAGGAAGCAGTGCCAACTAGCATCATTAATTTTATCCTCTTAAATTCTTCATAACAGCTGAGAATTAAAAATAGGGCTTGTTCATTTGAAGCTTGATTCTTTTTGGTCACACTTCATTACAAGAAGCAAATCAAAGAACAAGACCTCACTAACCTCCAAGGACTTGTTATCAAGGTTGAAATTCAGTTATGACATTTGAGAGAGGAAAAAGATAAAATACACCTGTAGAAACTCTTGAATGGCAGCAGCTGAGAGTCCATCCATTTGCCCCTGACATCCACCTTCCCACCCAAAAGTCCCCTAAATGATAAATTGAAATGACACTTCACTCTTCTCTGACCTTTCTCTCCTGCATTTTTCTTTTTTAAATATTTACACCCAGGTTGCATTTTTTATAAAGTAAGAGCAGCGGTGCTGCAATAGGTTCTGAGTCAGAGTGTAGCTTTCAGAATCAACTTTTTTTAAAATTTCTATTTGCAGAGAAACTTTCCTCTGGAATTACTTCTGGTGTGTTTGAGCTGTCACCTGTCACTTCTGTCAGCTGATTCCTACCACTTGCAATTTGTCTCAGGTATTTCTCCCCACACATGGATCTGTTAACTGCCCAAGTCTCTTACGTTGTCACATTCCCAGTTCATTGCTTTACGCTCCTGATATATAAAATCAAAAGAAGGATTAGTTACCTCAGCAACTCTTCTTCTCTGAATCAGGGCCGCCCAGGGGGGGGGCAAAGGGGGCAATTTGCCCCGGGCCCCGGGCTCCGCAGGGGCCCCCAAGAGAACAGCGGGGGCTCCCGCCTCCGCCCCTCTCCTGGAGCCTCAGCGCACCAAACGCCGAGTCTCCGCCGGGGCCCCTGAGCCCCGCCCCGCTCAGAGCCGCGTCATCAGGGGGCGGGGCTGGGAGCTCTGGGCTGAGCTCAGCTCCCTCCGCTCGGCCCGGAGCTCACAGCCCCGCCCCCTCACCACGCGGCTCTGAGTGGGACGGAGCTCAGGCCCCGCCGGCCACACGCTGTGGCTGTTCCGGCGAGGCGCTGAGACTCCGGGTGAGGAGGGAGCCGGGGGTAAGAGGTTGGGGCCGGGGCGGAAGCGGGGGCCGCCGCCGAAGCGCAGCCCGGTCTTCGGCGGTAATTCGGCAGCGGGGGGGCCCTTCCGTTCCGGGACCCACCGCCGAAGTGCCCAGAAGACCCGCGGCGGGGACCCCCCGCCGCCGACTTCCCGCCGAAGACCGGGCTGCACTTCAGCGGCGGGTCCCGCTTCGGCGGTAATTCGGCAGCGGGGGCCCCCGCCGCGTGTCTTCGGGGCACTTCGGCGGCGGGTCCCGGAACGGAAGGGCCCCCCGCCGCCGAAGACCCCGGGCCCCCGGAATCCTCTGGGCGGCCCTGCTCTGAATGTACTGCTTCAGCAGCGTCACGTTGTATAAACAGCCAAGCATATTATGTGACCATGGAACTGTTTAAAGCAGTAGTTTAAAGTTAGGCAGCCTGCATCCCTGAAGTGGTACAACATCTAGACCAGTGGTGGGCAACATGTGGCCCGTGGTCCGCATGCAGCCCATCAGGATAATCCACTGGTGAGCCATGAGACTGTTTGTTTACATTGACTGTCCGCGGGCATGGCCGCCCGCAGCTCCCAGTGCAGTGGTGGATTTAGCATTAGTGGGGCCCTGTGCTCAGCTTCATTTTTGGGGCCCCTCCCAGCCAAGAAAAATAACCTTCTCTCTTATCTTCCCCACCTCCACCCTGTTTTTCATTCTTTTCTTCTTCATCTTCCTCTTATAAGTAATAGGAAGTAAATGAAAATAAAGTGAGGTACCTTGATTGTTTTTGTAGTCTAACTTATTTTTCCACAGACCACTTGAAAAGTGCTGAGGGTCGTGGTGGATGACTTAATGATCTTTCCAAATATTGTTTGTACCATTAGCTAGCTATTGTAAAGCACTTTGGATAAGAGCACTTTATAAAAAAAATGTTAAAATGACATTTGGGTTTGGGGTCTGGACAAGACTTAGGGTTTGGGAGGTGGCTCGGATGGGGGTGCAGGGTCTGGGAGGGAGTTAGGGTACAGGAGCAGGCTGGAGGTTAGGGTGAAGGGTCTCGCCAGGAGTTAGGATGCGGGAGGGGGCTCATGGCGGGGGCAGGAGGTTTGGGTGTGGAGCACTTACCTGGGGCAGCTACCGTTTGATGTGAGGGGTGCTGGTGGGGATGTGGGGGGGTGCAGGAGTCAGGGTGGACAGGAGGCTGGGTGTGTGTGAGGGGGGTGCAGGAGTCAGGACTGCGTGTGTGTGTGAAGGGGTGCAAGAGTGAGGGAGAGCAGGGGGCTGGGGGAGTATGAGGGGGGTGCAGGAGTCAGGGCTGGATGTGTGTGAAGGGGTGCAGGAGTCATGGAGGTTAGGGGCCTGGGGGTATGTGAGGGGGTGCAGGAGCAGGCTGGGGTGTAGAGTCTGACCAGGAGTTAGGATGCAGGTGGGGGCTCAGGGTTGGGGCAGGAGGTTGGGGTGTGGAGTGCTTACCTGGGGCAGCTCTCATTTGCTGCAAGGGGTGCAGGTGGGAATGGGGGGGAGTGGAGGAGCTCCCGTTTGGTGCCCAGGGTGGGGGTGCGGATGTGGGGGGGTGCAGGAGTCAGGGCATGGGGTGGGGGGGTGGGTATGTGTGGGGATGCAGGAGTCAGGGAGGGCTGGGGGCGTGTGAGGGGGATGCAGGAGTCAGGGCAGAGGGCTGAGGTGTTGGTTGGGGTTGTGGGGGTGCTCCCAGCCCCCTGCCCTGAGCGGCTTACGGCAGGGGGCTGGGGGGGTATGTGTAGGGGGAGTGTGGGGGCCCTGCCTTTGCTCCGCCCTGCCCCAATTCCACCCCCTCTCCCAAGGCCCCGCCCACCTTTCTCCCCCGAGTGCGCTGCAGCCCTGCTCCTCCCCCTTCTTCCTGGAGAAACCTGAGCACCGGCAAACAGCTGTTTGGTGGCGGGGAAAGCACTGGGAGGGACAGGAACATGGCATGCTGGGGGAGGAAGCAGGGAAGAGGTGGGAGAGGGGGGAGCTTGGCTGCCGGTGGGGGCAGAGCCTGCAGCAGGAACCCCAGGAGCTGGCAGGACCAAGCTTCTGCCCCCCACAGCTGCCCGTCCCTGGGGCCCACTGTCGTTGGGGGGCCCTGTGCCAGAGCACCCTGTGTTTTACTGGTTTCAGAGTAGCAGCCGTGTTAGTCTGTATCCACAAAAAGAATAGGAGTACTTGTGGCACCTTAGAGACTAACAAATTTAAGCCCACAAAAGCTTATGCTCAATTAAATTTGTTAGTCTCTAAGGTGCCACAAGTACTCCTGTTCTTTCTGTGTTTTACTGTAAATCTGCCTCTGTCCCAGTGGCCGTGGTTTGCCATTCCCTGCGAATGGGAGCTGCGGGAAGTGACGCAGGCCACAGGGACGTGCTGGCCACCATTTCCTGCAGCTCCCATAGGCCAGGAACGGTGAACTGCAGCCACTGGGAGCGGCAGGTGACTGTGCCTGCGGACAGTCAATGTAAACTAACTGTCTCACAGCTTGCCAGTGGATTACCCTGACGGGCTGCCTATGGCCTGCAGGCCGCAGGTTGCTCAACACTGGTTTATGGAGTATACAGGGCCGGCGCTTCCATTAGGCGACCCTAGGCAACTGCCAGGATTAGGGGGGCGGCATTTTGTGCACTCCCCCGGGGGCGCACGGGAGCTTCCGTTTCCGCTCCTGTTGCGCCGCCGAAGAAGGACCTTCTGCTGACGTGCCGCGGAAAACAGCGGCAGGCAATTGAGCAGCTCAATGACTGCTACTGTCGCCTGCGGCATTTCGGCGGAGGGTCCTTCTTCGGCGGCGTGATGGGAATGGAACCGGAAGCTCCCGCATGCCCCGTGGGGATCGCACAAAATGCCGCCCCCCGAATTCTGCCTAGGGCGCCAGAAACTCTGGCGCCGCTCCTGGGAGTACACAACCAAAGATCCCATCCTATAGTCCTGATGTACCCAAAACTGTAATTAAAATGTTGCACTATTGGGCCTATAGTAACTCATTGTCATTTGTGATGACACACAGAAACTGCCCACCAGCACAGCAGAGATCAAAGAGAGCCTTTGGGCCCAACTAGCTCTGCCCTATTATACCTGCAGCCAGTGCCAGGCCTGGAAGGGGGAGAAAAGAGAGAGCTCGGCTCAATTCAGGGCTGATTGGCAAAGAGGCAGGAGCTAGCTGCCTCGATACCTGAGAGGAAGGAGCACTAGCCTGCCACCCAAGGCAACCGCCAGGGAGTAAGTGCTGTCTCCCCAGCCAAGGGAGACTGCAGAGGAGACCTCGGAGCAACTGAGGAAAAAAGGTAACTGAAGCCCAGAAACAGTGTGGAGTTCAGACTCAACAAACTTACGGCTGCTCTGCCCAAAGGAGCCTGGGACTGCGGCAGGGCGCCACCCAAGATCTATGAGAGGGCACTATGAGAGGTAAGCCACCTCAATGAATTGGACTTGTTGCAACCCTAAACACATGCTCAAACATGGCATCTGTATGGCCAATTGTCGGTCAAAAGGTCACATTGGTATCGTGTGCAACACCGTAGTGTGGTGTGCAACATTATAGTGCCATGTGCCTATTCCCAAACCTTCTATCTGGTCAATTGTGGGTCAAGTTGGTGCTGTGTGCTACAATACCAGCGTGTTGTGTGCAAAAGAGTAGTGTGCCGGGTGCAGCTCCTGTTGATGTAGAGGGCTCCAGCTCGGAACCTGGAGGGCAAAGGAACTAGGGACCAATTAGAGGCTGGCACGAGTAAAAGTCTTTGAATAAAACTATCTCGTGCCAAAAACGGCAGGAGTGCCCGCGTGTTAGCTGGAAGGCCTGATCACCCTTTCAGCCAGGGTCTCTTCCGGACTTTGCCGGCTCGTGTCGTGTCGTGTCAGGATTACTTCCCCTCAATTCATCATGCACTCTGTGTCTGTACTGCTGGTCAGCTGCGCCTGGAGTGTGGTATGTGCATTTTAATTTCTGTAAACACTTTGTTTGCTTAGCCTCTTCCTTTTTTTTTCCTTTCTCCCTTATTTGGTGCAAAGTTGTGTATACAGTATAGAAGAATCAAATTGTTGTATTGATTACTGTTGTGGTTAGTTGGTGTATTTCACAACATTCGGTTAATGCGTGCACAGTTTACTCAGTTTGCATGTCTATTTTGGATTTTAGTAAGCGGTTAATCATAGGTCGTTTAGTTCTTGTTGTTAGATGCAAATAGACAGTTTTCAAGTTGTGTGTGGTTTATCTTGACAGTATTTCTAGTTGATAAATTACCTCCCCCGGGCCCAAGTTGTAACTTTTCCCTTGTTAATAAACGGCCACGTGGTTTGAAATTTCAATCTGTCACGTTTTGATTTTCCTCTCTCAATTAAATATTTACTCAAATCTGCATTTGTCTCAGACAGACTATAGGGGCCATGCCCCAAACTGAAGGGACAGTGGTAGAAGTAGTCCAGGGCAATGGATTTAGACTCCCTGCTGGAAGGGAGCTCTGTCCAGGGTTCAACTCACATAGGGCCCTGGGCTGAGGGAGGGATGGCCCTATGTGAGGGCCTGGGTCCCACTACCCCACTGCCTAAAAGACTGAGGTACCTTGACCAGGGAAACAAGGGGCCAGAAGTCAGGTGCACCAACCACTAGGCTGCCTGACCTTCCAAGCATCCTATTACAAAATTCATCCTAGATACATGAATATAGACTCTGATCCTGCACGGAGTCCATGTGGGTGGACACTTATACCTGCATGGTGTTCCGCTGCCCTTGAAGGGTTTCTACACAGGTGTAAGCTTTCAAGATTGAGGGCTATAACTGTTACATGCTTGCAAAGAAAATTAATTCATTTTCCAATTATATTTGGCGATTTGCTCAGCATTTTCTTTAGTAGTACAAGACTTAATACAACTCATTATGTAAATACAATGACATTATATTGGCATTTTGTTTCCTTTTTATAAAATGAAAGGAAGCTTAAAAGGAATGTCCCACAATGCTGTAGACAGTACTGAACATTTTGTTTCAATGGTTTACTTTGGAAATTAGCATGAATTGTACAGATGTAAATTTTACTTCTGTTCTGACTATAGCACATATACAACTGAAAAAAGAAAAACTAGTTAAGCTACCAACACCTCTGTGAAGATAGTAGAGTAGTGAGTGGTGTCCATTCTGCCACTGAAATGTGATTGCCTTGCTTTGTAAATAGCTATAATATTTTTTTAACTTCTTTTTCAGTAGAGTATATAAAAGTAAGGTTGCCAGGCTGGTTTTCAGTCAGAACGCCCAGTTGAGAAGGGAGCCTGGCGGCTCCGATCAGCACCGCTAACCAGGCCCTTAAAAGTTCAGTCGGTGGCCCAGTGGGGATAAGGCAGGCTCCCTACCTGCCCTGGCTCTGCATGCCTCCTGGAAATGACTGCCATGTCCAGCTCCTAGGTGCAGGGGCAGCCAGGGAGGCTCCATGCTCTGCCCCTGCCCCGAGCACCGGCTCTGCAGCTCCCATTGGCTGGGAACTGTGGCCAATAGGAGCTGCAAGGGAGGTTCCTGCAGGCATGGGCAGCGCCCACTGTGCAGAGCCACCTGTGCCTAGGAGCCGGACATGGCAGGCACTTCCGGGAGCCGTGCGGAGCCAGGGCAGGCGGGGAGCCTGCCTTACCCCGCTGCACCGCTGACCAGGAGCTGCCTGAGGTAAGTGCCACCAGGCTGGAGCCCACACCCCAAACCCTTTCCCACACCCTGAACCCCTGCCCCAGGTTGGAACCCCCTCCCACACTCTAACTCCCTCCCAGAGCTCGCACCCCTCACCCCCTCCTGAACCAAACCCTAAGCCCCCTCCCAGAGCCCGCACCCCACACTACCTCCTGCACCCCAACCCCCTACCCCAGCCCTGAGCTCCCTCCTGCGCCCCAAACCCCTCATCCCTGGCTCCACCCCAGAGCCCACATCTCCAGCTGGTGCCCACACCCCCTCCCACACCCCAAATCCCTCATCCCCTACCCCACCCCAGAGCCCTCACCCCTAGCAGGAGACCTCACCTTCTCCCGCACCCCAACCCCCTGCCTCAGCCTGGAGCACCCTCCCACACCCTGAATCCCTCATTTCTGGCCACCTGGAGCCACATACCCACAGCCAGAGCCCTCACCCCCTCCCACATCCCAACCCCCGACCCAGCCCAGTGAAAGTGAGTAAGAGTGAGGGAGAGCGAGCGGGGGATGGAGTAAGTGGGGGCAAGGGCTCGAAGAAGGGGTGGGGCATGGGCAGGGCCTCAGGGAAGTGGCAGGGAAGAGGTAGGGCAAGGGTGTTCAGTTTTGTGCAATTAGAAAGTTGGCAACCCTATATAAAAGGAGGAGAGACTATGTGGCTGAAGCTCTTTCCACAACCTCCCCAATTCTTTGAGTGCTTAAATGCACTCAAACCCTATAAACTTGAACAACCCAGCAGATGAAAGTTTATGAATTATTTAAAATTAAGCTTTTTATGCAAAAGTTTGGATTTGTGCCCAAGGTAAATAGAATTTTGGTATTAAAGTATATCCAGAGCCTCCAAGGGAGAAAAAATTAAGAACATTAAACTAAGATAAAGATCGTCTCTAGGTATCTGTTCAAATCCAACTCAGGTCAGTGGTGACTGAAAGACACTTGTACCAGATGGCCATTTCCTGAAAGAAGTTAATAGCTGGTTTCACTCTAGTTCCTTGTGGACTGATGTTTGCATTGCAACACCTACCATCACAATTGTACTAGGCTCAATAAATAATTGAAGGGAACAAGAGGCAAATAACTGAAAGAACAGAGAGACTAATAACTTATAAGCCATAAAGTGGTTTCTCCAGGTAAGATTGAGACAGACTGATGAGACAATGTGGAGATACTTGCAGTGCTTATGACGGTGCAGTATTGTTCCTTTTTTCTTCGGATAAACAGAGGATTTCAGTCTTTAAGACTGTCATCTTACATAAGCACGCAATTCTCCTTAAAAAAAAAAACCCACGGTATTCACTTTTCATTAAAACATATTGGGCTAAGTTTTCAAAGCAGTCTGTAAATATTTTGCTCATCTCAGTGAACACTGTGAGTAACAGCTATGCAAGCTTCCCCACCTCTCCTCACCAAAGTCTCTCACTCCTACTTGGACCCACTGTGTGGCTGAGAGGTGTTTTTAATGTTGTTGTTTTTCTCTACTGAAGAAAAAAAGGGACTGAAGAGTGCCCTTATAGCGCCTTAACAAAACAGACAGCAGTTCCAGAATTCTGCTCCCACTTGCACTGGAGTAAACCTGAAATATCATTATTGACTTCACTGGGGCTAGTCCTGATTTACAGAGGGGTAAGTCTGGGTATCAATTGATCCAGCAAATTTAGCTCTGTATTCGACGTTGGTAGCAATATTACCATATTGCTTTCATCATCTGGGGTGAAGACATAAATCTAATAGATCACCAGTCAAGTGAGTATAAAGGAAGGGGAAAAATACTGTTCTTTTTGTGGACACAGACTAACACGGCTGCTACTCTGAAACATATAAAGTATGTTCTTTAGCAATATCATAATCCAAAGTGCGTAGAAGCAACAGTTGGTCCCTTACACAAATTAGCTGGTGACTGCAAAGGTCTTTAAGATTATTATAGTAACTAAAAGAATGACCTAAATATACCTTTTGAGGATTTTAAACATAAGAGTAATATTGTGTATATAGTATTAAATAATTATTAACTGCTCTAGCCATGTCAAATACACCAGGAAACAATTCAAAGAATGCCCTGGGAAAAGACTTTCAGCTTCCTGTTTCTCTTGAGGAATTTGTAGGAATATTAAAGAAGGTTTATATTAAACATGGTTTATATGAGAAATGATTTATTGATTTATTGTTAATTAATACTTTATAACTTAAGATTTATGTTAAAAGTAAATTTGTAATTCCCAGCATTTAGCCTCTAACCTGCAAGCCACCAGCTGTGCCTGTGTAAAGCCTGCTCAAAGAGATACTTGGTATAAAACTTGTTAAGCTCAAAGAAATACTTTGTATAAAACTTGTTAAACATTAATTAACTCTAAGTAAGCCAAAACAGTAGCTGTTATAGTCTATAGATAGAGACCCCCACCCTCTGTAAGTTTTCATCTCACTTTATCTTTGCTTTTTAAAAGACAGGGAGTCTCACATAAATTGGTAACACCCCAAAAAGTAAAGAGACAGTGAAATAGATGTGATTAAGATAGAGAATGTATGTGAATGAATGGTTAGGGAGGTACCAGCCTGAAGAATTCAGTGTCGGCTGAAGAAGGTGTCAAGTGGGATTAACCAGATGACCCCCGGAGGGCAAACTGTAATCCACCCACCACACCTCAAAGGAAGGAAAAACAAAGCATCTAACATGGAGCCAGCCACCTGCTGATTGATTTAGCAACAGCAAAATGAAGCAACTCTCATGAACTGACATAGGAATAAATTCCTATAAAACTGGACTCTAAAAACTGAGGACTTTGAGTCTATGGTTCTGCTGCCAGCCTCCAGGAGCATCAGATGCATCTGACACAGACTCGGCTCCATCCTCATGACCAAGATACCTGGCCAGTAACTTGGCATGAGCAACCTCTAGGCTGGTAACTATAACATCTATACAGAACCTGAATGAATGATTGTGAGAATGAATATGTGTGTGTGTGTGTATAAGGAATAAGTAGTAATAGAAATAAGTAGGAAAACATCGTCTTTTGTTTTGTTATGGTATTTACAATAAATGTGGCATCTTTGCCTTATCCCTCTTAATAAGATCCTGCTGGTTTTTATTATATTGGTATAACATTTGCTGGTTTTTATTATATTGGTATAACAAATTTCCATGTTTAAAAAGTGATGTTTCCTAACTTCTTGTACCAGGGTGCTTCTACAGCTACTTTGTATGCCTCACTACCTAGTCTGTTTCTATAGTGGATTCTCCATCAATGGTGATTTTAGTAAGCTATTCAGTCTTGATTAAAAAAGATACAATCTAGGATTTTGTGGGGGGGGGGAGAGGGAAACACTATGGCCTGTGTTAGACAAGTGGTCAGACTAGATGATCCCAAGGGTCCCTTCTGGCTTTGGAATCTATGCTCTGATGGCCCCTTCTGGCCTTAATTCTATGACTGACTATGTATCTATGAAAACATCTCCAAAAACAGCACCCTCATAAGAGAGCCAAAAGGAAGGAGGGATGAGGGAGTGTGAGAGGTATATGCCCACTGTTTCCAATGCTAGTGAGCAATAACTTGCCAAAAATTTGGTGGAGAAAATATTCAATCAAAGAAGAAATTACTCTGTTCATCTTCAGCAGGCCACCATGGACCACCAAAGAAAATGTAAGAGTCTAGTTGCCCTACTACCTGAGTAGCAAATATAGCAAAACACATATCAGAAGTTCCTGAAGAACTATATAGAAATCAGCTTTACGATCTAGCAAGTAGAAAAGACGACATCCATGATCTACTTCTTACCAATAGGGAAGAAATTATTGAGAGTATATGGAAGCTTGGAGCCAGTGTCCATGAACTGCTTGAAGTCAGCATAGTAAGGAATGAGTTCACAAAAATGCAGCAGATTTTGGAAAAGCAAATGTTGGATAATTCAGAAATCTACCGAGTAAGGTACTGTCACAGTTACAGGGATGATTGCACCTCTGTCCCCTTTCTGGTCTCTGAGAGCACCCTTCAGGTGTTTGGACTTGTTCCTTTACCTGTCTTGGCGTGGAATTTCTCAATTCTCCCACTCTTAGACCAGGATCTGGGCTCAACACCCCTTCTCTGTTAACCACCTATTTCTGTGCAGGTTTAACTGGATAGCTGCCTCTCTTCCCTTTAGAAGCCTGAGACTAATGCTATACAGTGATGAACATCTTTCTTAAAATGAGTATATTTATTAGCAAATGGGAAAAAGCATTAGAGAAAGTGATTTCAAAACAAGCAGCCCACATGCTTGTTATGTCTCATTTAGTTTTATGCTTCACTACAAGATAAGTTAGATGGGCTTCCCTCTTGAGTTACAGGAACAGAACAGGCCCAGTGTATATTCTTTTAGGAAGCCAAGGAGCAATTAGGACCCAGTCTTTTTTGTCTTCCTTCCACAGAGGGTGTCCCCCTGGCTCCTCTTGCTTTTCAGGGAAGCTAGTTATTCTCAATCCCATCTTTCCTTCCACTTTCCTTGTGCTCTCTGGCCTCAATTACTTTAGTGCTCAGTCCTCTCTGTTACAGGACCTAGGTGTGAAGTCTTCCTTTCTCCTAGCCAGCCATCTAAGAGAAAGTCCCTGGGAAAGTTGCTCCATTGCTTGGAATTTATATCCGATCAGCATTAAAGGCTTATGTCTGTAGGGATGTGCGTTGAAACTGTTTTTTCTCCCTTGACATTCCAATCCCCCATCTCAGAAATCCTATACATGTTCTGAGGTGCAGCTCAGTATTCACCAGTGAGCTCCCCTACATTTGTCATAGCTACCATGGGAAAAATATTAAAATTTACCAGTAAAAGCAAGGCTAGGGAATCCTAAAAGACACCATTATTAAGGGACAAAAAACAATAAAGCTATGACTGACTGGCATTATTTGGTTAAGAAGAAATTATGAGGAAAATATGAATCCTTCCTTATAAGAGGTACAGTGAGCTAGACTTACATTGCTACTTTGTGATGGGGTGCACAAACCTCATGCTGGGTGTCAGGCAGGAAGAGGCTAATGGAGAGAAGAAGACTTGAGGGGTGGGGGTGGTAAGACCTGTAGGAGTAGACTGAGAACAAAGCTTAGACTATTTTAATTTAAGAGGTCAATGATGCAAAGTAAGGAAATCCATGGTGATGTAATTTTTAACTTGATAGCATCCCTTTATCTTTAATCTATTAAAAATTGCTGAAACATATTGAATTCTTAGCACTTATGTAGCACTCTGCATCTTTGAAGTGCTGTGAAGTATTGAATATACAGCAAAGAGCTGTTACTGAATATTTAAGGTGACTTGTGGTAGTACATCGGTTTTGTTGAAGGCAGATGTTTGTCAGTTTTTCACTTTTGTTTTTGGTATTGAGAAACTGAAACCAAAATCTAAGACACCAATACATTCCATTACTCAGTATAATCGTTTATCAATTTATTATAAAAGTTCATTGGCAGAAATAGTTCCGCTATCCCTCCTCCTGCCTTATACACAATACATTTTCTTCATTACTCAGTGTTTCTGTAAACTCTCTGCATGAATCATCCTTTACACCTTAGCATGCCTATTTTGCAATAATATGTCATTGTATTCAACATAAAATGAGACCTCATCTGGCTACCTTTAAATATACTATTGCTAGTTTAATGGTAAGGGCATAATAAGAGATGAGGGCCAAATCCTGTAGACCTTTGTCCTTACTCACAAATTAGCTTAATTGGGAGTTTGCCTGAGTAAGAACTGCAGGATTTGGGCTAAAGAAATAACAGGAAACACATACATTCTTTAGAGATTTGTCAAATGGTTTAGCAGACTATGCAGATATACCTAGAAAGTGTTTGTTTTCAGTCGACTGCAGTGTGCCAAAGCAGCTTTGAGAGAACCAAATACTGACACATACAAACTCGTATTGTGGTGATGCATGATAGTCACAGAAATGTGATAGTCTATAATGTTAAATAACAGAACTATGTAATACTATATGTTCATGTGACAACATAATGGTTCAGAGACTTTCCAGGTGCAACTCCCATTGAAATTACACCTGGGATGAATTTGGCCCTATTCATCATATAAGAAATGTAAAGAAAATTGCTGTATTTCCATAGCTTTGTGGATGCGAGTTGTGATTTGATTTGATTTTACGACAAAAAGGTAAATTAGAAAAAAGCATATGTATTTTCTTTCATGGGTGATAACTTTAGTTAAGTCAAGAGATGCTCTTTGTGCAGCTGGAAAGAAATCTCCTTTATAACAACCTTCTTAAGACAATTTTAATCTAGGTGAGAATTTCTAGCTCAATAAATTTTCCCTTAGCAAAAAAAGTGTTGCCACAGCTCTCTCAACTTCTGTTACTGTATGTCAGTCTGATGCAGTCAGGGTCACTTTCATAATCACAACTTGCTAGTCAGCCCCAGGAAAAGATTTAATCAGGAAAGTCTCTTCTCCCTTTCTGCAAATGTTGAAAATTGAACTCCTGTGGACTTGATTCCCCAACCCAACTCCCCATTAGTGCAGTTTGAAACAGGCGCCATTTCCAAGCAAACACTCATCCATCCACCTTTGCAATGACTTATTCAGTTTGAAAAAATGTCTTTACAGTGAAGGTTTTTATAACTAGCAGTCAGAATTCAAACAGTAATGTTACTGTTATGAATCATAAGTTTAAATCCATTAACACCAGCAATGAACACAATTCATCCCTGACCTTCCCATTGGGGATTTTTATATAAGAATGATCCACATGCATAGAAAATCTTGTAAAGTGATGTCAAGGATTTTAGATCCAGATAATGATATACTAACTCCCATTTTTAGGCACCACTGTGATCCACAAAATTCCCACTCAACTGTTGCCTGTAGGCACCTAGACTTACTTGGCGTTTACGTTTTTGCCTCTGGGCATGTGCACTGCAGCCTCCCTTTAGGGGTCTGGGCACCTATCTCCTGCCTAAGCCCCAAAGTGAATCTCTAATGGGGGAAGATAGTTGTTTGGGTGCCTAAGTCACATGTCGGTGCCTGACCCAGTAAGTATGGCTCAAAGGCTGCCACCCAGATCAGGCCCCTCAGCTGAGTTCACTCCAAACACCTGGGGTTGTAGGGGGAAAGAGGAAGACCTTTCTTCTAACCTTCAGCCTACTGGTTAGGGTACTCACTCACCACATGAAAACTCACTGGTTTTGTCCGTCTCCCCCACTGAGAGGAAGAAAGGATTTGAACAGGGATTGGCCACCTCACAGGTTAGTGCTCTAAGTACTGAACCATGGGATAACCTGATGTGGGGCTTCTTCAGTCTCTCCTGAAGAAAGACTTCAGTTGTTCCACTTTAATTGAATAATTAAATATTAATTGGGCCACTGAAAGAGAGAGAATGACTATAGCTTAGGGCATCACCTGAGAAGGAAGTCTCTTTTCAAATTCCTTCTCATCAGGCAAAGGGGGGACTTGAAGTGGGGGTGAGTACTCTAGCCACTAGACTTAACAGTTACAAAGGAGGTTCTCTCTTCCCCCTTCTGGACCTCAGTTGTTTTGTGAACATAGGAACATAAGAATGGCCGTACCGGGTCAGACCAAAGGTCCATCTAGCCCAGTATCTGTCTACCGACAGTGGCCAATGCCAGGTGCCCCAGAGGGAGTGAACCTAACAGGCAATGATCAAGTGATCTCTCTCCTGCCATCCATCTTCATCCTCTGACAAACAGAGGCTAGGGACACCATTCCTTACCCATCCTGGCTAATAGCCATTTATGGACTTAACCACCATGAATTTATCCAGTTCTCTTTTGAACGTTGTTATAGTCCTAGCCTTCACAACCTCCTCAGGTAAGGAGTTCCACAAGTTGACTGTGCGCTGCATGAAGAAGAACTTCCTTTTATTTGTTTTAAACCCGCTGCCTATTAATTTCATTTGGTGACCCCTAGTTCTTGTATTTTGGGAATAAGTAAATAACTTTTCCTTATCCACTTTCTCCACATTACTCATGATTTTATATCCCTCTATCATATCCCCCCTTAGTCTCCTCTTTTCCAAGCTGAAGAGTCCTAGCCTCTTTAATCTTTCCTCATATGGGACCCTCTCCAAACCCCTAATCATTTTAGTTGCCCTTTTCTGAACCTTTTCTAGTGCCAGTATGTGGAGTTAAGAATGCTTAAAGGCCATCTACCTGAATCCTCCCCTCCCTCCCCCACATATAACTGAGGCAGCTGAATGCCTATCTTCTCTCAGGTTTCAGAGTAGCAGCTGTATTAATCTGTATCTGCAAAAAGAACAGGAGTACTTGTGGCACCTTAGAGACTAACAAATTTATTTGAGCATAAGCTTTCGTGGGCTAAAACCCACTTCATCGGATGCATAGAATGGAACACACAGAAAGAAGATATTTATACATACAGAGAACATACAGGAGGGAGTAGCCATACCAACTGTAAGAGGACAATCAATTGAGATGAGCTATCATCAGCAGGAGAGAGAAAAAAAAACTTTGAAGTGATAATCGAGATGACCCATAGAAGGTGTGAGGATATTTTAACATGGGGAAATAGATTCAATTAGTGTAATGACCCAACTAATACAACACAGAACCGGCTCGAGCCCCCACCCAGTAACCTGGGAAAATTACACACACCCCTGGGCACCTCTGAGATGCAATACTTCCTCATAGGGCCATCTTTAGGCCGATTTCCCCTATTCCCGTGAATCAGGCCCCATGCCTCAGAGGACCCCACAGTGTCCGGAAGAGGGGTCCTGCAAGGTAAGACCATGGAAGACAACTCCTGCCGAGGAAGGACCCTCCGCCGAAGTGCCGCTGGAAACAGCAGCAACCGATTGAGCTGCCGCCAAATTGCCACGCTATCTTCAGTGGCAGCTAAATCGCTGCCGCTGTCTTCGGCGGCATTTAGGCAGCAGCTCTTTTGAATCAGGTCCCACATGTCCTAAAGCCGGCCCTGCTTCCTCACTCACAAGCACAGAGTCTGAGTGTAGAAAATAAACTTTTATTGAAAAGGGGGAAGTCACCTGACATTAATTAGGGAAAATGCCACAAGCAGGATTCATAATCATAAAACTGTGGGCAGAACACCCACCCCAGAGTGTGTGGGGCAGTGCCTTCCGCCTCATGTTCTTGAGTTCTACAACCAGAAGTTGCATTTCTGTGTACCTCTCTGCTCCCTCACCATACCCCACTCACAGTGGTTGTTCTTGGTCAGTGAGGACCCAGGGTTCAGAGATGCATCTGTATGAGTTCCCTCCCATCCAGGGAAGAAGGGACCTTGCTTGCTCTGTCATCTGAGCACTTGGTCTGGCTGGTTGCCCTGCCAGCCACAGTTCCTCTCCACTGGCTGCTCCGCTAGCTGAGGCTCCTCACTGCCTGGCCACTCCTCCAGCTGCTTGTTCCACTTGCTGCCTTGTCAGCTGTTCATTCACTGGCTGACTGTCAGTCACCTACTGCCACCTGCCTCTCTGCTGTAATCTCTGCATGTCAGTCTCTTAGAGATTTTCAGCTCTTTGCAGGCTGGGCAGACACACTACCCCACCACAAATGATTTTGGCTCTCATTTGAGCACTTTAACACAAGAAAAGGCTCCTAATGAAGCTTATTTAGCTCTGTCTTTGAACAGTGGTGAGGAACAGGTTAAACCAGACTGGGGACCTTTAGGGAGAGTCCACACCTCCTGACTAGGACACCTGTGCCCACCCCCCTGGTTAAACCAGACTGGGGACCTTTAGGGAGAGTCCACACCTCCTGACTAGGACACCTGCGCCCACACCCCCTTTACTTTCACAGGGATCTGGCATTTGAGCCCCTGGTTTAGCAAGTTCCTTTCAGCTGAGGGTGACCCCTCAATTGGGACAAGCTCAGCACAGTTCTGCTCCCCATTAGTCATACAATGAAGATAACATTGATAACATTTCACTACCCCTGCATTCCATACTAAAGTGATTTGTAACCCAGCACCAGACAAAGCTGATCACTTGGAACTACACATCTACTGTCTGCTAGATACCTACGCAGAGTAGGTGTGTTCATGTACATACAGTTTTTTCCTGAGGTCTCTCCCCCTCCTGAACTAGCTGTCAGTAGAGAGTTCATTCAGACCCTGCTTACACATGCTATCTCTCTTTGTGGATTCTGAAGTGACTCTGAAGTCCAAAGTGTGACACGCATGCTCGTGAGCTGATTGGGCAGACAAAGTCCTTGGTGAGTGTCTTGGTAACTATAACAGTGGTTTAATGCTTTTCCCTTGCAGCTAACAATCAATTATTTCTGTCCTCTTCAAAGGATTGGAAAGCTCTGAGTGTTGTATGTCCCCATGCTGATCTATTTCATGCAAACTTCTCAAGATCATCTGGTTTTATTGCACCAAAGCATATGCTGTTCTTGATGCTGCCCTTGTGGCACTTTCTGGGGTGGCCTTGATTTCAATGTCCTTGTGCCAATTCTCCATAGAATTTTTTTCTCGGGAATCAGTGTTCAGGCATCCTAATGATGTGTCCAACCCAGCGTAGTTGGGCTTTTATCAGCATGATGCTGATGCTTGTGGCATTTGACTTTTGAAGAACCTCCAGGTTGGTAATTTTGTCTTGCCAGTGGCTCTCCATAATGCTGCACAGAGGCCACGTGTGGAAGGCTTCTAGCCATTTGATATGCCATTTGTATGGTGCCCAGGTCTCACAGCCGTAGAGGAGAGATGTGAGCACAAAAGCATTGTAAAGGTTTTTTTTTGTTGTTGAGAGGGTTATGTTGTGGGATTTCAGGACTTTGTTACCTAGCTTTCCTAGTGACTGAGAAGCTTTCTGTATCGTGTTTGCGATCTCTTTGTCAAGGGATCCACCACTGGAGATGTTGCTGCTGAGATAGGTAAAATTATCAACTTGCTTTAGTTGTATTCCACTAATGGCTATGCTAGGAGATATGGCATGGAGTGGTGAAGATGACTGATGCAATACCACAGTTTTCTCCAGGCTGATTGTGAGGCCAAACAAGATGCTTTAGCGAAGCGATCTACGATGCATTACATTGAGATAGTACTACTGGAAAGCAAAACCTATGATAATCCTTTGGAATTTACTATAACAAGATAACAAGTTCTTAAAGGTACTAAAACTGTCTACAACAGCTGCTACCACATTTTAAAACAGCACTTAATAAAATGAAGTAAGTAATACGTTTACTAAACACCTTTTTTTCTTTGTTTGGACCAGGCCAAAATGTGCCCAGAATATCCTTCATTACTCCACCAGCATTACATATTGCAGCCAAAGCTTTAATTTGTGTATGTCAAACTAACTAGCACCTACAGGGTCTTGGACCCCCTCCCATCCCTCATTTCAGTGAGACTAAATTGGTGCAACATTTGGCCCTCGGTACTATTAGTTAGGTAAATGGATATTATTGTACATGCGGCTTTATCAGGGGCAGCTCGAGGCACCAGCAAAGCAAGCTCCTGCTTGGGGCAGCCCATTTGCTGGATCCCTGCAGGGTGGCAGGGATCCAGCATGGGAGCTGAGAACCAACAGGGGGCTCTGGGAGCTGTAGTTCCTTGGTTAGCTCACTGCCTATAGAGCCAGCCCTGGAGCAGGGAAAGAACTACATTTCCCAGCATTCCCTTGGCCACTACCAACTAGAAAGGAAGGAGGGGGACTTCATGCGGTAGTGTGCTGTGAGTGGAAAGTTGCACTGTGAACGGTAGGGAGACCATATTTTAACATTCAATAAACAGGACACTCCACGGGGAGGGAGGGTAGCCCCACCCTGCCACCATCCACTCCCTCTGACTGCCCCCCACAGAAACCCCAACCCATTCAATCCCCCCCCACGCTCCCTGTCCCCGGATCACCCACTCCTGGGACCCCTGCCCCTAACTGCCCCCCAGGACCCCACCCCCTATCTAAGCACTGCTGGTCCTTGTCCCCTGATTGCCCCCTCCTGGGACCCCTGCCCCTAACTGCCCCCCAGGACCCCACCCCCTATGTAAGCACCGCTGGTTCTTGTCCCCTGATTGCCCCCTCCCGGGACCCCAGCCCCTATCTAAGCCTCCCTTCTCCTTGTCCCCAACTGCCCCCTCCTGAGACCCCCACCTAACCCTGACAAACCCCTGGGACTCCCATGCCTATCCAACCACTGCCTGTCCCGACTGCCCCCCGAACCCCTGACCCATCTAACCCCCCATTCTCCCTGCCCCTGACTGCCCCCCCAAACCTCCACCCCATCCAACCCCCTCTGTTCCCTGTCCCTTGACTGCCCCCTCAGAACTCCCTACCCCTTCTCCAACCCCCCAGCCTCCTTACCGTGCCACTCAGACCAGCGTGTCTGACACACTGCTGCATACATGCTGCCGTGCTCCCCTGCGGAGCCCACAGCCACCCCCCACACACACACCCAGCACCTGCCTTCCAGATTTGAACACCTCAAAATTCAGGAGTGCTCAAGCTCAGTTTGGGCAGCTGTTACTTCATTTCTCCCAAATCAAATATACTGATCCACTGTAACTTGCTGTAGAAAAAGTAGGATAAAATTGAGCAAGAAATGCTTCCCAGTGCTTATTAGGACTGGAATTGCTATTTTCAAGAGCCACTGCCTTTTTTTTTGTTTGATTGTTTAAAAGGAAGTCAATGATATTGCATTGGCAAATTCCCCATAGAAAGAAAGAGTGGAACAAAAGAATAATAAAGGCACCTCAACTTTTCCTCATTTATGGGGGACAGTCTTATAATATGCATCCAGATATCCTCCAATCACACAAGCTGAAAATTGTTCCACTTTACTGCAGCTCTGTAACCATATGGGAACCAATCCTGTCTATTTTTTGTGCACATCCAAAATTCCTGCTGAATGACCTGCCCTGGGAGCAAGTTACCAGTGACCCAGGGCTGCGGCGGAAGAAAGGTGCAGGTTGGAGGGGGGAGAGCCTAGGGCTGGGGTGGCAGGAGGTGTGTGGGGGAGCACTGGTGGAGGGGAAGAGGGGATCCCAGGGCTGGGGTGGCAGGGGGGTGGGGGGAGGGCACTGGTGGGGGGGAAGCCCAGCGCTGGGGTGGCAGGATGTGTGTGTGGGGAGGGGGAGAGCCCACGGCTGGGACGGGGTGCAGCCAAAAATTTTTTCCTTGGGGCGGCAAAAAACCTAGAGCCGGCCCTGATGATGATCCATAATCTTTAGTCAGAAAAGCTTATAGTGAAAGCCATGGTTGGAAGCTGACGCTAGGCAAATTCAGACTAGAATTAACTACTGGAACATTTTATCTAGAGATGTAGTGAATTCTTCAGTACTTGAAGTCTTCAAATCAAAACTGTATCTTTCTAAAAGACATCCTATGGCTCAACCGGACATAATGGGGTTGATGATGAGTTCCGTGGGTTATGCAGGAGATCAGATTATCTTAAATGGTCCCTTTGGGGTTTAAAATCTATTAATCAAAATGGAAGAAGATTTCTCTATATGTTAAATGATGAATGTCAAATCTAGTTTTATGTTATGAAAAATTCTTATACCAAAATTAAAGAATTCAGTCACTCCCAATAATTTTTTTGCAAATATATTTGTAGAGTTATTGCCAGAAATGCATCAAGAACAGATGGGTTGGACCTCACCCTCCTACGTTTGGCTTGTAAGCAAGTTTAATGCTTCATGAACTTATGAATATAACTTATGAAAAATGGCATCTCAGAAACATGGACAAAAGGAGTATGACCTTGTTGTGACCTGGGATATGATGCTGAGGAGACTACAAGGGCTGTGACAGCTGGCCTTTTGCCAACATCTTTTTGTGGTGAAGGTGTGGTCTACTGGTCTACATACATCTTGTGCCCAAGTTAGTAAAATCAGTACAACCCTCTTGTATGGTACTCTTATTTTTAAGAGTATCCACACAAGAGGGTTTGGTTACATGGTGCACAAACTGTGGAGGATATCACTAAGGTGTCTCCTACAAATCCTTCAAAACTGGTGCCTTCAAAACTGCTTTTTACCACTAGGTAAGATATTAAGACACTAGTAGCATTCCCCATTCTAAGTATCTGGTCTTAGTGGTAGCAATCTGATTAAACAAATAAAGAATAAAAGTATTTCATATTTGCCCTGTTTTCTCAAATTTACTACATACAATTTTTCAAAATGGAAGGATATTTTACACAAAACTGCTTTAGAGAAAGATGGGTTATTTTAAGAAAGCAAGAGGCAAAATTAATGAGCCATACTTTAATAGCAATAAGCCTTATGACAGTGTGCATTAATAGCCTATTGGTGCATTTCAGAGGTGGCAGAACCTACATGCCAAAACCCTACTGACTTATACCCTGTGGAGGCTTATTGCTATTTTAACAGTAAGTTGCTTTTTGTAAAAGCAACAAAGAATCCTGTGGCACCTTATAGACTAACAGACATCTGTTAGTCTATAAGGTGCCACAGGATTCTTTGTTGCTTTTACAGATCCAGACTAACACGGCTACCCCTCTGATACTTGCTTTTTGTAGTGACTTCACTTTCCCCCCATTGCAAAGAAGAAGAATAAAAGGGTGTTTGTCATTGGGTGGATTTTAGTCTTGCTTGGTCTCAATCCCTGTAGTTACTACCTACTGGGGTGGGAGTACTTTCCACTTCTTGCTCAACTTGGCCCCCAATACTGCCACCGATCCCGGTTTCAGTGGGACTACTCAGGATCGCAAAGGTAAGCACGTGTGTGTTTCCAGGAGCAGGACCCAAGTGGTGAACTATGTGCTTGGGTCCTGTAGGCACAGGATGGGTGAGTGGCCGAGTGAGGTGGGGACTACAGACCCAGGGAAGAGCGCAGGTGAGAAATAGTTGAAGGGGGCTGTGTGTGGTGGTCCTTCCCCTCCCCGCCCCCGCGAGGTTTGGGTCAGGTTGGGTGGGAGCCCTACACCAGGGTCTGCAGGGGCGGTGGCAGGGCGCTGGGGAGTGCCCCCTGGAGGCGGGGCAGTGGGTGATGGGGAAGCGCGTCCTGGCAGGGCGGTGGGAGGATGCAGCCTGTGCCAGTCCCTGGGGGTGGGGGGCACGTTTGAGGGGTGCAGGAGCTGCAGTGTCGCTTTGGGGGAGGGAGGCGGAGTCACCGGGGGAGCTGCACCCTCCCCTCCGCGCACAGGGCGGGGTGGCCAGGCCCGGCCCAGCCTGGAGCGCGTCGCTGGCTTGTGTGGAGCCGCGGCGGGAGAGAGGCGGCCGCTAAGCTCCGCGGTCGCCGGGCGGACACAGCCAGGGCCCCGCCAGCAGGTCAGAGGCGCCGCGGGTGTGTGCGGGGCAGGGCCGGGGGTGCGTGTCCGTGGGTGCCGTGCGCGGGAGCAGCGAGGCGCCCAGGGGCTGGGGGACGAGGGCACCGGCAGACGGGCCTGCAGCGCGCCGCGGGGCTAAACGGGTCCCCGGGTGCCGGGGCGGCTTTTTGTTCGCTTCGTTTGGGTGCCCGCGCTTGTTTGTCGCTCCGGCTCTGACGAGGCGCGGGGGCTCAGGCAGCGCCGCGAAACCCCACCCACCCCCAGGCTCCGCTTTGCCTCCTGCGGCTCCCACGCTGCAGACGGGGAGACCTTCCCGGGCTTGCTGGGCTCCCGAGTGACAAGCAAGGCAGGCGTGTGTCAGCTCTGCACCTGTGCAGGAAACTCGTGTCGGGGGGGGGACGTTGACCCAGGGGTTACGGCTGAAGAGCGCTAAGTTGCCCTGCTTCGTTGACATGGGCAAGTGTTTATCCTTAAACTTTGGTGCGTTTCCCACGTCTGTTCTAAGAAGTTGGGCTGCCCCAGCGGTGATAATCACTGCGTTAGACAGGAGCTTCATGCTCTTCCTCGGGACGGGGAGAACTCTGCTTACTCCCTATTATATGTGGTTCAGTGGCAATTGATAGTTCTGTTAACTCAGCATTTGGCACACTGCGCTTGGTAGAAAGTAGCAGTGAGCAGAACTGATGTTTTTGTTTCTTCTGGAGAAGGAGATCTCTGATTAAGGCCTTGTTAGCATTTTTCTTCAAATTTCTCACCATTGCAGTTCTGCTGCTGGCAGTAGTGGCTAGGTGGGCTTATGCAGATATCTTTCCAGAAGCCACTGGTGCCTCTTAGCTCATCTAGACTTGCTGTAATTAGGGTTAGACAATACTGTGGCTAAAACATCAGTGGCCTATCTGTACTAGCTCTTCCTTTACTGCTACTGTGCCTCTGGTAGAGCTGTGCTGGTGGGAGTGAAACAGTGGGAAGTTTGAATAAAAATGCTAGTTTGTAATCACACCCTGAGAAACTGGGGAAAACACTTAAGTACCCTCCTCTGTTGCCAATTATAGGCAGAAAGTCTGTAGATAGATAATGTTGATTAGAAGATGTCTTTTCACTTTTTAAAAAAAAATCCTTATTTTCAGTCAGTTTCTGTTTTGAGATGTTTTGTCTGTTCAGTTTTAGACCTGTTCTACTCCTGACCACAAGTACAAATAACATCAATAATAATGCATACATATATTTGAAACAGCATGACCTACGTTGAGATATACTTTGTTTAACTGTAGTGTGAAACCATGCAGGGATAATCTAACTAGTGAGAATGTTTATGGTAGTCGTTTCAAATTGCTGTATTTTGAAAGTAATACAGAATTATAATTAGGAGCAGAATATAATTGTTTTCTTAAATATATGTGACTCAGCATGTAACTTTAAAACACTGTTTATACCATGGTGTGTGGATTAAAAAAATCCTTTTCATCCTCATTACCTACAGTTCTTGCATTGGGTTTTCTGACACTCAATGTGTATTTGAACACTGAAGTGTCATCCAGGGGATACTGCTCTTGAAGAATGGTCTCTAGCATTGCTGTGCCAGGCTGGTAGAAAACCTCTTTTACACTTGCTCTTAAAATGTGTTGACACTGGAGAGAAAAAAAAGTTCAGCATCAGTACTACCAGTTTTGGAAACTATAGTGTAGACTGGGCATCTGGCGTGGTGGTAAAAATATCTGCACACAGTCAGCCGTTCAGCTCACATGTGCTGGCACTGGTGCTTGAAAAACTCAGTTTTTCTAGTATTGTTCAGTGCCAGGTTGGCATGTGTTTGAAGGATAAGAGAGCACCTAGTGGGACAAGAGCCGTTCTCTTCCTCTCTGACGATAAGGCTTTTTGAACACCAGTTGTCATCTTGTTCCCCTCTGCATGCTGCTCTTCTCCCAGATTACCATGAATGCCTTGGTTTGCTTCTATTATTCCAGGCTACTGGTATACAAGGCTATTGTGCTTCAGCCACTGGCACTCACTACAGCTTATGTAGACCCTGATCCAAAATGTAGCTATAGGTGGCCTGACCCCTTGATTTCACTGCAGCTCTGCACAGGTGCATAGATCTGCCTATGTTGAAAACAGCTTGTAGCTTCAGGGCCTCAGAATGGTCTGGCAGCCTGCTTGCTTTGCTATATTAGCATTGGTCTCCTCATGAGTGGAATGGTTGCATGTGCAGCCACACAGGTTGTCATTTGTAGGCCCAGCTGTGCTATTATGTGTGTAGTCCCAACATAGTTTTCCTTCTGAAGTTTAATTCCTCCCTTCATCATCATAGCGTTTTCTTCTTTCTTGGGTCCAAACTAACCTGCCTAGAAAAACTCAAGAGCCTTGCACATAGGCATTAAATCTGTAAAGTAGATTCTACTCTACTTATCAGAGTAGAACCCCAACTAAATCTTTCTTCAAATGATTCCTACAACCCCATAATCATTTTTACTGTTCTTCTCTGAATTGTTTCCAGTTTGTTGATAGCTTTTTGATGCTGAAGTGCTTAGAGAAGATGTGAATGCAGTAGTCAATAGCAGAGATGAAAATAACTTAGAAGCTGTTTTTTCAACACTGGTAGACCCCCAGCTGGTCCTACTCCCCCCACCCTCCGATAGCTGTTTAAACTGTGCTTGTGTGTATTTTTTTTCTAGAGTATATAAAAATAGCTTTCATACTCTTCTTATTAGCTACTTTTATAATACCTTTTTCACAAGAGAGTCATGTAGTATCTTAGTGAAACCACTTAGATGTGTGTGTAATTTTACATGCTGCCAGTGGTAAGTCATAGAGGTCTGATTCTGGTCTGTTGATGTTAGATATCGTGAAGGGCACCCTAGAAACACCTGATCACATGTATATGGTGCTTAAGATAAAGCTGTGAATTTTGTCTCTCCCAACTTTAGCAGCTTTTTGTTTGCTATGGTTGTTTGGTGTTATGCATATGTAATCCTTCATCTTTCCTTATTGCAGAAAAGCTTTTGCAAAATGATGAGTCTTGTAGTGTACTCTGAAAACTGTCATGCTTAGACTCTGCCTTATTCACTTCAGTAGATTTTCCATGGTTGAGTGTTCCTGACCCAGCATGCCTTATTTGTGTCTTTCAAGAGCTTCACCTTTGGCAGCAGGATTGTCCCAGAGGAGTGCAGCTCAGTAGATAGGTGATTTCTCATGTAAACTGGTCCCAGCATGTTGACTGTCTTAAACATTCAGACACATTGGTACTAGAAGTGAACTAGGAGTTGAAGAGTGTACAGCATCAGTGTGATATGTTCTTTACAGCTTTTCAGCTAAGGAGGTGGGTGGTTGCATTCTAAACAAGTTAGACTTCCTGTGTAGCCTTCACTTTCAGCCCGATACATTGGCTTACAATAGTTAGTGTCTTGATTAGCTTCTTGGTGTTGCTCTTCTCACTAGCAACACTTCATATTTGTTTTCAAGTTGAGCTAATGAGTTTTTTTTCTGGTAGGCACTCTAATAACCTTGTGACTGTGTCTGCTGAAATGATATAAAAGTCAGTATTGTCAGAATGCTCTTGACAATGGCATCTGTTGCATCTCAACGTTACTATTCTATATATGTTCTTGTATTTCACTCATCACCATAGTATCTGAATGCCTTCCAATAGTGCATTAAACAACATGACTAACATCCATCACGTTTCTTCTCTCATCCTCTTCCTAGGGGAGAAGTGTGTGCAGTGGAGTGTCTTGTTTCGGTAGGTATTAAAAAAAAAATGTTGCTATGTATTTGTATTAGAGAAAATGCACCTTACACTTGGAGCAGAAGCTGGGGAGGTTTGTGACGGTCCTTAGTTCCTGGGGTAGCCCTAGGGAGGGGGCCGTAATGAGGTGATGGTCTGTCAGTGTCCAAGGGAAGGGGTGGGATTTAGTGTTCTCTGTATTGACATCTACACTGAAGATCAGGTCCAGGGTATGACCTGTGAAAGTCCTGTATCTTATAACTATCAACGTGCTTTTTTCTCAGAGGTAGCTATCAGGTTGTTAGAAGGGGATATCCAAATTAGTTGATGAGGAATTCTGTTTAATTAAATTTATTTTTATGGAGAGTGGAAGAAGCAGAAAATGTAGAGGAGGTAGTGCGCATGATGTAGGGAAGGAAAGGATTAGGAAATAGAGCCCATCCATTTGGATAACTCTGTTGATAGGATTACAAAAGAGAGATTTACTCCTAACAGGTAGTGAATGAAGTATTGCATGAACTTTGACTCTAAGATACAATTTCTCATAATATACATTTTGATAGCGATGGAATTAAATCTTAGGCCACACCTACACTACCACTTATTGAAAAAACACCCCCCTCAGCAACATAAATTTCACTGGCATAAGTGGTAGCATGCACAGTGCTATGTCAGTGAGACATAGCTACTACCGCTCGTTGGGGGGTGGTTTAATTATGTTGATGGGAGAGCTCTTAGCCGTCGGCATAGAGTGGCTACATGAGAGACCTTACAGCGGGACAGCTGCACTGATAAAGTTATCCCACTGTAAGGTCTCTAGTGTAGACATAGCCTTAGTGTAAACTATTTGAGCCATACTGTCATCACAGATGTAGCTGTCCCAGGGTCTGCTGCTTGTACTGCTGACGTGTTATATTGACTCTATTTCCTTGGTCTTTGTAGCTTTTGCTTTTACTTCTTTGGTGCAAAACATTCCTGTTGTTTGTGCAGAGTCATCTCTGATCTATTGGTAGGTCTGCTCTTACGACAGAATGTAGAATACCAATGCTGCAAACCCAGCCAGCACACGTATAAATAGCAGCATAGATGGTGAGGCACTGCTTAGTCTAATAGTGCCCTAGATGCCAGAACCCTGGGGTGAACCCCCTACTCTGCTTTCTACATGCCCAGGCAGTGCTGCTCAGCTCTTCACTGCCATTTTTAGCAATGTCCTGCTGTGGAAGCCCTGCCCGCTGCAGTGAAAAGCTCTGGTGGGCGGAGCTGCCAGAGCCTTTCCCCACTGCCTCCCTCCCATCAAAGCCTTTCATTGCCACATGTAGGTACACACCCCAGTAAGGGTGGATGCAGCTTTCCTTTTGCTAAGGTGTGTTACTAATGTACCCAACATGCCACTGCAAGTGTAGACAAAGTATATATTTCCATCAACCTAGGTGATAACAGGAACAGGTGAAGGTAGATGATTGTGCATATGGCTGTTATTCTGTAGAGTAATTACGCAAGAGATCATAGGTAATTTAATATATGAAAGGCACTATACAAAGTACTCTAGTACTTCACAGCAATCAAGCAAGCTAAATCAAAAGGGCATTTTTTGAGATGAGAATTAGTTTGGTGCAAAACCAAACAATAGTGATTTATTTAAATAAATTTGCATTTAAATAAGTGATTTATTTAAAACTAGCATGACAGAAAGAAAAATTTGCTTAAGTGTACACAAACTGGTAAACTGCCCCAAACAGCCTGTTAACCAAATGTCTCGTTGCTGGTTAGAAGTCATAGCTTTCTCCTACCCTCACCTCTGAGAAAGAAAGAAAACCTTCTATTTAAATACCCTATGCCTGTCCCCTCTGCCTAGATACCCTGTTAATCATGTTGGGGTCTCCCCTCTCATACATACAGGCTGCCAATCACTGTAAAGGCCCAGGAGTCCACCCCTCCACGTCTCACTTTAAAAACCCCCAAAACTAGCCAGCTGACTCTCATTTTCTCTGAAGCGATAGGTGTTCCCTCTGCTGACAGAACAAATCAGGGAGGCTGCTGTCTGTGTCCAGTGTACACCCCTGAGCAGCTAACCCCGGGTGCAACACAGCAGGCCCAGACTGATAAGTTCAGTGGCAGTTTATAAGCAAATGGTGCCTACCCGCAGAAATACGTATCTGTATAATTTTTATATTTTAAATCTACATCCCAAAAGTTCATGAAAATAATAGAATAGTTTTTAAATGAGTTGAATCAGTTTGCTAAAGTGAGTCAATATTTTTCTTACTAAATGAAGGGGGAAATTTAAAATATGGTTGGTTAGGTTTCATCTTTTTGGATTTGGAGCTGAATAAATACTTAGGAAAACATGCTTTTAGATTTAATGGGTCATTCGATAATTGTCCATTAGACCACTAGCCTAAGATTCATGCTGGCTGCTGACATTGCTTAAATTTCATGCAGAATTTGCAATGGATAAGAGGTGGACAGCTGAAGCCTCTCAGAAGATGCAAGCACATAAATTTTGGAGGTAAAACTAAGTAACAGAGACATTCCATAATTAACACCTAGTTTTGTTAAATGAAGTTAATTCATAACCTCCATTGCAGGCAAATCCTGCTCTCTCTGCATAGCTTTGGGGGCCATCATGTAGAATCAACATGATTTTTGCTTCCCAAGATGTGGAGCTGGAATTGGGGAACACATGCAGCAGATACACATGCTCTGAAAACTAAAGGGATCTTATGGTGTACAGCTAAGGGGATTTTAGGGGTGGGAGCCAGCAGATCCTCCTATTAGATAGATTCATCAGATTTTTTTCTTCCTGTATCTGGTTTGAGTAGAAGCAGAGAGCTGCGGTGAAGGTGGTTTTCAGGAAGAACCTCTCACTATACAACTCTGTTGTTCAGTAGGGTGAGGATCCGGAATATGGACAGTTCACATCTTTGCATTGTTTTCAGATGTCCGTCTGTTGACCTGTCATGGAACAGGGTAATACAATAAGCTTAGATTCAGCTGAGGCAGCATCAGGCTTATGAGAACACAACACAGCACCTAATGGGTAAGGAGCAGCTTTTGTGTTGAGCAGACACTGAGTGGCACTAGCTGAATTCTTACATATCAGATATGGAATGGCCTCTTGTGGGCAACAGCCAATATGGGGTGAGCTATAGCAATTCAGTTACAAACCCTGCACTGGCTGTGTGAGTTCCTTACAGGACCCAGGACCCAGGAAGATGACACTACGGGCTTCTCTGAGTTGGCGCACAGTAGATGGTGCACAATATGTAGACATGCTAATAGGGTGTACACAGGAAAGCTGTACTCTCTTTCAGTTTGCATCATTGTGTACACACAGCAGGAGCTTGGTGTGCACTAAGCATGCAGCATTTCGGGAGGGTATCCCCAAAATGCTTTACTTTGCTGCTGAGCTATGTGCATTCTGGGTTTTTTTCTTCACTGCGTGTTGTGGGATAATGTAATGGAGGTCAATGAAACTCTGGGATTTGGGGTCAAACTCTAAAAAATCCACTCTCTGTCTCATAGTTCCTGCATTTTTGGGTGGGCTAGTACCATTTTTGAATTGCTGTCATGGAGAGTTAGATGACTGGGGCTGTTGTCATGCAGGTGTGTGCTGCCATGCAGAAGGTACTGTTTCACTGGTTTATGAAGTTTGGTAATGCACAGGAGATTGACTGACTGCTTTTCATGGATGGAGTTCCCAAATTGTATTGGGGCAATCGATGAGACACGTGTGTGTCTATCATTTGACCCACATTCGGCTTTGGAGTTTATAACCAGATGGGGGTATTTCTCCATGGTGCTCCAAGGCCTGGCTGACCCCTGTGGCAGGTTTACAAACCTAAATGTAGGGTAGTTTGCAAAGGTCCACGATGCTAGGATCTTTCGGAACTCATGCTTGTTTACCTTAATGCATAATGGATAGTTTGCTCCCAGGATCACTATGGCTATTAATGTTGTGGAGATTGCTCTGGTTATCTGGGGAGACCAGTTTATTCTCTGCTTTTGTAGCTAATGAAGTAATTTACAGGCCCCGGAGACAGAAGGCAGTAATGATTATGTGCATAGTTGCAGAATGACAGCGGAACGGGCATTTGGCCTTCTGAAAGCAAGGCAATGCTGTCTTATGGCTAGACATAAATTTATGGTACAACAAAGTTTTCCCTAAAGTTATATCTCTGTGTTGTATTTTTGCACAGTATTTGTGAGAGTAAGGGGGAGAGTCTTAACAGGGGAGGCTGAGGTGCAGAGACTTGTTTGGTGATATGATCAGCCATCAAGGCTTCTGCCAGAAAGCATAAACCACTAGGGCAATTCTGCTAGGGGTGCCTTTCTTTTTCAGGCCCCAGGCTCAAATGTGGAAATGTATGTCCAGCACTTATCCCGGTTGTGGGGGTGGTGCTGGGAACAGTGTTGGATTGTGAGCATTGGAGTTGCTTTCATTGGTCGCAGAAGTAGCATGTTGTTGCACGGTGTGTTTACCTGCCCCGTCCGCAGGTTCGGCTGATCGTGGCTCCCACTGGCTGCGAATCACTGCTCCGGGCCAATGGGAGTTGCTGAAAGCGGTGGCCGGTAAGTCCCTCAGCCTGTGCCGCTTCCAGCAGCTCCCATTGGCCCGAAGCAGCAAGCGGCACAGGCTGAGGGACTTACTGGCCACCGCTTTCAGCAACTCCCATTGGCCTGGAGCAGCGATCCGCAGCCAGTGGGAGCCGCGATCAGCCGGACCTGCTGACAGGGCAGGTAAACACACCGGCCCAGCCCCCCAGGGGCTTTCTCTACTTAAAAATTTTGCTCATAGTGATTGTAACATTTTCCAACAACATGAGACACAACTTTAATGTGAAGAAGTCTGAAATTCAAATAAAGAATGGTGGAGGGGGGGCCGCACACAACAACGGGTGGGGAGGCACTCTCCTGTTCTCAGGTGTGTGAACGTCTTGCTTTTGCTGGTTCATGTTTTTCTGGAGTTGAGAGTTGGGGCTCAAAGTTGCCAAGTGCATTGAATGGCTGGAATGTACTGGGTTCCCACATTTTGATGTTCACGCTTCTCTGTGATGGTACTGGGAAGGGGACTGACCTCTGCAGGAGTACAGCAGTGGGGCTACAGCAGGGAACATCTGCTGGTGTTCCCAATACCCTGCATTATCCAGGGGCTTCAGAACATGGCTCAGTCCTAGTTGAGGGCACTTCATTGACTGAGGACCTAATAGCAGCATGTGTTCCAGCAGAGCATTGTGCCTGTGCATTGCCTCTGCGAATAACTTTTTTTTATACCCCTGTCTGTCTTCATGATATTTCTGGTTATGGCAGCGCTGTCCCAAGCCACTTAATTTCTGCCTCTGGATAGTTGCCCATCTTTCTCCCGCTCATATTTTAAGAAACACCATCCAACTCTCTGTAGTTCTCTAGTTTTTTTTTTTTTTTGTGAGCCTGTAAGAGGGCTCCAGACATGTCACTCTTAGGGCTGGTCTACACTATGGGGGGTATCGATCTAAGATACGCAACTTCAGCTACGTGAATAGCATAGCTGAAGTCGAAGTATCTTAGATCGATTTACCTTGGGTCCTCACGGCGCGGGATCGACGTCCGTGGCTCCCCATGTCAACTCCGCTACCACCGTTCGCTCCGGTGGAGTTCCAGAGTCAACGGGAGCGCGTTCGGGGATCGATATATCGCGTCTAGATGAGACGCGATATATCGATCCTTGAAAAATCAATCGCTACCCGCCGATACTTAGACTACATAGAAATTAGACTTCTGTTTCTTCCCCTTCAGGTTGGACAGCTGCTCAGCTGCTGATAAAGGCCCTGTCCTGGAGGGTGTTGCTGCTGGAGGTCCCGAGGAGTTGAGAAAAAAGCAAACGGTTATTGTTCATATTACAACTATTTTCATAGAAGTAATCGTAGCATTTTTTTTAGTCCTCTGTTTCTGAATTCCATTCCCTGAGGTTCATCCCAGACTTGGGGAAACCTCAGATAGTAAGTGGCGTGTGCATGGGGGCAAGATTGAGATGTTCCTGGTTTGGGTCTTCAGTTATTATAAGAGGTCTGAGAGGTTAGTGGGGACAGGATAGTAGTCCCCTCTGTATTCCCATTAGATTGTCCTGATTCCTGATGACAGAGAGGCAGAGAATGGTCTTATTCAGAAAGGTAAAAAGGGCAGACCAGTGAGAGATGCTGTGAAGTTACCCAGATGGTCTCCCTCATCCCACCCCCCATAAAGCTGCAGGAGGAGAAGGAATTGTGAGCTATGCCAAGGGTGGTGCAGCTGTCCCACAGAATGTCTGGATTAAAGTCGAGCAATTTCTCAGTCTTGTATTCTGTTTAATGTCCCCTGCAGACATTCAGAAAGTTCAGAGAAAATAGCCTGGGTTCTGCACTGATTATTTGAAACCTTTACTGTTCCCAGGTCTTTCCCCATCCCCCCCATGAAATATGTAACCTGATGAAAAGCCATTAAGAGCTGCCTGGCTATGCTACTCCTAACCTAAATGTATTTTCCTGTACAAATCCCTGTAACAGATTGTACCTGAGCAGGGAGCAGTAGCCCGAATGCCCACACCTAGGTATACCTCATGTAAGCTGTGAATACTAACTAAACTTTTTTTTGTGTAATAGCTGTCTCAATAAACATTTGAATTTCACACAACTAAATAGTATCATTATGGAATGTTCTGTGGGAAGGCAGGGGAGGGGAAGTAGAGGCTGTCTGAGCCTGCACCTTGCAAGTTTTGAGCATGTGAATGGAGTTAGGAGTGGGGGGACGGGATGCAGCATTTGCCAGGAAGGAGCGATTTAGGGAGGGACAAAGAAATTCATAGATGGGAAGTGGATGGGTTTGAAAATAGATAATGGACAGGGCTTCAGCACAAGATAAAAGCTGATTGCCTGGCTGGTCCAGTCGCCATTTTGAAATTGTGTTGCGGGAGGGGTTGGGGCAGTATGAAGGCGAACAGCATTGGGTGAGGGAGGGAGGGGATGGAGACTTGGGAAGGTTTCTAGCTCACATCTATCAATAATGGCAGCGGCCATGAGGCACCTGGCACTGAAGTTAACACAGCAGTCTAGCATAATAATAAATTGAAGATAGGTCCCCTCAGTAGGATCGTCCTCCTGTGTCCTGCACTGGATTTGGGTCTGGGAATTGGGCGGCTGTGGGTTCCGAAGAGAGCTTGGCTGTTCGGGGAGATCGCTTCACTGTCCCACTTGTTGTCTACAGGGGCCCTAGTGTGGAAGTGGCGGAATACCACTATTCACAAGGGCCCAGAGTTCTGTTGTGGTGTTCCTTACAAAAACTCCTGCCCAATTGCCTATAACATGGACTGGACACATGCACGCCAGTAGGCTTTTTGTTATCCCTTATGGTTTTTCGGGTGTTCACTGTTTATGTGGCACTGGTAGGCATTCTAGCTGTGACCCTTCTTAGGCATCAGCTTTGAGATCCCCACAAAACGTTTCTTATTGTGGTGGTTGGTCACAAGAGTTGCCTGCACAGTTGCTTGTTCTCAGATAGCGAGGAGATTAAGGATCTCACCACGGCTCCAAGAGACTGCTCGAGGCATGTTGTAAGACTGCTGGAGTAATACCACTATAATGCTGTTATGCTGACATATTTGAATCCCGGAGCAAATGGATCGATTCTGGTCCCATGCCAGAATTTAAACCTCTGGTCAATTTGACTCTGGAGTAGTGGAGGCTACACATATAAACAAGTCAGTCACGGATACCCACAAAAGCAGTGTAGGATAGCAGTTGGAGTACTGCCAAAGTAGTGAGGAAGAAGAATTATGTGCACATAAAAAGTAAATCCGCATTAACTCAATTCACATCAGATTTAGTATAGTTTGAAAGAAGACTCCAGAATTTGCACTGGGTAGGGAGTTAGTGCACTTTAAGGGTTTGCATTGTGTGTATGCAGGCATTTTCAATCAGCACTAACTCAAATGAGTATGGACTAAACCCCCTCTGTAGACAAGTGCTACACTGATTGATTTACATTCAGTTCACATTTGAAAGGTTTTCTTCTCAACTTTACAGGCTACAAACATGGGGGGATTTGGTTATTTTTAAGAAAGTTTTGGTTATGCACTATTCGGGTTAGAATAGCACTCAGAGTCCTCAACCAGATTGTTCCTCATTGTGCAGGGTACTATAACTGACACATTATCCCAATGTTTGTAATGAGGGAACTTTTCTATTCACCATTGGTAAATGCATTTGTCAAGCCCTGGCTCACTGACTTACTGTTTACACGGCTGTCTTAAATAGTATTTGTACTTCTGTGTGATTCATTGTGAGTCATAAAACTGTGTTGTTGCATAATGTGCAACAGCTGAAGCTAGCTAAGAATTTTTGTTTTGCATTTAACTAGATGGCATAGCACTAAAGAAAACAGGACTATGGTTGGAAGGGTCTTTTCTGAAATGGGTAAAGAAATACAATTCATGTTTGCTCTCAATTTTAATAACTCTTAAGGATTAATTTTCAGACTAATGGTTTATTGAATTATAAACAGCATTTTCAGTTGTCTCAAAGAAAACGAGAATTGTTTTCCAAAACACAGCTCTCATAAATCTATTAATAGACCCTACATTTATTATTTTAAAGGGTTTATTGTACATTATCTATTTTACATTAACTTCTTCAGTAAGAAATTAGTTGTCCTGCAAAAATTCTCCTTTTACAATTAATTTTGTAGCAAACCAGAGAGTTGTTGAACAGCTTGGAAGATAAAGAGGGTGTGCACAAATACAATGACTAAGTTGTATTCAGTTATGTTGAATATGCACTTCCATACTTAAAGGAACACTCACAGTTTAATAATGATGAGCAAGATTCTCAGTTGAAGTAAATGGACGCAATCTATATTTCAGAAATATGGGGCCAGATTCCAACCTGGTATAAATTGATAGTGGAACTATACCGATTTACATTAGCAAAGAATTTAATCCCATATTTTAAACATATGTGTTCTTGTCAACATTATAATATTTTCAGTTATTAAGTGAAACTTCAGAACACAAGTTTGTTTTTCACTGGGATGTTTCTTCACATTTTGCATTATCTTTTGGCATGGAGAATCTCTCATAATGGAAATAAAATTGTCTGTTTCACAACTGGTTCTCCTGCAGGACAAATATTGCCATGTTTGGATTACAAACACGGTAGAGGAAATCTTTTGTTAACAAGGAGACTTTCAGCTGGAATTAAGAAAAAAAGTGTTGAAAGTTTTAGTTTTATAAAACCTAAGGTTTTGTTCAAGTAAGATGTGACAGTGTCTCTTCAAATAGATGGTCATTCTCGCAGACCACTGTCTGACTTGGGACCTTATCTATATTAGGGAACTCTTCCTACATTTTTAAGCTATTGCTACTAGCAGTTCAACTCCTCCAGTATTACAGTTAGAGCTTACATAAACAAGTTATATCTGTACTGTTGAGAAGTTCATACTTAGCAGATGGCCTTTGGTATCTTTTTATTTTGTTCAAATCATTATTAAAAACATGTGCCCCATGCTAGCCACATGAGCTAACAATAACTGATAGAGTAGTAAGTAGTCACTTTTTGTGTGAAGCCACACCAGAGAGGGATAAGACACATGCTTTGTCAGTGGGTTTCACAGCGGTTTGCTGACAGCAGAGGAATGGTGAGACTCAGGGACCTTTGGTTCCATTCCAGGCTCTGTGAGGGAGTGTGGTCTTGTGTTCAAAGACTCTTCTGCCCCGTTCCATCCAACTACTGTCATGTCTCTTCCCCGCCCCGGTCCTTATCCCAGGTATATTCTCCTTTGTAACCCAGTCCCAGTTTCCGCTCCTCAGACTTCTTGACCCAGTCTCTTCCCACCTACTCCCAGTCTTATTGCCTAGCCAGTTGCAGTTCCCACCTCACTTCTGGGGCTGTCTAAATCCCAGCCCTTTGCCCCTTCCCTGGGTCCTTGTTGCAATCTCTTTGCCCAGGCAGCTCTATACTGCCCTGTTCCCCCCCACCCCCTCAGGATCTCAGTTCTTCCCCTCCATCTTTCATTCCCCGGTCCTCAGGCTCCCTCTCCCCCATCCTGCCCATGGCTGCTTGGCCCACTTGACTCCTTCATTCCACCACATCTGCTTTGGCGCTTGTTCCCTCAGTATTCACAGGCACCTTCCTCCTTCACATTGCCTAGGTGCCAGCAGGAGGGTCAATGAGAGTACAGAAGAGAGAGTCTCTTACCCTAGCCCTGAACAGCAATCGCAGGGAAAGTTCTGAGCACCTGTATCCCCAGACTGGAACATGCTGAATTGAGGTATGGAGATGGCACATGTGCAGTACAGTCACATACAGGAGATGTAGCATGCAAATTTGGGCAGGTGTTCATTGCAACAGCAAAAGGTACATCCTTGGTACAAAGGCCAGTTGCCTGCCAAATGTCCTTGTCCAAAGTGTAGGGTTGCTAGACCTTCTCAACAAAATGATTGTAAGGATTTTTTAACATTGCAAAACATGTTTTCCCCTAAACTCGTGCTTAGAACTGTCTGACCCATTTTAGCCGAAACATTAAAACAAACAAACAAATGAAACCAAACAAACGGGGGGGGGGGGGGGAACAAAACAACCCACTACAGCCTGAGGCAGATGCTCTGGATGGAGAATTTCAGCCCACCTTGTTAAAGTTTGGCACTATTACAAGAATCTGAAAATATGGTCATGTAATAGGTGGTGCTGCTAGCTCCATCTATAACATAGGCTATCTCCAGTAACGCCACAAACTTTTTGGATTCAACTGGTTGCGGAGGTGGCTGGTACCTGGATGTGGAGAGAATATATGGCCTGTGAACCAGTTTGGGAAGGATGTGCTAGTTGCAGGGGTTATTGTGAAAGAACATGGGGAGATGCATATGGGGAAAGAGAATAAATAGGACTTCAAAGCTTTTGTCATTGACTGAATGTAGGGGCTGTTTCAGAAAAGAGGCCAGCGTGGACTGGTAAGAAAGGGAGCAGAGAGATGCCAGAAGGCTGGGATAAGAAGCTTGGACTTGCTGCACTGGCAGAGGGGAAGCCAGAGTAGGGAGACAAAGGCTGTGGCTACACTTAGCACTTCAAAGCGCTGCCGCGGTAGCGCTTTGAAGCGCTAAGTGTAGTCAAAGCGCCAGCGCTGGGAGAGAGCTCTCCCAGCGCTGTCCGTACTCCACCTCCCTGTGGGGAATAATGGACAGCGCTGGGAGCGCGGCTCCCCGCGCTGGGGCTTTGACTACACTGGCGCTTTGTAGCGCCGCAATTTGCAGCGCTGCAGAGGGTGTGTTTTCACACCCTGCTGCAGCGCTGCAAATTTGTAAGTGTAGCCAAGCCCAAAGGGAAGAAAGGGTGGAGTTGTGGTCAGATTGGTGGGCAAAGAAGATAGTCACAGCAGCTATGAGGGGCAAGGATACGGCAATTTGCATTTTATGGAGGCCAGAGAGGAGGAGAGTGCAGTAATTAAGAGGAGAGGTGATGAGGCCTGAAGAAAGTTTTAACTGTAGGGATAGAAGAAGAATGGGTTTTGGAAATGCTTCATTTCAGATATGCAAAACAGTCAATAATAAACAAAGGGGCCTTGGGTTACAACTTTTAAATGAATGAGAGCTTTGTTTTTGCCTTGTCTATTCATATATTTAAGCTTTTTTTTTATACAGTTTAAAATATATTTGTCTTAATGTATTTTTCTAAAAAGGACTCACATTTGTTTACAGCACAGCACTACTGTAGATTTCTTATATTTTTACATGTTTAGCTTTTAATTAATTGAAAGTTCATGTTCCTTTTTTAAAAAACATAACCCTTCATTCACTGTCTCCTTTTGCTGTGGTTTTCTGTTGCAGTAGAACATAATGGCATTCTAGCAGCATTTGTGTTTCAAAGTGAGGAAGCTGGTACATGATTTAGCACCTCTATTGCTTCACGTAGAACATGGGCAGGCAAACTTTTTGGCCTGAGGGCCACATCGGGTTTCCAAAATTGAATGGAGGGCCGGTTAGGGGAGGCTGTGCCTCCCCAAACAGCCTGGCGTGACCTGGCCCCGTCCCTATCCAACCGCCCCACTTCTCACCCCTGATGGCCCCTGGGACTCTTGCCCCATCCAACCCCGATCCCTGTCCCCTGATTGCCCCCAGATCCCTGCCCCATCCACCCTCCTTGCCCCTGACAGCCCCAGTCCCCTGCCCCTGACTGCCCCCGCTGCCCTATCCAACTGCTCCTCTCATTCCTGACTGCCCCCCATACCCCTGCCCCCATTCAATCCCCCTGTTCGCCCCTCTGACAGCCCCAACCCCTATCCATACCCCCACCCCTGACCACCACCCCGAACTCCCCTGCCCTCTCTCCAACACCTCCCTGCCCCCTTACTGCGCTGCCTGGAGCACCAGGGGCTGGTGGCACTACAGCGCGCTGCCCAGAGCTCCAGGACAGGCAGCCGTGTCACGCGGCTGGAGCCAGACATGCTACTGCGCAGCACAGAGCACCGGGTCAGGCTGCGACTCTGCAGCTGCGCTGCCTCCCAGAGCGTTGCCCCGGCAGCTCAGTGAGCTGAGGCTGTGGGGAGGGGAAACAGCAGAGGAGGGGCTGGGGGCTAGCCTCCCAGGGCAGGAGCTCATGGGCCGGGCAGGAGGATCTTGCGGGGCAGATATGGCCTGCGGGCTGTAGTTTGCCCACCTTTGATGTAGAAGGTCCAGCAGTCAGTGTTAAAATTTTGACTTGACGATTGCTAAGAGTCTTCAGAAATGACATACTTCAACCTCACTGCAGATGGACAGCACGTGCAGTCTAATCAAACTGAAGATACTTTGGGTACTGCTGACCCTGACCCTATGCCTGCCAAGTATATTAAAATGATAATATATTATTGATTGCATTTTCATTGTAAGTGTTCCATAACTGTACACAAAAGTCTGATATCTTGTGAAATATATCACATATATATCACAGACACTAAACAATAATGTTATGCAGTATTGAGATGTAAACCTATTTACGTTTCAGGATAGATTTTTTTTTCTGTATTTTAAAAAAAAACTTGAAGGCTAAATTATTTGGAATACAGTGCATGAATAAATCTCAGTGACAAAACAGATGAAGCATTGCTTCAATTCTGCAATTCTGTTTATTTTCTGTAATACATTTTCGTGTTAACATAAGCTTTTTAAAACCATACCATAGCAAATGTTGACTGCAAGTATGGTAGTGGTGGTTTGTTTCATATAGGTGTCACTTTATCTCCTTGGTAACACTGTTTTCCTGTGAGAGGGAAATTTCTTGTACATCAGTATGGATGCGTTGTTTTTACACTTCAGAAGTGCTGTGTTGCCTTGTCAATCATCCTATTACAACCAGTTTAAGACCAGTAGAACTGACGAACTTGTGTGTGATTGGGTACCATATGCTGGGAGGGATTTGTAGAAGGAAGGGCTGCAGTCTTTCAGCAACAGAGTTCAGGCTGTGTCTTTGCTTCATCATCTGAGAGAAAATCCCCAGATAAGGCATAAGGCTTTCAGAGTACAAAAAAATAGGGTGATAATTATTTTACATGAAAATTACTTATCATAATGATGCAAAGGAAAAGATGTGGTCACTTGACCATATCATACGTTTCTGTTCACATTGTAAATGTGTCGAATAGACAGAGCTAAACAAGGTAAGAGGATCATTGTCTTTTATTGAATGTTTAAAGAGTTTGCTGCAGTATGCTGCATACCATATGTGTTGCTTGGGAGTCAAGGAAACGCGGTTTCTCCGGGCCTATGTAGTCCTTGGAGGTGAAATGTGAATTTTATATGATCTTGTATGAGTGAATTAATTTTTAAAATGTAAATTGTTCTCTTGAGAAATAGAACACAAGTGTATGTGTATTTCATTCAAAATAACACCATTTAAAAAAGGAAATGGCTTGGTATGTTTCAAAAATACTGTTAGCCTAATTGGATTCTTAGCTGGGTTTTCATCTGATAGTGGTTGCTTGGTTTAATAAAGGCAATTAATTAACCTAAAAATCAATAAAGTTTACAGTAGATATGTTTGAAGATTCAGATGGAATTGGAACATGTCTGTTCTAAGCAATTGCTAGTATAATGTCTGAACTAAAAACATGATTGTCATTCCACTATGACTTGTATGAAGGACTGTAAGTGTTTTTTCAATACACAGTGATTCGCTGTGTTCTTAAGGCAAGCTTCTAAAGAGTTTTAGATATTGTCATTTAGTTGAACATTTTCCCTGCCATTTCCAGGTCTTTGTTTTAGGTTTAAAAGTAGAACCTTAATCTAAAACAGGAAAATCAAGGTTAATAATACTTACTGCAATTATCTGATCTTTATACATTTTTAATGAGAACACACAGCCAGCAGAATAATTTAATGAGCAGACTGGCTTTTAAAGCAATGCTTTCACTATGCTGAACAATATCAACTTTCTTGCTGAAAACTAGCAGGAGGAAGCAATGGAGAAGATTTATATTAAATGGTCTTGGTAATGAGAAGGAAAGGAGGTATTTGGGACAGAAGTCTATTAAATTTTACATGGAATGGGGAGTTTGTACTGTATTGTTAGACCATGAAAGCAAGAGTTTATAGTAAATTTCACCAGAACATTGCAAGAGAGGTATGCAAATATAGGGTCTAATCCTGTGAGGTGCGAAGCTTCTTCCACTTCCATTGACTTCAGTGGGTGCTGATGTTACTCAGTCTCTCGCACGATCAAACCCATAGATAACAACAGGAATTAACTCTGTCTTCCAAAACATTGCAGTACTGCAGAATTTTCTGTGTATACAAGATGTAGTATAATTTTAAAGAACAAGCAAAAAAATCATTGTAATGACTTTAGGTAAAGCAGTGAGAATTTCTCTTATTTTTTCTCTAATGCCTGTTATATTATCTAAGCATTACTACTCAAAGCACTGTTACCCACAGATGTGAAATAATTAAGATTGAGTTGATGAACAGTAAATATCAATGTGTTTAAAGAAGAAAACGGATTTAAAAACATTCTTACTCCCTCTAAACATTAGCAATAGTGTAATTTTCAGAAGAGGTTTTGAACGATTGCACTAGTAACAAGGTAAACTATTTTTTAAAGGGCAACATTATATAGATTCTTATAGAGTACCGTTTGTACCTTTAAGGAGAAGTACAAGATGCTAGCTCAAAACTTCTGATGTCATCTCCCAATTTTTCATGGTCCACTTATTCTTTTCTTTTTCTTTTTCTTTTCGGGCAGGAGTTGGTTCATGTCTGAAAATACCCTGCTAAATGCTGGATAAAGCAGTTGACACTAGTTTGGGATTATTATGTTCTAAACTTGTAACTTTTCAATGGTTAACTCATCTGAGTTAATGTAACAATGTGTTTCTTTAAATAATTTTAACAAATGTATTATTAAATATAAAAGGCTAGAGAGTCATTAAGACTTCTAATGTCACAGATTGGCATTATGTCAACAATGTTTCCAATTGCTGCCTAAATTTTAAATGTAGTATTTCTGTGTACATACATGGAGAATGCATCAAGCAACCTAGAGGAAAACTATCTGTGAAAACTTAAATAAATAGTTCCAGCTCTTCTAAACTACAAAATATAATGTAAGATTCACGAACAGAATTTTCTTCACATACAGAGTTTGCTTTTGTTTGTGTTTAAAAAACAAACAATTCTCCTCAAGGATACAAGCATGAACCTTCCCTTTTAGATCCTTCCCACACAAAACAGATCGGTTATACTTTTAGGTGGGCTTTTAGTCTTATGGTATAGCTGGGAGAAAAAAATTGAAATTATTTGTAATGAACATGGAAATACTTGATATTAAATTTATTTGGGGCTAGATTCTAATAACCTTACTTGTGTTTAATAGTACATTTCTCCATGAGTAGCCCCATGGATTTTAGTGGGACTACTCGTGGAGTAACTTATTACTTGGTATGAGTAAGGATGGCAAAATCTGGCCCTTAGAAATAGTATGTAGTCACTTTTTTATATACCATGGCTATGGTGAAACCAAGTTTAGTCAATTTTTTTCAGTAATGTGAAGTTGTATTTACTGGTGCATATCTACTCTTGTATGAGCTTATGCAGTGTTTATTTTGATTGAATATCGAATTATTAATTTGTAGGGAATTTATATGTATCCTAAAACTAGTATATATGCTTCAGCAGTAGCGTAGTGGTGTGCAGAAATCAGCTGTGCTTCCTGTACATTTGGTTCCAGCTTTTCACAGAGTACATAGGGCCTGGTATGTTTGTGATATCATCAACTGTTAGAGGAGAAAAACAGTTGAGCTCCAGTCCTAGATGTAAAAGGAAAACAATCAGATATTTTTGTTTTTAAATGTATCTGTTTTTATTATTATTATTTTGAAATATAAAGCCGGCAATTAACTTCAGATATACTCTCTACTTTCTAATATTTCTTCTGTAACAAGAAAGTAGATATGAATGACACTGCGAAATTCAAATTAGGTGATACTTACAGAAGTACATCTCAGTCTTTACTTACCTACATCCTAGAACAATAAGTGAAGCATCCAAAAAAGTAACAGCACTCAGCAAGGAAGTAGGAAGTAAGGGAATAGTCTGTCCACTGTTTGGATGAGTAATGTGTAAATAAGTGAGGGGAAGCAAGATATGTTTATGTCAAATAGTAAAGAAGACAGAAAAGTTATAACAGTATAGTTCCTACACAGAAAGCAGAGTAGGATATAGGGACGGATGGTTCCTCATCAGATTCTGTGTTTGTTTCCTTTTTTCAGCAATAATTTTTAGATATATCTGTGTGGAAAACACATCCTGAAAGAGAAAAGGCTTGTTATATATTATATTGCTCATAAATGGAGATAAGATAGATGCAGAGGTCTATATGTTAATAAAACCGTCTATACTGTAGTCAGTATTTCTGTTACAGGAACTCTATCAGGAAAAAATTAGTGTTTACCCTGTTTTAAAAGTTTTACAGGATGCAGCTAGGCTTCTCTCCATCTTTCTGGATTCAGTGAGAATGGCAATTACAGAATGTTGGGTAGCACATTTACTTTTATTTTTTGTAGATTCTGATTACTACTATTAACAGACAGTATAGAAGACCATCCTCAATATCTAGACCCAGCAAAGAATGGATTTTATTTTCTCCAGTGTCTCTTTCTAGGTGTGCAAAATATTTCCCTATGGGATTCTGAGGGTTTTGAGATTTTCAGGTACTTGCTTCATGAGTTATTGTATATGCCGTGGGGCCCACAGTCTTTTTTTCACAACTGTCTTTAATTTTCGGACTCTCTGTCATTTTGTGTGTCTTTTTTTTGTACTTGTCATATGCAGTTTTCTGGACTTTGCAGTTTGTCAGCTGTCAAGAACTTAAGTGATGGCTTCCACTTTATTATCAGAATTTGCTTTCCAGAGTGGAGTTCATTTTATTTATTTTCTAGTTTAAAAGTTTCCAGCAGATCTCTACTAGAGAGCTCTCCTGATGCTGAAGTGGTGACGATATGGCAGATCCGGAGGTAGCTGCTCTGTGAAGAGTCAGTGGGGGACACAGGCTTAGTTTTTAATGCTTTGTGATTGTCATACAACTTAGTTTACAGCGTTATTATTAGCTGTTTATAACAAATATGTAAATATTTAACACTAAATGCCACAGTTTGTAAACAAACAGCTGTAACTCTGCATTTCTGGATTCTCTGACAGTCAGGCCCTACCCCTTTTTGTAACTGAAGTGTACACATGTGTTCTGTTAATGATTTAGGACTTCAACACTAGTTTGTATTTTATTTATGTGAAAGGTTGAAAGAATTATCCTGGGATTTCTTTGACAGCAGCACTCATTGCTGGCTAGCACAGTGCTCAGTAAGGGCTGTGAGGATGGTGATCCTATTGCTTCTATTCTAGCCAGCCTACTTGTCCCTAGCCCTCTTCCCAGGAATGAGGTTGGGGACATCTGCCAGTTTCCAGTCATCAGGGCAAGACCTCCATGCTGTGCCCTCTAATTTGTGTGTCTCTGGGTTAGGTTGGGGTGACATCCACACCCCATTTCCTCAGATAAAATAGAAACAAGTTCTTTGCTGGATTAGGAGGGTACAGAACTGCAGTATCAACTAGTGTGGTAACAGCCACAGCACTATTGGGTAGACTCAAGAGGCCTTTATATGGAAGGGCAAGAAATGTGCATGCAAGGGAGTAGATGGTGGTTTTGTGTGGATTGGCTGTGCTGCAGTACTGCTTTTCTAATGGATGCACTGAGCATGCGTGGAGTTTTGTTCTAGAAGCAATGTGTGCTACTGTCTCCCAGGACTGTATGTCGCTTCAAATTAAAAAGTATTTCAGTTCACATTTAATTTTTCCAGTTCTGTTTGGTCCCTCTGCTGCTACTTGGCACTTTCTGAACCCAGACTGTTCTATGGCCTTAACTTCTTTACAGAACACTTTCATTGCCATGGTGGCTCCATTCTGTGCAGGCAGTGGGAAGCCTTTGAAAGTGCTGTGTCCGTGCTGCAGAATCTGGGTAGCCAGCATTTAAAAAAACGCAAAAAACTCAAAACCAAATTTAATCCTCATTACTCTGACTGTGCAGTGAACCCACATCACTTTCAAAGGCTTCTGCTCCCTGCACAGAGACTGTCCACGGCTCTTTGAAGTGGCAACACCACCATCAAGTCAAGCAGGCAGCTGGATATTGGGCATAATCAATCCTAAAGTGGCAAGGAGGAACAGCATATATCTTAAAGGGTATGTCAACTCTGCAGTGTATATACCTGTGTCCTGGCTCATGTGCATGCAGGCATATGCTTGCCAACAACAGCTCTGAATGTCTGTACTGTCAGACTCACACTATCCTTACCTGTGTACCAAGGCCATGTTCTGCAGTTACACGGGTTTGGGGATAGGATTCCGGCAGCATATCCTAGGGTTCTTAGTGCCTTGGTTGCTGGAGCCACTCTAGAAAGTGTTTTACAGTGGTGGTGAAGGAGAACTTGTTGAGCCTCTATGTGGAAACTGGTTTTAGCCCACTAACAAATTTAGACTCTTCATGCTCCATCTGGGGCCTTGGCGTGAAGCTGCTCGTGCTTGTGACTGAACTGTTTGAGGAAGGGTAGATTTTTCTACAAGACAGTGGTTGACATTTCAGCAGCGGTTTTTGACTCTTGGAAGACAGCAGTGGGTCTCAGAGGGGAAGTATATTCATGACAGCCTACACACTACTCTAGCTGCCTTTGCTATGGATTCCCCATGGGCAGACTGCCACTTCTGGTGCAAAATAACTAGAACAACATGGTGGGAATACATTGTCATGGAGACCTGGGATGAGCAGCAATGGTCCAGAACTTCCGCATGAGGAAGCAGACCTTCATGGAGCTCTGTGAGGAGTTCACCCCCTCCAGCCGATCCTCTGACCCCAGGACACGCAAAAGAGGGAGAACGCATAAGAACAAATCATGCCAAACCAACCTAATTTTCTTCTTTGACAGGGTTACTAGCCTAGTGGATAGGGGGAAGCTGTAGATGTTATATATCTTGATTTTAGTAAGGCTTTTGACAATCTCACATGACATTCTCATGAACAAACTAGGGAAATGTGGTCTAGATGAAATTACTATCAAGTGGATGCACAACTGGTTGAAAGGCCATACTCAAAGAGTAGTTATCAGCAGTTTTCTATCTAATTGGAGGGGGTGGGCTATCTAGTGGAGTCCTGCCAGGGGTCAGTCCTGGGTCTGATGTTATTCACTATTTTCATTTATGACTTGGATAATGGAGTGGAGAGCATGCTTATAACATTTGCAGATGACACCAAGATGGGAGGAGTTGCAAGCACTTCGGAGGATAGGGTTAGAATTCAAAATGACCCTGACAAATTGGAGAATTGGTCTGAATTCAACAAGATAAAATTCAGTAAAGACAAGTCCAAAATACTTGACTCAGAAAGGAAAAATCAAGCACACAGCTACAAAATAGGGGATAACTGGCTAGGTGGTATTACTGCTGAAAAGGATTTGAGGGTGATAGTGGATCGGCAACTGAATGAGTCAACAGTGTGATGCAGATGTGAAAAACGCTGATGATATTCTAGGATGTATTAATAGGAATGTTGTATGTAAGAGATGGGAGGTAATTATCCCACTCTACTTGGCACATGTGAGGCCCAGCCAGTTCTGGACACCACACTTTAGGAAAAATGTGGACAAAAATGATAAAAGGTTTAGAAAACCTGCCCTCTGAGGAAAGTTAAAAAAACAAACAAACTGGGCATGTTTAGTCATGAGAAACGAAAACTGAGGGGAGACCTGATAAGTCTCCAAATGTGTTAAGGGCTGCTCACAAGAGTGCTATGATTAATTGTTCTGTGTGTCCACTGAAGGTATCACAAGAAGTAATGGGCTTAACCTGCAACAAGGGAGATTTAGTTTAGATATTAGGGAAAGCTTTCTAACTATAAGGGTAGTGACGCGCTGGACTAGAACTCCAAAGGAGGTTGTGGAATCCCCATCATTGGAGGTTTTAAAAAAACCTATTTAGACAAACACTTGTCAGGGATGGTTTAGGTTTGCTTGGACCTGCCACCGCACAGGTGGCTGGACTTGAAGACTTCTTAAGGTCCCTTCCTGCTCTCCATTTCTGTGGTTCTATACCAGTGCCAAAGTAGGTTGTTGTTGCTATCTGGAAGCTCGTTACCCCTGACTATTACACGTCTGTCACAAACCAGTTTGGTGTTGGCAAGTCCACTCCCAGTACTGTAGTGGTGGATGTTTGTGAGATGATGAATCTTGTGGTCTATCCACAGGTGGTGGACACAGCCAATGTACCTGAAATAATAGCTGGCTTTGAGAGAAACTGCACTGAGGCTACTGATGGCACTCACATGTCCATGTTTTGGTCTGCCCCAAGGAGGAGATAAATATGTCAGCTGCAAAAAGCACTTGTCCATTGTTCTGCAGGCATTGGTCAACCACAGACGGGTTCATAAACACCAGCATGGGATGTACTGGCAAGATGCATGATGGCAGAGTGCTGAGAAGATGTGATATTTACATGGGTGGACAAGCAGGGATTGCATTACTGCTATATGATATGGCTATCAGGGTGTTTATACCCACTGTTGTTTTATGGGTCCCTATCTACCCTCTACTGCTGTGGCTCATGAAACTGTGCTCAGATCTCAGAACATCTGGCAGAACATTTAATTACACACTGAGTGGTTGTGGAGTGCACATTTGATTGGCTGAAGACAAGATGGCACTATCTGCCAACTCATTTGGAAGCCAGTGTGGTCAGTGCTGTATAGTATGCTGTGTCCTGTACAATGTCTGTGAGCCTTATTGTGGGAGTTCTCATATGGAGTGGGCTCAAAACACTGCTCGTTTGCAGTCCCAATACAGGCCACCAGAAAGTGCATCTGTCATTGTTGGGACAGGGTCCAGGAGAACAAGGGAAATAAGGGATGCCTTGTGCACCTACATCCTTGTATTGTCAGGTGCAGTGGATATGGAAATGCGATGCTGTCATGGGGGGACTGTAATGCTGTATACATATCAATATGTTTGGTACTTCTGATTTGTTGCTGGTTTTATATGATTATAAGAGTTTTAAACTTTGATTGAAAGCTTTGAATACAATTTCCTGATTTTTCCCCTTCTTTTTCCAAGCATTCACGCACCAGTGTATTGTACAGTCAGACTAATTTATTAACCAAACCAAAGGTACTAAAATATCCAGAAAACCATTGCAGGCATATCAGCTGCCTGGCCACAAAAACTATTTACAAGTGTGTCAAGTGAAATAAAGTATAAGTGTGTTCAAAACAGTGCCAGTTAACTGAAGTCCAAGCTCTACAGTCTCACTGGTAGTGGACTGGATATCAGAACTGTGCCACCTGTTCTTCCTCCTCCTGGTTGAATGTGTTGACTTTTGTATGCTGCTTTACAGGGGTGTAGTGCACAGGGTATATCAGATCATTCCAGTTCATAGACTTGTTCATAGCCCACCCAACCCCTGAGTTTTTAGTGACTGCATTGGCTGTAGGATATGGTAGCATGGAAGAGAATCCATTGTCACTGGAGTTGGTACAGGTGGCGGTCAGAGAGATCAGCTGTTTTAACAGTGCCCCAGCCTGATCCCTGTCTCTTTGGTCATGTTGGAGGAAATTGGCAACCATTCTGTCCTCTCACTCCCTATCCTGCTCCTCCCCTCCTTCCTGGTACTCCAGGTGTTTATCAGACTTGTATGCCATGTCATATAACCTGTCATCTCTGGGCCTCTTTCCCCCCTACTGGTTCAGGGTCCTGCCTCCTAAAAGACCTGTCTTCCAGTAGGTGGACTGTCTCAGAAGCTTTGACCTCTTGGCTTGGTGCCATAGAGGCAAACGACTCCTGCAGTGCTGGTAGAGCTAGAAAGTCGCAGAGCTTTTCCAAGAACAAATGTGGCCCCGACCAAGCTTTGATACTGTCCAGACGTGACAAAGAGGGCAAGGAGAAACATTGTTCTAGGCCGATAGTCTCAGATAAGAACATAACATAAGAATGGCCATACCGGGTCAGACCAAAGGTCCATCTAGCCCAGTATCTGTCTACCGACAGTGGCCAATGCCAGGTGCCCCAGAGGGAGTGAACCTAACAGGCAATGATCAAGTGATCTCTCTCCTGCCATCCATCTCCATCCTCTGACGAACAGAGGCTAGGGACAGCATTCTTACCCATCCTAGCTAATAGCCATTTATGGACTTAGCCACCATGAATTTATCCAGTCCCCTTTTAAACGCTGTTATAGTCCTAGCCTTCACAACCTCCTCATGTAAGGAGTTCCACAAGTTGACTGTGCGCTGCATGAAGAAGAACTTCCTTTTATTTGTTTTAAACCTGCTGCCTATTAATTTCATTTGGTGACCCCTAGTTCTTGTATTATGGGAATAAGTAAATAACTTTTCCTTATCCACTTTCTCAACATCACTCATGATTTTATATACCTCTGTCATATCCCCTCCTTAGTCTTCTCTTTTCCAAGCTGAAGAGTCCTAGCCTCTTTAATCTTTCCTTGTATGGGACCCTCTCTAAACCCCTAATCATTTTAGTTGCCCTTTTCTGAACCTTTTCTAGAGCTATAATATCTTTTTTGAGATGAGACCACATCTGTATACAGTATTCGAGATGTGGGCATACCATGGATTTATATAAGGGCAATAATATATTCTCAGTCTTATTTTCTATCCCCTTTTTAATGATTCCCAACATCCTGTTTGCTTTTTTGACTGCCTCTGCACACTGCGTGGACATCTTCAGAGAACTATCCACGATGACTCCAAGATCTTTTTCCTGACTCGTTGTAGCTAAATTAGCCCCCATCATGTTGTATGTATAGTTGGGGTTATTTTTTCCAATGTGCATTACTTTACATTTATCCACATTAAATTTCATTTGCCATTTTGTTGCCCAATCACTTAGTTTTGTGAGATCTTTTTGAAGTTCTTCACAATCTGCTTTGGTCTTAACTATCTTGAGTAGTTTAGTATCATCTGCAAACTTTGCCACCTCACTGTTTACCCCTTTCTCCAGATCATTTATGAATAAATTGAATAGGATTGGTCCTAGGACTGACCCTTGGGGAACAACACTAGTTACCCCTCTCCATTCTGAGAATTTACCATTAATTCCTACCCTTTGTTCCCTGTCCTTTAACCAGTTCTTAATCCATGAAAGGACCTTCCCTTTTATCCCATGACAGCTTAATTTACGTAAGAGCCTTTGGTGAGGGACCTTGTCAAAGGCTTTCTGGAAATCTAAGTACACTATGTCCCCCGGATCCCCCTTGTCCACATGTTTGTTGACCCCTTCAAAGAACTCTAATAGATTAGTAAGACATGATTTCCCTTTACAGAAACCATGTTGACTGTTGCTCAACAGTTTATGTTTTTCTATGTGTCTGACAATTTTATTCTTAACTATTGTTTCAACTAATTTGCCCGGTACCGACGTTAGACTTACTGGTCTGTAATTGCCGGGATCACCCAGATGCAGCTTTATCACTGGTACGTCCGCTGTTTGGTTCTCTGTACTGTGCAAGCCTAAGTGTCTGGCTCTTTTGGCCCCCAACTTTTCAGAGTATAATGACTTTTTAGAGTAGCATAGATAGGCAGTTGTGTCCTGTTGCCCTCAGCTTGTACCATCTTTACTACTATCTGAAGCCTTGGGCAGATGGCTTTTAAATGAGTCTTTAGAATTTCTAGGAACTGCACATCATGGTGGTGAGGGTAAAAGTAGGTTTTTCTATGAGAACCAAATATTGTAAACGTGGGCATAATTTGGGCAGCAAAACCTTTAATCCTGGGAATGATATGTGAAGTGGAAAGAACCCAGACTGAGTGAGAGAGCTCAGTGTGTGTTTGTGGGGCTGGCAGGTAGAAAAGATATATACTCTTTTTACTTGCAAGCTAAGCAAATTTTATATGTAAATCAGTGAGACACTGTGAATACAAAAACCCACAATATCATTTTGACTAAGTCACTTTTCAGGGTAGAACCATACTTAACCATAATCGCAGCAGTCACACCTCTTTGCTTTCTGTTATTTAAAAATTGACAGAACATATTATCCCTGATTGACTTTTTTAGTATTCATTCTTTAGACAAGAATTTTGCCATACAGTGCATCTGCCTGTAAGAAAGAAGACCTTGAAACACAAAACCTGTTTGGAGGAAAGAAGCGCTAGGAACAGCTAGGACATGCATCCGACGAAGTGGGTATTCACCCACGAAAGCTCATTCTCCAATACGTCTGTTAGTCTATAAGGTGCCACAGGACTCTTTGCTGCTAGGAACAGCCTAATACTTTGCCTTAAAAATAGTGTGTGGTGCGTCAATGTGAGATTTGTGCATGGTCAAATTTAGTTTTTAGATTAGAGTTTAGTATAGGAATTAGGAGAGATTAATAAGAATTGTCCAATATAAATTTAATGTAATATAGATTACGGGACCTATATAGGACTAAAGCAGTAAGCAAGTTTAGTTTTTCTTTAAGTAAACAACATAACTGTAAGTATTCTCCTTTTTTTTTTTTAAAGTCTGATTTTATATTAAAATATGACTGGCAACTCTGCTTGCCCAAAGCCATCTTTTGATTTGCTAGTTCAGCCTTTTTGGTGTCGGAATCATGCATAAACTCCTAAAGGTGCACAGCTGCGCCTTTATCTGCAGAAGCAGAGTTGAATCTCTATGATTATTATTAGAGTTTGTCAAAAATTGGTTGCTGGAAAATTGAAACATTTTGCAGGAATGTATCAATTTTGTCAAATTTAAAAATGTCGATACTTCCTGAGGAACAGATGGCCCTGAGTTTTGACCAGCTCTAGTCACTATGTGAAAAGGGTAATGAAAAAAGCTAGAGGGGAAAAGTTTTGTACTTATTGTCTCCATTCTATATGGTTTAACTCAGTGGATGTCAGGTGGGGAGAAATTTCTATTTATTTAAAATGTTAAGTGGCTTGAAAGCCCGTTGACTTGAAGGCACGTCTGTCATAGGTTTATTCCCCACTTTGAACTTTAGCGTCCACAAGATGGGGACCTGCATGGACTCCTCTAAACTTAAATCCTAGTTTAGATCTGGTTATGCTGCCACCAGCTAGAAATTCCAGTGTCTAGCACACTTCCTGTTCCCCCAAAACTTTCCCTGGGGAACACAGACCCAAACTCCTTGGATCTTAACACAAAGGGAAATAGCCCATTCCCCCACCTCCCCCTCCCTTAGCCGTCGGGAGAGATCACCTTGATTCAAACTCTTTGAATGAAACAAAGGGCTTGTCTACACTACAGGACTATTTCGAATCTACTTAAGTCGAATTTGTGGATTCGACCTTAATAAGTCGAATTTGTGTATCCATACTAAATACACAAATTCGAACTTCTGAGTCCACATTCACGGGGCCAGCAAGCTATCCACAGTTCCGCTGCCCATTGAATATTTCCCCAATGCATGCTGGGGAAAATGTCATTGAACCGTCAATCCCGCCTCCTCTCTTCCTTCTCTGGTCGACGCCACAGCACTGCGAGCATGGAGCCATCGCCCACCTCTTCCACAGTCAGATGCTGAGAAACCGGCGAGGAGGCTCCGCAGCACGGTGAGGAGAGTGGTGCAGACCTCTCAGAAAGCAGGGCAGTGGAGATCATGGTGGCAATGGGTCAAGTTCATGGTGATTCTGGGCCCGGGAAACAAGCACAGACTGGTGGGACCGCATAGTGCTGCAGGTCTGGGATGACACAGAGTGGCAAACTTCAGGATGACACTTTCCTTGAACTGTGTGACTTGCTGTCCCCTGCCCTGAAGCGCCAGGACACAAGGATGCGAGCAGCCCTGACTGTGCAGAAGCGAGTGGCCATAGCCCTCTGGAAACTTGCCACGCCAGACAGCTACCGGTCAGTAGCGAACCACTTTGGCGTGGGCAAATCTACCGTGGGGATTGCTGTCATTCAAGTAGCCCACGCAATCGTTGAGCAACTGCTCTCAAAGGTAGTGACTGTCGGAAATGTCCAGGTCATCATAGATGGCTTCGCGATGGGATTCCCAAACTGCGGTGGGGCTATAGATGGGACTCACATCCCTATCCTGGCACCAGCCCACCAGGCCAGCGAGTACATTAACCGAAAGGGCTACTTTTCAATGGTGCTGCAAGCTGTGGTGGACCATAGGGCAACATCAACGCCGGGTGGGCGGGCAAGGTTCATGACGCGTGTTCAGGAACTCTGGTCTGTTTAGACGCCTCCAGGCAGGCACTTTCTTCCCGGACCACAAAATAACGGTTGGGGATGTGCAGATGCCTACAGTGATCCTCGGGACCCGGCCTACCCGCTAATGCCCTGGCTCATGAAGCCTATACAGGCGCCTTGGACACTGAAAAGGAACTCTTCAACTACCGGCTGAGCAAGTGCAGAATGGTGGTGGAGTGTGCAGATGGACATCAGCGAAAAGAATATCCCAGTTATTGCTGCTTGCTGTGTGCTCCACAATCTCTGTGAGAGCAAGGTTGAGGCAAATCGCCTGGCTGCTGTTTATGATCAGCCAGACACCCGTGCTGAGAGAATATCCCAGCGGGAAGCGATATGCATCAGGGAGGCTTTGAGCAGGGTAACCTGTGACTGTCCACTTGATTTTAAGAGAGCCTGCTCATAAACCAAGTTTTCCCACTTCCCAAGGACGTTTTAAAACTAAGGACATGTTTTAGTAATTAATAATAAATCTTCGTTGACTTTGCATTTCTGTTTCTTCGTTGAAACATGGAAGCATTCTGTGCTGGTTAAGGTGTGCACTGATGGGTGGGTTTGCAGGAAGTTACCATGACGGCTGTGGGTTTGGGCGTTGGAAGGGTGAGGGGTGGGGAAGGGTGAGTATCTGCCCCTGGATGAGGTCTCTTTGGGGCTCGGGCACCGGGAGGATCGTGACTACGGTCCAAATGCATGTGAAGGGAAGCCTGCCTTTACATTCGGGATGTCAGGCACCAGGACCCTACACATCAAGGAAAGACCCGGGCAGCATACACCACACAGACTGTCCCTGGTGCCTAGTGACTGCAGTCTGTGTGTGCCCTGCAGTTGACCCTGCCCCCAAGTCTGTACCCTGGTAATGTGGGCTATGCACTGTAATTAAAAATCCCCACAAAGTCTTCTGACACAAACAGAGAGTAACAGCAAACCGCTTTTAATAATGTTATACACAGTGGGGGTTGAAACTTGGATTTGGGACTGGGTGATCCTGTAAGGGAAGAACTTCTACAAATTTACAGCGAGAGGTGTCTTGTACATTAGCGCCTGCTGCGGTGCAGTGACAGTTCTCACGGCCCCTACCGCCTCCTTCTTGTCACTTTGGGTGAGGGGGACAGGACTTCTGGCGTTGGAGGGCGGTTGCAGATGCACTGCAGGGGGCTCTCCTCCTGCCTGTGGTCTTGCAGAACATCTACAAGGCGCCGAGCGTGTCCGCTTGCTCCTCATTAGACCAAGCAGCGTTTGAGTCGCCTGCTGGTCTTCCTGCCGCCACCTATCCTCCCGCTCCAGGTGTGTGCGATGCTGCTGACACAGGCTCTCCTCGACTGTCTCTGCTCTGCCGCCTCCGCTCTGGAGCTGGCCATCAGTTCCTGGAACATGTCGTCCCTTGTCTTTTCTAATCTGAGCCAGCCTCTGCGAGGGGATGGCGGGCAGTCCGTGAAGGAGCCAAGCTGTGTGATGCGAAAAAGTAGGTGATTTCCTTGAACAAATACATGTTTGCCAACAGTAAACACAGTCTAGTCATTTTCAGTTAAGAAGACCAAACAGGGAACCAAGTCTCAGGAGATCTCGAACTAGTCCGAGATTTCGAATACGCTCTCATTGGCGGCGCGATTGCACTGGATAGCGCAGAGACAGCTGCATCCTCTTGCACAAAGTCCTGGTAAGCCTTACAGTACAGACTGCTTATCAGATAGTGCTTAGCTGTGCTCTCCTGCTGGAGGCAATGTGCAAAGCAGAAAAGATGAGCGTTATGCGGCATCTCCCGCCAGTGACCGCGAAAGACCCTGTATGCTTTTCCTCTGAGGCCTGCAACACGTGGCTGTTAAGCGAGGGTCATTCTTATGCAAAGTAAAACTCTGTTAAGCGAGGGTCATTCTTATGCAAAGTAAAACTCTGTTAAGCGAGGGTCATTCTTATGCAAAGTAAAAGTCTACCATGCACAATAGTAACAGTACACTAATTCCACTAATTAGATGCAGCACTTCCACAACGACATCACCCTGAGGCGTGTCAGGCGCACACAGAGAGAGCGGATGTTAATAGAAGCCCTGCACAGACCAGGACCCTACGCTGCCATGCTCAGAGGCGATGGTCCCCTCTACCTGAGGATGGCATGGCGCGAAGAGTGTGCTTCAACGGAGCACCCAATAAAGCACCTCTCCCAAGAAACCTCTTGCTGAGGCTTTTCCAGCTGCTCTCTGAGAGCTTTTTGAAATATCCCCAGAGGACTATTGCTCCATTGCTGTTTGTGTAGACCTGCTGTTTGTTTAGTTTCATATTTAAAAATGTTTATATAGTATTTCTATTTTTATATAAATCCCTGTTTCTTAAAAAATAAATGTTTCCTGTTTGTACCACTTACCGCCTGATCCTTCCCCTGATTCCGAGTCCTGGTTAACGGGCGGGACGGTTGGTAGGGGATCTCTGTGAGGGTGATGAAGAGATCCTGGCTGTCAGGAAAGCGGAGTGGGTTCGATGTCGCCGCGCCGTCCTCTAAAGACCCTTCCTCATCTTCCCCATCGGCGAACAGGAGGGGGAACTGTCACACTATTCCGCCCTCGGAGTCCACCGTCACTGGTGGGGCACTGGTGGCAGACCCACCTAGAATGGCATGCAGTGCCTCGTAGAAGCGGCATGTCTGGGGCTGGAGCGTCCGCTTGCCGCTCTGACTTTTGATACCCTTGTCTTAGGTCCTTCACTTTCACGCGCACTGCATCGCATCCCGGCTGTATCCTTTGTCTTTCATGGCTTTAGAGAACTTCGCTTGTTGGAGCGCAGCCCGAGAGCACAGACTCCTCGCCCCACACAGCGATCAGATCCTGGACTTCCCGGTCACTCCATGCTGGGGACCTCTTTCTATTCTGGGATTGCCCGGACTCCTCTGCTGGAGAGCTCTGCATCGTTGCAGGTGCGATGTGCAACCAGAACGTCAGATTCAAACCGCCCAGACAGGAAAATGAATTCAATTTTCGCGGGTCATTTCCTGTGTGGCTGGCCAGAGAATCCAAGCTCGGAATGCTGTCCAGAGCGCCAACAGAGTGGTGAACTGTGGATAGCTCCCGAGCTGCTAAGTTCGATTAGCATCCACCTCCACCTGCCGGGTGGAGTACCAAATTCGAACTAAAGAGCCCTCTAGTTCGAATTAAATGGCTTCCTGGTGTGGACGGTTGAGCGGTTAGTTCGAATTAACGCTGATAAATTCGAATTAAAGTCCTAGTGTAGACCAGGCCAAAGAGGGATTCCCTTTCCCCCCTCCTCTTCCCCTGAGATTCCAAACAAGGGAAGAAATCAATCAGGTTCTAAAAAGAAAAGATTTTATTAAAAGAAAGACAGAAAGTACACTATCTCTGTAACACCAGGATGAAAAATATTACAGGGTCTAACTTATAAACCAAGAGGGACTCCCCCCCTTCTCAGAATAATCAAAGTAACAGCAAACAGAAATAAAGAGATTTCTCCAGCAAACACACATTTGCAAATACAGAAATTAATTATAAGACTAATCCGCCTTCCTAATACTCACTATACTGAATAGAAGAAAATACTTCAGGAAACTTGGAGAGCCTGGATATACGTCTGGCCCCTCTTAGATCCAAAGAGAGAACAACACCCAAACAAAGAACACAAACAAAGACTTCCCTCCACAGAGATTTGAAATTATCTTGTCCCTTGATTGGTCCTCTGGTCAGGTGTCCGTCAGGTTACTGAGCTTGTTAACCCTTTACAGGTAAAAGAGACCTTAACCCTTAACTATCTGTTTATGACAACGTCATACCTGTTTTAAGAGCTTGTAAAATATTTAAAAAAGCCATGACCAAAATAGTCTTAATATACTTCATTTCAGGTTTTTTGTTTTTTTGTTGTTGAGTCTATTCTCTTTTAATATTTTACTCTAACAAAAATAAAATTGAAGATTTAGTACATTCATGACTTTTACAATATCATTTTTGTTTCAAAATCTGAAAAGGCAACATCTGGTCTGTTTTTAATTTGGTTTCTGCAAGTCCTCCTCTATCATCGGAGTGTATGTCTACACTTTGAGCTGGTAGTGTAATTCCCTAGTCGAGGAGACAGATCTGTGCTAGCTGTGTTGGAGTTAGCCTATTAAAAATAGAGGGTAGCCGTGGCAGCATGAGTGGAGGGACAGGCTAGCAGCCCTGAGCATATGCCTAGGATCTTGCAAATGGGGACAGAAAATAAAATCTGTGCTATTTTGACATCATTCCTATAAACTGAATAAATTGTTAGAGTTTAATTGTGCAGGTCCTCTGCTCCCACTGTGATTAATGACACTGTCAGAAGTACAAAAATTACTTTTCTGAAAAGAAAAAGGGGATTAAAACAGAATTTCCATACAGCCCCAACTCCTCCAACACAACAGAACAAAGGTGGCATATCTAGACTGGCATAGATGTATTTGAAAAATCAAATTAACAAGTAAGAAACGAGCCATCTCCTGTGCCTTCTTGTATCATTTCAAATGTGAGGGAAGTTCAATAGCGGTGTTCCACATCACAATAAAAGGGTCATTACCTAAAAATCTGAGAGAACTAAATGTGCACTAAATGACTATGGAAGTCGTCATCTGCACTGACTGCAATAGCACATTTATAACTTGGCCAAATCTCTGTCTTGCACAGTTGTTGAAGGGAAGCATTTTCTCTCTGAGCTTCAGATAGAGGCTGTCTGTGGAATGGGATTTGACTAAATGCCACCAGATTACTGTGGTGGAATCCAAACTTCTGGATCCCGAGGTCTCGGCAGGCTGTAGCATTTTTTCCTCTATTGGCATCTCTGGCACATTTCCTGAACCTCAGCTGTCAGTCTGCTACTCCTTCACAGAAATGGAGGCCCAGAGTCTACCTGCCTTTGGCCTTCAGGGCCAGTGCTGACCCCCGCCCCCAGGCACCTAGTTTAAACATACCTTCTCAGAGAACATCCCCTGAAGGTGTGAGCCATCTGGGTTAACTCTTCAAGGGACCAAGTGATAAGTGTAGCATGTAACACACAGACACTTAACTCAGAATTCTAACACATTATTCTTCTTTACTTAATCATGTGAGACTTACACAGATCTGTACAAACAAAATAAATGCTATACACATTTCCCTTACTCTAGTTCGCTCTTTCCTTGGGGGGGGGTCAACTGTGTTCAGGTAGGCAGGGTCTCCACTCCCCTGCCTCTCTTGCCTCATCTGGCTCTAGCAGCAGCTTCCCTCATCTTAAACTGGTGAAAAATGGTCAAAGAGGGAAAGCAAACAAAGGGCTTGTCTACAGTGGGGCCGGAGGTGGGGGGTGGTCGATCTAAGATACGCAACTTCAGTGACGCTATTCATGTAGCTGAAGTCGAAGTATCTTAGTTTGACTTACCTGGCCGTCCTCACGGCGGCGAGTCGACTGCCGCGGCTCCCGCGTTGATGCTGCTTACTCCTCCTGCCGAGGTGGAGTACGGGTGTTGATTTGCTGATCGATTTATTGCATCTAGATGAGACGCGGTAAATCGATCCCCGATAGATTGAATACTACCCGCCGATTCGGTGGGTAGTATAGACGTACCCAAAGAAGCTTCTGCCCTTTGTGACCTTCCAGACCCTCTGTTGGGTAACTCCCTGTTTCACCTGAACAGGTGACAGAGTCCTATCAGGTGACTTTGTTGCTAGGTGACCTCTCCCCTGACAGACCAGTTCTCCTGGTTGGGAACCAGTCTTTTGTCTAGATTGATTACCTTTCAGTGGTCAGGTGCTTAGGTCAGTAACCCTGTTTTGTCATTCCTTTGCCACTCACTTTTCCAATTCTGGTCCAACATGATAATAGGACAATAAAGAAGATAGAGAACCACACATCCACAAGAGAGGCTGCAGTCTGGTAAAGAGAGAGTTCCTAAACACAGAACATAGACAGAATTCACCAACAGTACAGACAGATTCTCCAAATCATCAGAGTGATAACACCTGTTCCCAGTGTTAACAGGTCCTGTAACTTGAAATAAAACCTCTAGTTCCGTCTTTGTCTGGGGTGTCATCTGTAGTGATCTGGGGAGGAGAGCATGGGACTGTGTTACACATCTGTGATAATTCACCAAGAAAGTTGTGAACCATGGTTTTGCCATCTTTATTGTGTGACAGTGAAATGTGCACACTGAGGAAGGCTGAAGAGTGGAGGATTCAGGTTTTGTGGTCACCATCAACTGTTCCATATTAAGTGGCAGGACAAGATCAGAAATGAGCGGTTTTGGGCACCACGCTTTAAGAAAGATGTGAACAAATTGGAGCAAGTCCAGAGGAGAGCAACAAAAATTACAAGAGGTTTAGAAAACATGACATACGAGAAAAGATGGAAAGAACTGGACACGTTACATTTAGAAAAGAAATGGCAGAAGTGGGATATAGGTTTTTAAATATGTAAAAGGTTGTTATAAAGATAAGTTATAAATTTCTTTCTACATCTACCAATGGTAGGGCAAGAAATAATCAGTTTAGTTTACAGCAAAGGAGCTTCAGTTTAATATTATAAAAAACTTTCTAACTATAAGAATGGTTAAGCACTGGAACATGTTACCAAGGGAGGCTGTGGAATCCCTGTTCTTGGAGGTTTTTAAGATCAGCTTCGACAAACACCTGTCAGAGATAGTCTATGTATACTTAAGCCTGCCTAAGCACAGGGGGATGGACTAGATGACCTCCTGAGGCCCCTGGCAGCCCTACATTTTTAAGATCCTGTATTTTGTGGCTGAACCCAGTAACCATCTCCATCATACTGGTTTTGTTTTGATACAGACGTATTATTAGGATGGAAGACTAGTGAATTACAAACCATGTTTACTAAGGAGTTAGTTAGTGATCACTTGATTGCCAAAAGCTTTGGCGATGTGATAAGATTGCCAGTGAAGGACGTAGATGAAACATCCAGCTAGGAGAATGATCTGGGTGGTGCTCGATATAAAAGTAAGCTGTATCCCTCTGGGATTTGCCTTGAAAATCACGATGATGAATAGGAAGATGGACTGGTATAGATCCCATTTTGGGGTTTGATCCAACATCAGCTCATCCATTCTGCATCAGTGTGAATGGACAAGTTGGAGAGTTGCATGTGTGCTCTATATGGTCTTGCAAAGAGGCAGGGTGAGGGGCTGGGGAATCTATTGATTAGTTTTTTTCTAATTTAAAACAAAAATGATTCCTTATAACCAAAAGCAAGAAGGGGATGATATAACTTGGGCCAGGCCCCCTTCCAGAAGGTCACTAGTCTGTGTGCTGCTGGACCCAACTGCTGGATCCCATGTGCTTCTAAACCAGCAGGGTCTGGACTGAGTCTAGTCCCTGTTGCTAACTCTGGGTCTCCAGACTCCAAGGTTCAGACCTCTTGTCTGAGTCCTTCCTCACAATTTAGGACTCTGCAATCCAGCCTCCTCAGATCCCCCCTGTTCCCCATCCCCTATTGCTTGCACACAGACCTTCAGGGTTCCATCTAGCTGTGGGTGCTCCAGCTTCTAGTCTGACACCTTTTGGGACAACAAGAGAGGCAAGCAGGAAACACGGGCTTAGTAAAAGAATTTGTTAACCACAGTCATTTTACTCTTAAAAAGTACTAGAGAGTTATGTAACTTTGCAAAATAACAAAAGTCCTAAAATGCACCCACTGCTAACTTAATCTCATTCCTTCTGTACATCTGAGGTCTTGTTAGTGTTTCAGGCTAGGCAGAGGCCATTCTGCCATCTCTCTCTCCAGCCCAGTCTTCTTGCATGTGGTGGTGAATGGGTAGATGAGCCTACTGGAATACATCGTAATAACCTTGCGTTGGCTAAGATTAGACATGAGTTCAGCACATTACACAAAATGAATGGCATAAACTAAAATGGATGTTACCATACAAAATGGAATTCATAATTTGACCCACTCTCTCATAGGGAGGTGACATCATTTGTCATACAGATCTATTGGAACAGATTCTCCATTGCTCCATTCCTGCACTTGGCATAGAATTGGAGTAGGAGGCAGGTCCTTGATGAAATTTAGAGCAGTTTAAAGACTGTTCTACATTGTGCCATCTTGTAACAGCTCCTTAGGGGACATTATTCTGAGTAAGAATAGCCAGAGAGCAATGCATTCTAGTTATACCTCAACCCTCCCTAGAGAACCCACTATAGTATGGGCTGAACTGGGGAGGCAGCAGAGCTGTTGGGAAAATACTTTTGTTGGAGTTATCTTGGGGCTGCTTTCACCTCTGCTGTAGCCCCTCTATGCTGGGCTGGTGGTGTAAAAGGGTCAGAGCATATTCCAGAATCTGGCTGATTAGGAACACTTTTCTAGAAATGTTTGCACATTCCTGAAAAATATAAAGTATGTTGTTAGTATAGCACAATGACCAACTTCTGTAATTTGACGTGCATGGGCCCTCCTAATATACCCTCCTTTGGGAATTTACTCAGGGCAGTTTGCCAAAAGCAAAGCATTGGTGTCCAAGAGAGGCCCAGGGATCTCTCTGGCAAGGATTATTAACCATTGTCCACAACTCCTCGGCGGGATTTTACAGATGAAATCTCTACATAGTGACTGAAAAGCTGGCTTTCCTTTAACTTAACCAAAAAAAAAAAAAAAGGTGAAGTGATAAAGAGGAATGATACAAAATCAGAAAAGTGGTAAAAGGTATAGTGGCGTATGAGGGAAATTACTGTAAATATAAAATATATTTGAAGGAAAAAGTAAAAACAATTGTCTGGTGTTGCATTGAATTGTAGCTAAAATGGAACAAGTATGAGTCCATTTCAACAACAATACTTGTAAAGACATCAGTGCTGCAAAATATCCTTGAGTCTCCAAGTCAGCTGTGCAGACTCTTGAAATATTTTCTGAAGCTTTGTTACACATAGTCCTTTAGCAAAGAAATACAGTGAAGTGCTTGAAAAGTTGTGCGTACATTCATTTGAATTATGCCAGGGTATTATCATAAACCTCGTTATTACACAGTTGGTGGGATACATTCCTTCCTCTTTCCCCAAAGGACATCGAGCATGTGTTGTTATACTGTAAAGCCAGCTTTAAAGTATAAACCCAATAGATTTTCGTAATAAGCTCATTGCTCTACTGTAAATAGCTTGGGGCATAGTAAAAAACCTGAACCTTAGTTATAGTAGCAAAAGGGTCAACATATCAGATTAGTAATCTTGGCAAGGAAAGTATGACTCATTTAAGGAAACTGATATTTGTAGATCACATTGATAAATACAAGTCTGAACCATCCATCCCAGGGACTTTATACTAGTGAAATTAAAAGAAAGATTTAACTGGGTTTGAAATGAAAACTAGCCATGCAGCTACAAACAAAAATCTAATGTTCACTAAGAAAAAGTGTCCTTTAAAGTTTCCTTTTAAAAAGTAAATCTTGACCAAGCCTTGTTGTATAAGTTCTACTTATTTGTGAGCGGTCACAGCCAATAGTTGATTGTTTCCCGGTTCAGATTTACTTAGGGAATTCCAGCTAGGCATATCAGATTTATTTAGGGAATCTGTCTGGCAAGTTACAGCGGTAAATACAGCAAACAGTCCCTCTGTCATATTCTGCCTGTTGTGTGCACAAGTAAGCATAAGAACATAACATAAGAATGGCCATACTAGATCAGACCAATGGTCCATCTGGCCCTAGTATCCTGTCTTCTAGCAGTGGTCACTGCCAGTTGCTTCAGAGGGAATGAACAGAACAGTGATTTTTGCGGTGATCCATCCTATGTTGTCTAATCCCAGCTTCTGGCAGTTGAAGGTTTAGGTACCCTCGGAGTATGGGGTTACATCTGTGACCATCTTGACTAACAGCTAGTGATTGATCCTCCATGAATTTATCTAATTCTTTTTTGAACCCTTCACAACATCCCATGGCAACAAGTTCCAAGGTTAACTGTGCATTGTGTGAAGAAGTATTTCTTTGTTTTAAACCTGCTGCCTATTAATTTCATTGGATGACCCCTGCTTCTTGTGTTATGTGAAGGGGTAAAGAACACTTGCCTATTCACTTTCACTATACCATTCATGATTTTATAGACTTCTAGCATATTGTCCCTTAATTGTCTTTTTTCTAAACTGAACAGTCCCAGTCTTTCTAATCTCTCCTCGTATGGAAGCTCTTCCATGCTTCTAATAATTTTCATTGCCTATCTCTGTACCTTTTCCAATTCTAGTTATCTTTTTTGAGATGAGGTGACCAGAACTGCACAGAGTATTCAAGGTTTGGACAAACTATGTATTTATATATAGAGTGGCATTTTTTTTTAGGTTCTCTTACTGTTTGTTTACCTTTTGGAATATATGTTTAGTTTGAGCCTGTATTATGGTTTTTTAAATCGTCTCCATGCAGTTTGCAGGCATTTCACCCTTGTAACTGTCCCTTTTAAATTTCATTTAACTAGCTTCCTCATTTTTGGGTAGTTTCCCCTTTTTGAAGTTAAATGCTATTTTAGTGAGTTTCTTTTTCATCTCCCCCCGCCCCCCCGGATGTTACATTTAATTACATTATGATTGCTGTTACCAAGCAGTTCAACTATATTCTCTTCTTGGACCAGCTTCTATGTTCTACTTAGGGCTAAATCAGGAATTGTCTCTCCCCTTGTGGATGACAGGAGAAGCTGCTCCATGAAGCAGTCATTTAATGTGTATAGAAATGTTATCCCTACCCCCCGCCCCGAGGTGACAAATACCCTGTCAGTATGAGAATAGTTGAAAGCCCCCATTATTATTGTGTTTTCTGACTTTGTAGCCTCTCTAATCTCCCAGAGCATTTCACAGTCACTGTCACTATCCTGGTCAGGTGGTCAGTAGTATATTTCTCCAGCTATGCTCTAATTGTTCAAAGGTGGAATTTCTCTCCATAAAGATTCTGTGGTACAACTTGATTCATTGAAGAGTTTTACTTTATTTGACTTTATGCTCTTTCACGTATAGTGGCACTCCCCCACCAATGCAACCTACTCTGTCATTCCTATATAGTTTGTACCCTGGTATTACCACCTCCCATTGGTTATCCTCATTCTAGTGTCTGTGATGCCTATTATATCAATATCCTCATTTAAAGCTTGGCCTCTAGTTGTCCCATCTTAGTATATATCCAAATGCCAGAAGTCTAAAAACACTTGTACATTTTGTTAATAATTAGTTGCTTGCCTTTATCTATTATATTTAAATGGGACTGTTTTATATTTGACTGTTCCTCACTACCAGTCCTTTTCCAACTTCTTTTCTATCCTCTTTACTACCATATAGAGTTTATTCTTTAATAAATTCATCCCTAAGGGATGTCTCTGCCAAAACCGTGTGCTCCTCAACACCTATCATCTTTCCCTCAGCCCTTAGTTTAAAAAATTCTCTACAACCTTTTTAATTTTACACACCAGCAGTTTGGTTCAATTTTTTGTTTAGGTGGAGCTCATCCTTCCTGAATAGGCTCCTCCTTCCCCAAAACGTCAACCCCTGGGAAAGGGGACGGAGGAGTCTATATAGGAAGGATGAGCTCCACCTAAACCAAAACAGAACCAAACTGCTGGCGTGAAAAATAAAATATAATAGGTAGTTCCTAATAAACCAGAAAACTCTGCTCCCTACACCATTGTCTCATCCACACATTGAGACCTTGCAGTTCTGCCCATCTTCTTGATCCTGCACATGAAACTGGAAGCATTTTGGAGAATACTACCATGGAGGTTCTGAACGTTAATCTCTTACCTAATAGTCTAAATTTGACCTCTGGGACCTCTCTCCTACCTGTTCCTATGTCATGGGTACCTACATGTACCATGACCACTGACTCCTTCCCAGCATTGCATGCAAATCCATCTAGATGTCTTGTGAGATCCTCATCCTCTGCCCCTAGCAGGCAGTTTACCATGCAGTTCTCCCAGTCATTGCAAACCCAACTGTTTTTCTAATAGTAATTAAATTATTACCTGGCTCTTCCTAATAACAGGGTTCCCTGGAGGGGTAACCTCAGTGCAAGAGCATACCATGACATCTCCTTCCCTGAGACTTTCATCCTCCTCAATAGCACAAAGGTCATCAGACTGGGGATGGAACCGCTGTATTGTGTCCCTGAAAGTCTCGTCTCTCTCTCTCTCTCCCCTCTTAGCTCTTCTAGTTCAGCCACTCCAGTATCAAGAGCCCGTACTGTCTCTCTGAGGGTAATGGGCTGCTTCCACTATATGAAATAAGCTGGATAGCCTCTGCTCTGTTGCTGGACTTCTGCCTGCATTATTTTTACTCTGTTTTTTGTTTGTTTTTGGGGGGAGCGTGGGGATGGGAGGCCATTAGCCTAAGATTGGAGTATGTTGATTAGGCATATCTGCCTCTTGCACTTCCTCTCTAAACTCCATGGTAAAAATCCCCTGTTCACTAGGGTGACCAGATAGCAGGTGTGAAAAATCGGGACGAGGGTAGGGGGTAATAGGTGCCTGTATAAGACAAAGCCCCAAATAGCAGGACTGTCCCTATAAAATCGGGACATCTGGTCACCCTACTGTTCGCTAGCTCCTCGTTGCTTAGGAGCTGACTTTTTAAACCACTGTTTTCCCAGAGTTAGCCCCTCCTCCTTTTCCAGGGAACCTAAAGGGATTGTGGATCAAAGGATTGCAGGCTAGAGCCTCATTAGTAAACTCTCAGCCTAGCCTAGCAGGCCTCTTGGCTCAGCACACAGCCCCCACAACCTAGAGCTTCTATTTTCTTCTTTTATTAGTGCTTTTATTACACTACATTAGCACTTCTGTTTATATATGTAAGAGTGTTGTTTTACCGAGGAATCGTTACAAACAGGATAGCCCTAGTAATAGAAGCATGCTGGAAAAAGTGTTCAGCCTATGTGTATTCTGAAATATTACTGTGTTCCTGCTATATGGGTTTTAGCCATAATAGTGGCTTTGGACGGATCACAATATCTAACCTTTTATTTCTGTACTAGCTTTTCATCATCCCCTTTAATCCTTTTTCTGCACACATCGTTACCAATCTACCTTGCTTGAAACAACCTACTACTACACCAAATGGCCACAACTACTAGTGGTGAGGGGAAAACAATTTGGTAAAAGTGTGTGTGCAGAAGTGTGAAAGGGGTGCAGAGTTAAGGTTGCAGTGCCTGGTTTGTGCTATGCAGGGGTTTAATAAAGTGTTGCTTGTGAGGGGAGGAGTAGAGGGCATGTACCATTAAGGGGCTTAACTTTCCATGTTTTGTTTTTTTGGGTCAGGTATATTTATATGTAGCATCCCTAGCTGTTTCACAACTGAGGTTCTGTGTGTGTTAATATATAACTGATAATATACCACCAGTGATTCAAGGAAAAAGCCTCCACTTCATCTTCCTAAAACAGTTGAACTTGGGGTCTCTGACTTGAAACACGTTGTGCAGAATTAGAGGCGGAATGGAACAAGATTCCTCCCTAAAGACCAAATCCCAGTAGTAATGCTTTGAAAAAGTATTCAGGAAGGACCATGCACCATCAAATTTCCCAATATTTAGACTACTGTTCAGTAGTCTAGGGAGGCACCGGTAGGAATGTACACATTAGCTAGAGACTCACCATGTCTGAGTCTCTAGGGTTATCCTAGGACTTCTGAGAGAGATTGTATTCCTTCCCATGCTGCCTATATTTATCCTGTTATCTCTAGCAGGAGCCACTGCTTCAGCAAATTACTCTTAACTGTAGATTGAAGAGAATGTCAAATTTAAGAGTAATGTGCCTTTCTCTAAGCAAGCCCCTAGAGCTCACTGAATATCAAGGCTCACAACAACATAGGATCCTAAGTTTTCATCTGTTTGTTTGTTCTGGCTGTAAGCTCTTCAAGGCAGGGGTGCTGTCGTGTTCTCAGATTTGTAGGCAGGGCTATTAAGTGATGCCTATAGTTAGGGTTGCCTAAAACTTTCTATTACAAGACCCTGTTTTCAGGTGCTTATAGCTTTGACAAACTTAAACTATTTGGTCTAAAACTTTCCATTAAAAGTTTCTAGCATCTTCAAGTTTGAAATTTGGCAAGTGGGACACCTTGGGTCAGATGCATGCCTTTTGTTGTCCCCATGAAAATCCACCTACATTTTGCCAAGGTTATTTGACTCTGAAAATCACCTTTCAGAATTTGCTGAGGTTTGTTAGTTTGACAGCTAAGTTCTCCAATGCTGTCTGCACTGAGTATGCTGCTGCCCAGGGCTGCAAGTTCTGAGCAGGACTTTCCCTGCAATCGCTGCTCCCTGATGCTAGGGGTTGCTGTGGCACCAACACAGGAACTGTGAGTGGGGATAGTCTCTCCTTTGCTTTCACTGCTCCCCCTGATGTTGCCCAGGCAACATGAAAGAGTAGGAAGTTATCTTCCCTGATGCGGAGGAGTATAGTAGCTGGCTGGGGATGGGGAGATATGCTCAGAGAAGAAGGGTCTTTAACAATAATGCACACTCACCTCCAGATCCTCAATTCCTGAGATCCAGCGTTCCTCTGCTGTCTAAAATAAGGCCAGAAGGATCATTAGATCATTTATTCTGACCTCCTGTGTATCACAGGCCATAAAATGTCATCCAGTCTAGTAAATGGCAGTGAAACCCATTGCCAAAGTTTACATCTCATCCCCCTCTAATGACTAGTCCAGGGATCAGCAACCTCTGGCACGCGGCTTGCCAGGGTGAGCACCTTGGCGGGCCGGGCCAGTTTGTTTACCTGCCGTGTCGGCAGGTTCGGCTGATCGCGGCTCCCACTGGCCGCGATTTGCCGTCTCAGGCCAATGGGGGTGGCGGGAAGCCGCGGCCAGTACGTCCCTTGGCCCATGGTGCTTCCCGCCGTCCCCATTGGCCTGGGACAGCGAACTGCGGCCAATGAGAGCCGTGATCGGCCGAACCTGCCGACGCAGCAGGTAAACAAACTGGCCCGGCCCGCCAGGGTGCTTACCCTGGCAAGTCGTGTGCCAGAGGTTGCCGACTCCTGGACTAGTACACTCAGAGAGTAACTACTGCTACCAGTTAGTCTGTTAATTCAAGTTGCAGAGGTCTGTGCTGTGGGTCTATAGGTTCCAACCCTGCTAATGACCCAGAAAGGGATCAGTACCGTTCCATATGATAGTATTTGTTTTTTCAGTTTGCTTTTTTAAAAATGTAGGAAATTACATACAAAAAAACTACATTAAAAGAACTTAACGGTTGCAAAGTCAAAAGCACTCAAAAATAAGCAAATGTGGCAGGATCCCCGTGGATAAAATAATGTAACCATGTACTTAAAATTGTATCATAATACATAAGTTATGCACAAGGGGGCTGCAACCCTACTGTAGATAGAGCTGCCACCTCATGAGGGAGTGGATTTACTACAATGATGGAAAAAACCCTTCCATCACTATACTAAGTGTCTATATGACAATGTTAAACATAGTGTATCTGCAGCATTGCCGCTGTAGTATTTGTAGTGTAGACATATTTTTATGAGGTTTCATGGGGAACCTTAATTTTGGCATTTCCGAACATTTGAATATTTTACTTTGCAACCTAATGGTTTCTTAATTTTTTTTTTGTATGTAATATGTTTGTAAAGCACCTAGGACACTAAAATCTCAATGGTGATTTGAGCCTTTGTTTGGCACTGTAATATAAATATTAAATAAATGAATCTGCAGTTGTTCAGAATGGGCATTTCTTTCTAGTGGAAAAGAACATGCTAGTGCAGACAGGAATGGTAAGGTCCTTGCTGGGCATGTGTTTTGTAGCCATTCATTCATTCCAGTTGGAATTAGATTTAGGGCCTGTATCTCCCCTGCCTTGCACCTTGTGTAGTCATTTACATCTGTGCAAAATAGGTGTAAAATGCTAAGGTAGTCATTTACAACTGAGCAAAATGGTGCTACAAAGGTACAAGGTAGTTGTGAATCAAGCCCTACTGTTGACATTTGGTATGGAACAGTTTAGGTGTGGTTATAATACTGAGGGCTGGGTGGGATAGAACTAACTAATGCTTTTTTATTTCTTAGTGCTCTAAGTATAACTGGAAAATTGTTTTAATTTTGAAACCACTGTTTCCATCGATGACCTATGCTGGGACTATGGGATCCTCTTGTGCTGGGGGCTATTAATTGTGCATATCAGTTTGAAGGATCAGGTCCTTAGTTGACAACCAGGCCAACAGAATTTACTCATGACCACTGCTACTGAAGCACAAGCACAGCATATCTATGAAGCCTCAGCTTTTTCGTTACTCAGGGCTGTCACTTTGATACAGCAAAGCTGTTGGGCCAAAGGAGCTCATATTTTATATTTAGCTTGACAGTGTAAATAGAGAAGTGCTTAAAAAAGCCTGTACGTTCCAGCTAAGCGCTCTACCAAGGCCTGTTAATTTACAAGTGTAAGGCCTGATCCTGTGATATGTTGAATACCTGCAACTCATTGAGTTTAGTTGCTCAGCTCTTCTCATAGTTAGAACTTTTGGGGGGTTACTAATTAAACATCTCTGCTTTTTTTATTTAAAAAGTTCATTTTATTTATTTAAAAGATAAAGGAAAAATCCTAAATTAAATACATTATCGAAAAGCAATAATATGATACCTACCTTGAGGAGGGAGGGAAGGTCTTGAGGTTTTAAACATAGCATTGGGGAGTCAAAATGTCTGGGATCTAGTACAAGCTCTGCCACAGACTTCCTGAGTGATCTTGGGCAAAGACTCCTCTGTGCCTCGGTTTTTCTATCTGCCTAATGGGGATAACATTTCAAGGGGTGGCACAAGGCTAAATTATTTAGTGTCTACAGATTAACTTCCATGGGTTTATTTCATTACTCTGTGGCAACCTATGTTCATGGGCATAGTTTGGTTGTATGGTTGTATCTTCAATCCCACAAAACCCAAAGGCATGAGATGGACCCAAAATGAAGTAAACAACAATAAAAGCAGGACGAACCTTGAAATAACGTGGATTCCTTATCTTTATCATGTCTAAAGTTTTCTGCAACTTCATTGCCATGATTTCATATTTTGAATGTCAGTGAATGGGTATTATTGTTTATTTAACATTTATATTATGAGGTGTGTGTGTTTGGTGTGTTACAAGTAGAGGATACAGTGATTGTAATAGAAATTGCAGGCAGTGAAGTAATTTTGTCCACAAATTTGGGAAGAAACAAAGACCCTCCCCTACAAAACCCAGCCCCATGGAGTTCTCCATTGGTGAAGATTGTACTACTTTGGTTAGCTTCCTTCCTGTGTCTGGCTACTCAAGGTCACCTGTGGGCATTGCAGCTGGGGAATAGCCAGAGCACAGGACTGCCCCAGCCATGTACCCTCTCCCATCCTCAACATACTAATAGTAGTCCCTGAACTGGGAGCTCTTCTAGGGGTTTCAGAGGCCACACTTCACCTGTTGGGAGAATCCCTTCACAGAGGGTACACCATGAGGAAGAAACTTGTGGTTGCAGCACACCTGTGAATTCCGCAATCTGTTGGCTTTATCCCATTCCATATATCCTTTGTTTCTTTCCCCTCACTCACTTCTGCCTCTCCACCAAACCCCCTGGATTTTCCTACTTCTCCCTCAGTCTTTCACTCTGTCCTCCCTTTCTGCCAAAATTCTCTCTCTCAATTCTCCCCATATGCTGTTTCTCTCCTACCTTTCCTCCAAACCCTCACCTTCTCCCTTCCTTTCCTTTGTCTCCTTCCTTCCTTCTTCCTCCACAATCTCTCGTCTCACTCCCTATCCAATTCCTGTCTTCCAAAGCTGTGTGACTTTCTTCCCTTCCCTCAAATACCTCAGGCTCTGTTTACACTGCACAGGTCGATGTAAGGCCGCTTATGTCAACCTAATTATATCAGTATACACACGACAGCCTTGCCCCGCCGATGCAAGTGCCCTATGACACCAACATAATAACTCCACCTCCACAAGAGGCATAGGGCTTATGTCAGTGTAGTTAGGGCAGTGCAGTGTCTGGGTAGACACTGTGTTACATCGGCTAGTAGCTCTCTTGTCAAATTTCACAGCTCCCGCGGACAAGAAAGCCAGGCGTCTAGAGCCCAGCTGCCCCCTGCTCCTCTGGAGAGCTGGGAGGTTGTACCCCGCTCCCAGGGGAGCCAAGGCAAGAAGCCTGGGTGGCTGGCCCTGGTTTCCAGCTGGCAGTTGGAGTGAGAAGCCCAAGCAGCTGGACCCTGATCCCAGTGGGAGGTCACAAACCTAGGTGGCTGGACCCTGATCCCCACAGGGAGCCAGGGAGAGAAGCCTGGACTATGCTCCTGGTGGGGAACAGGGAGGCAAGAAGCCCTGGGTGTCTTCCCTCCTGCTCCTGGCAGGGAATGGGGAGGTGGAGGGGGCAGCCCGTTGGGGCAGCTGGGCTCCCAGCAGGGAGCTGCCAGCAGAGCTGAGAGACCAGGCTCTCAGCTTCCCACACTGCCCCTCTTAGGTTGGTGGAAGCACTCCTGGTGAGGACACGCACCACCAACCCGAGGAAGGTAGTGTGAACGTACACCACCACAGTAATTACTGTGGTGGCTGTAAGTTGACCTAATATATGTCAATTTAAGTTTTTAGTGTAGACGTACCCCGAGTCTGGCCCAAACAACTTAAACTCTTCTCTTCCTCAAGTCTTTAATTGCCTATACACCAATGCTAGGAGCCTGGGTTACAAACAAGAGGATTTGGAATTGCAGATTTATGAGCATAAATTTAATCTAGTTGGTATTACTGAAACCTGGTGTGATGATTCCCATGATTTGAATTTTAAAATCAGTGCTTATAACCTATTATGGAAGGATTGAGTGGGCAAAAAGAGGAGGGGGAATGACACTATATGTAAAAAATGGCATTACCTGTTTCCAAGTCACTGATAACTCAGAAGAAAATGATCCTGAATGTTTATGGATCAAGGTCCTAACAGGTAGAGCACAAGATGGGATATTAGTTGATGTCTGCTTCAGACCATCAAATCTCATTGGACCTATTTATAATGTATAGGGAAAAAAGCTGTGTGATCTTGGACGGTGTGACAGTGACATATACTGGAGGTCTCATGCTGCCAGGACTAAAACATCCTTGGAATTTCTATATATTATAGATGACTATTTCCTACCTGTATCCAACTCAGGAGAATTCTATGTTAGACTTAATAGAATCTTAGAATCATAGGACTGGACAGGACCTCAAGAGGTCATTTAGTTCAGTCCCCTGCACTCATGGCAGAACTAAGTATTATCTAGAATCTGGACCATCACTGACAGGTGTTTGTCTAATCTGCTCTTAAAAATCGCTAATGATGGAGATTCCGCAACCTCCCTGGGCAGTTTATTTCAGTGCTTAACCACCTTGACAGGAAGATTTTCTTAATGTCCAGCCTAAACTGCCCTTGCTGCAATTTAAGCCCATTGCTTCTTTTCCTATCCTCAAAGTTTAAGGAGAATAATTTTTCTCTCTCCTCCTTGTAACAATCTTTTATGTACTTGAAAACTGTTATCATGTCCCCTCTCAGGGTACGTCTATACTACCCGCCAGATCGGCGGGTAGTGTTTGATGTATTGGGGATTGACTTATCGTGTCTAATCTAGATGCGATAAATCAATCCCCGAATCGACGCCTGTACTCCACCTTGGCAGGAGGAGTAAGCAGAGTTGACGGGGAAGCCACGGTAGTCGACTTGCACCATGAGGACAGCCAGGTAAGTTGAACTAAGATACTTCGACTTCAGCTACGCGAATAGCGTAGCTGAAGTTGAGTATCTTAGTTCAACCCCCCCCCCCACTAGTGTAGCCCAAACCTCAGTCTTGTCTTCTCTAGACTAAACAAACAAAAAATTTTCAATCTTCCCCCAGAGGTCATGTTTTCTAGACCTTTAATTTTTGTTGTTGTTGCTCTTTTCTGGACTTTCTCCAATTTGTTCACATCTTTCCTGAAATGTGATGCCCAGAACTGGACACAAGACTTCAGTTGAGACCTAATCAGCACGGAGTAGAGTGGAAGAATTACTTCTTGTGTCCTGCTTACAACACTCCTGCTAATTACATCCCAGAATGATGACGATGATTTTTGCAACAGTATTACGCTGTTGACTCCTGTTTAGCTTGTGATCCACTTAGACCCCCAGATTCCTTTCTGCAGAACTCCTTCCTAAGCAGTCATTTCCCATTTTATATGTGTGCAACTGATTGTTCCTTCCCAAGTGGAGTACTTTTGCATTTGTCTTTACTGAATTTCATCCTATTTATTTCAGACCATTTCTCTAGTTTGTCCAGATAATTTTGAATTTTAATCCTATCCTCCAAAGCACTTGCAACCCCTCCCAGCTTGGTATTGTCCTCAAACTTTGTAAGTGTAGTCTGTATGCCATTATCTAAATCATTGATGAAAATATTGAATAGAACTAGACCCAGAACTCATCCTGGCAGGACTCCACTCGATAGGCCCTTCCAGCATAACTGTGAACCACTGATAACTACTCTATGGGAATGGTTTTCCAACCAGTTATGCACCCACCTTATAGTAGCTGCATCTACCTTGTATCTCCCTAGTTTGTTTATGAGACGATCATGTGAGACAGTATCAAAAGCCTTACTAAAGTCATGATATATCACATCTACCTCTTCTCCCCCTCCCCCCCTCCATAAGGCTTGTTACCCTGTCAAAGAAAGCTATATTAGGTTGGTTTGACAAGAGTTGTTCTTGACAAATCCATGCCGACTGTTATTTATCACCTTATAATCTTATAGGTGTTTGCAAATTGATTGCTTAATTATTTGCTCCATTATCTTTCCGGGCACTGAAGTTAAGCTGACTGGTCTGTAATTCCCCGGGTTGTCCTTATTTCCCTTTTTACAGAGGGGCACCATATTTGCCCTTTTCCAGTCCTCTGGAACAGTGGTTTCCCCAGGAATTGAAATTAGGGGGGGTGTTCGAATTTACAGGGGGGGTGTCAGGACCAATGAGATATATAAAAGAGATATGAATAAAGTAAATGTTTTGTTAGGATTATGCAAATTTAACATAAGAATAATGCAAGTTACACCAAAATACATAACAGGTCTAGATTTCTAAAAAAATATACATTTTAAAAAAAAGTATTTAATTTAAATTGACTTTTGAAAAGTAAGCCATCATGGGGTAAGAGGAAAGTCCTCTCATGGATCAGTAACTGGTTAAAAGATGGGAAACAATGGGTAGGAATAAATTATCAGTTTTCAGAATGGAGAGAGATAAATAATGGTATCCCTGAGGGGTCGGTACTGGGACCAGTGCTGTTCAACATATTCATAAATGATCTGGAAAAATGGGTAAACAGTGAGGTGGCAAAATTTACAGATGATACAAAACTATTCAAGATAGTCAAGTCCCAGGCAGACTGCGAAGAATTACAAAGGGATCTCATAAAACTGGGTGACTGGGCAACAAAAATGGCAGATGAAATTCAGTGTTGATAAATGCAAAGTAATGCACATTGGAAAACAATCTCAACTATGCTTACAAAATGAAGGAGTCTGAATTAGCTGTTAACACTCACAAGAAAGAGATCTTGGAATCATTGTGGATATTTCTCTGAAAACATCCACTCAGTGTGCAGCGGCAGTCAGTGATTCCCAACATTCTGTTTGCTTTTTTAAAAAGAACAGGAGCACTTGTGGCACCTTAGAGACTAACAAATTTATTTGAGCATAAATTTTCGTGGGCTACAGTCCACTTCATCGGATGTAGCCCACGAAAGCTTATGTTCTTTTTACAATACAGACTAACACGGCTGCTACTCTGAAACCTTTGCTTTTTTAAGAAAGGGATAGATAATAAGACAGAAAATATCATATTGCCTCTATATAAATCCATGGCACATGTACACCTTGAATACTGTGTGCAGCTCTGGTTACCCCATCCCAAAAAAGACATACTGGAAATGCAAAAAGTACAGAGATGGGCAACTAAAATGATTAGGGGTATGAAACAGGAGAAGAAATTAAAATGACTGGGAATTTTCAGCTTAGAAAAGAGACGACTAAGGGGGGATATGCTAAAGGTCTATAAAATCTTGACTGATGTGAAGAAAGTGAATAAAGTAAATGTTTTGTTAGGATAATCCAAATTTAACATAAGGAAAATGCAAGTTACACCAAAACACATAACAGATCTAGATTTCTAAAAAAATATATAATTTTAAAAAAATGTATTTAATTTAAATTGACTTTTGAAAAGTAAGCCATCATGGGGTAAGAGGGAAGATCCTCTCATGGATCAGTAACTGGTTAAAAGATGGGAAACAAAGAGTAGGAATAAATTATCAGTTTTCAGAATGGAGAGAGATAAATCGTGGTATCCTTGAGGGGTCAGTACTGGGACCAGTCCTATTCAACATATTCATCTGGAAAAATGGGTAAACAGTGAGGTGGCAAAATTTGCAGATGATACAAAACTATTCAAGATAGTTAAGTCCCAGGCAGACTGCGAAGAGCTACAAAGGGATCTCACAAAACTGGGTGACTGGGCAACAAAATGGCAAATTAAATTCAATGTTGATAAATGCAAAGTAATGCACATTGGAAAACAATCTCAACTATATATACAAAATGAAGGAGTCTGAATTAGCTGTTAACACTCAAGAAAGAGATCTTGGAATCATTGTGGATATTTCTCTGAAAACATCCACTCAGTGATTCTGTTTGCTTTTTTAAAAAGAACAGGAGCACTGTAGATCTCTGAAAACATCCACTCCATGTGCAGCAACAGTCACAAAAGCAAACAATGTTGGGAATCATTATGAAAGGGATAGATAATAAGACAGAAAATATCATATTGCCTCTATATAAATCCATGGTACATGCACACGTTGAATAGTGTGTGTAGATCTGGTCACCCATCCTAAAAATATATATATTGGAATTGGAAAAGGTACAGAGATGGGCAACTAAAATGATGAGGGGTATGAAACAGGAGGAGAGATTAAAGTGACTGGGAATTTTCAGCTTAGAAAAGAGATGACTAATGGGGATATGATAGAGGTCTACAAAATCTTGACTGGTGCGAAGAAAGTGAATAAGGAAATTTTATTTAATCCTTCACATAACACAAGAACTAGCAGTCACCCAATGAAATTAATAGGCAGCAGATTTAAAAAAACAAACGAAGTATTTCTTCACACAATATAAACTCAACCCCGGAACTCTTTGCCAGGGGATGCTGTGAAGACCAAAACTATAACAGGATTTTAAAAAGAACTAGATAAATTCCTGGAGAACAGGTCCATCTGTGGCTATTAGCCAGGATGAGAGGGATGCAACGCCATGCTCTGAGTGTCCCTAGCCTGTTTGCCAGAAGCTGGGAGTGGGCGACAGGGGATGGATCACTTGATGATTCCCTGTTCTATTCATTCCCTCTGAAGCACCTGGCCTTGACCATTGTTGTAAGACAGGGTACTGGGCTATCTGGACCACGGGTCTGACCCAGTATGACCATTCTTATGTAAAAATTAATTATAATAAAAATGTTTAGTACAGAAACTCCCCAGCATAATGACCTCCCAAGATAGCAACAATGTGAGATAACAACCTTGGCAAATACTGCATTTTAAAAATCTTGGCCTACTGGGAAACATATTTATATAAGTTTCCATTCCCAGTCACAAATCTAGCATTCTGGAGCAAAGTTACTAAAATATAGTCCAACCATCAAATGTTTATTTAACATGCCCCTCACTTTTCCCTCCACCGCATTCCACTCACTGGTGTTGTCCTTGGTCAGTGGAGACTCAGAGTTCAGAGGTGCTTTCACGTGAGTACCCCTTCCAGGTGGGGGACAAAAAGGCACAGTTCGCTCTGGCCACGGCTGTTCATTGTGCCACCGTTCACTCCACCACTCTGTTGCCAATGGCCCTGCACAGTCACCTTCTGCTGTCACCTACCACAGTGACCTCTGCGAGTTGGTCTCTTGAGGTTCCACCAGCTCTCAGTGATTTCAGCTGAGCCCTCAGTGCGGGAACCTCGCTGCTAGTGCAGTCTGGGCTGTCTCTTACACAAAAACACTGTATCCACAGGAACACTGTCCCCACAACAGGACTAAGCACTTAGACCTGATTGTCAGTGATTTCAGCTGCAGTGGTCACTTAACAAAACAAAAGACTATCTATGGAGCCTAATCAGCTCTGTCTTTAAACAGTGGAGAGGGCCAGGTTCCCCACCCTCTCTCTAGATGCCTTCAAATCATAAGAACATAAGAATGGCCGTACCGGGTCAGACCAAAGGTCCATCTAGCTCAGTATCTGTCTACCGACAGTGGCCAATGCCAGGTGCCCCAGAGGGAGTGAACCTAACAGGCAATGATCAAGTGATCTCTGTCCTGCCATCCATCTCCATCCTCTGACAAACAGAGGCTAGGGACACCATTCTTACCCATCCTGGCTAATAGCCATTTATGGACTTAGCCACCATGAATTTATCCAGTCCCCTTTTAAACATTGTTATAGTCCTGGCCTTCACAACCTCCTCAGGTAAGGAGTTCCACAAGTTGACTAAGTTCCACATCACAGACTAAGTACAGTTCTACTGCCCTTTATTCATCAATAAGAACAACATTTCATCCCCCCTTCCCCCCACATTCAAGTGGTTTGTAACCCAACCCCAGCCAAAATCTATCACTTGGACAACACAGCTCTGTTTGCTGGATACCTAGGTAGATTAGGTGTGAATGTAAATATAATCTGTCCCTGAAGCCTTAGCCCCCAGCTCATCACTAGCTGTCAGGGAGAACTCATTTAGACTTTGCTTACAAATCATCATTTGAAATTATTAGGTTGGCCAACATCACCGAAATGAATGCACTGACACTGTCATAAAAAACAGCTGTATAAGGAAGCAAGGAAGCTAGTCTATGTTCATACTTTTCAAATCTATTATACTTTTTCAGATACACATATTTTATCATACACTGTATAAGCTTTTAAAGTGTGTATTAATGTTTCAGTTTAAATTCAGATTTCCAAACAGTCACTAAATTGGTATGTAACTAGCTCACAAAACTGGGGGGGTGTTGGGAAAATTCAGGGGGGGGTGTACACCCCCCCTGGGGGGGGTGTAGGGAAATCACTGCTCTGGAATCTCTCTCATCTTCCATGACTTTTCAAAGATAATTGCTAATGGCTCAGATATCTCCTCAGTCAGCTCCTTGAGTATTCTAGGATGCATTTCATAAGGCCCTGGTGACTTGAAGACATCTATCTTGTCTAAGTAATTTTTAACTTGTTCTTTCCCTATTTTAGCCTCTGATCCTACCTTATTTTCACTGGCATTCACTATGTTACACATCCAATTGCTAACCTTTTTGGTGAAAACTGAAACAAAAAAATTCATTTAACACTTCTACCATTTCCACATTTTCTGTTAGTTATTGTTTCATCTTGACAGATAAAAAGGAACTGAACATAGAAGTAAAAATTATTGGTAACTTAGATACAAATCATGACTTGATTATATTTATAATGTGCAAACTGAATAAAATCCAGATCAGTGATATATATACTTGATGCTTTAAAAGGGCTATTTTCACAAAGCTGAAAACAATCTTGAGCCAGATCAGCTGGGGAAGAATTTAATCAGAAAAATGTGAATGATAGTTGGAAATTGTTTAAGAATACTTTATTACAGGGATTGGCAACCTTTGGGGCACAGCCCACCAGGATAAGCACCTGGGTGGGCTGGGCCGGTTTGTTTACCTGCTGCATCTGCAGTTTTGGCTGATCACGGCTCCCATTGGCCGCAGTTTGCCGCTCCAGGCCAATGGGGGCAGCGGGAAGCAGCACGGGGCGAGGGATGTGCTGTCCGCCACTTCCCGCCACCCCCGTTGGCCTGGAGCGACGAACTGTGGCCAGTGGGAGCCGCGATCGGCCAAACCTTCGGGCGCAGCAGGTAAACAAACTGGCCCAGCCTGCCAGGGGGCTTACCCTGGTGAGCTGCGTGCCAAAGGCTGCCGATCCCTGCTTAATTAGATACCCAAAACGCCACAAGCAAGGAAGAAGGCCATACTGATTTAAAAAGTGACCTGATTTAGAGGGGAAGTGAAGGCAGCTGTAAAATAAATAAATTTTAAATGTCTAACAAATGGAAGAAATGGGAAGTTATGAATATAAATCAGAATGTATGAATTATAGAAAATTGATAAGGGAAGCAAAGACACACAAGGAGAACTCTATGGCCAGCAGAATTAAGTGTATTAGGAACATAATCTTAACAATGGTATTAGTTCATTCATATGTGGAAATGGTAGCGTTATCAATAATAATGCACAAGTGGCAGAAGTGTTCAATTAACATTTTTGTTCTGTTTTTGGGGAAGAAGACAGATGACCTAGTCATGTCATATATTATAACACTCTGTCCATTCCATCAGCATCTCAGGATAATGTTAAAAAGGCAGCTACTAAAGTTAGGCATTTTAAAATCAGCAGGTCCTGATAACTTTTATCCAAGAGTTTTTTTAAAAGAGCTGGCTGAGAAGCTTGGTGGACCATTAAAGCTGATTTTTAATAAGTTTTGGAGCACTGGGAAATTTCCAGAAGGCCATAAGAAAGCTAATGTTATGCCACTATTTTAAAAGGGTAAACCAGATTACTGGTGCAATTATAGGCCCTTCAGACTGACATCAATCCCGGGCAAGATAATAGAGAGACTGAGTTAAAGAAGGGTGATTTAAGTAATGCAATCAACCTGGGTTTATGGAAAATACATCCTGTCAAACTAACTTAATGTCTTTTTTTAAGTTTACAAGTTTGGTTGATGAAGCTAATAGTGTTGATGAAATATACTTAGACTTCTGTAGGGCATTTGACTTGGTACCACATGACAGTTTGATTAAAAATCTAGAATGATATAATATTAACATGGCACACATTGAATGGATTAAAAGCTGACTAACTGACAGGTCTTCAAATGTAATTATAAATGAGGAATCATCATGAAGTGGGTGTGTTTCCAGTGGGGTTCCATTGGGATTGGTTCTTGGTTCTATGCTGTTTAAAATTGTTATCAGTGACCTGAAAGAAAACATAAAATCATCACTGATAAAATTTGAAGATGACAAAAAAAAATTGAGAAAGTGGTAAATAATAAAGAATACGGATCACTGATTCAGAGAGATCTGGATCGCTTGGTAAACTGAGCACAAGCAAACAATAAGCATTTTAATATGGCTAAGTGTAAATGTATACATCTGGGAACAAAGAATGTAGGCATACTTACAGAATGGGGAACTCTCTTCTGAGAAGCAGATACTCTGAAAGAGATTTGGCAGTTGTGGTGATTAATCAGCTGAACATGAGCTCCCATTGTGATGCTGGGACCAAAAGAGCTAATATGATCCTAGGATGTGTAAATTAGTGAATCTTGAGTAGGAGTAGAGAGTTTATTTTACCTCTGTATGTGGTGTTGGTGCGACTGCTGCTGGAATAGTATGTCCAGTTCTCGTGCCACAGTTCAAGAAGAATGCTGATATGTTGCAGAGGGTTCAGAGAAGAGCCACAACAATGGTTAAAGGATTAGAAAACCTGCCTTATAGTGATAGACTCAAACAGCTCGTTCTATTTAGTTTAACAAAGAGAAAATTAAAGGATGACTTTGATTACATGAGGAACAGATATTTAATAATGGGCTCGTCAATCTAGCAGAGAAAGGTATGACAGGATCTAATGGCTGGAATTTGAAGCTAGACAAATTTAGACTGGAAATAGGGTGTATTTTTTTCGACAGTGAGGGTAATTAACCCTTAGAACAATTTACCAAGGGTTATGGTGCATTCTCCATCACTGGCAATTTTTAAATCAAGATCGGATGTTTTTCTAAAAGATCTACTTTGCTTAGTAATATTTGGGGGAAGTTCTATGGCCTGTGTCATATAAGAAGTCAGACTAGATGATCACAATGATGTCCTCTGGCCTTGGAATCTTTTAGTTTATGAATCTTCCTCTGTCTTTCACTCCCGCCACAACCCCCAGGTTCCCAAACAACTCTTCCCCTGTCCTTCTTACAAAGGGCAGTTTCTCCTCTAAATACCCCCTCACCAAGTTGTTCCACATTCTAAGTCCCACCTGAGTCTGTGTCAGTGGAAGCTGCTTGGATGCTCCGTACTTTTTAAAATCAGGACACTTACTTAGTTGCCTAAATATGGATTTAGAAGCCAAACTTTAGACATTTTTAAAAATGTTGGTCAATATTGGTTAGGCACTCAAAGTCAGGAAATACCAAAGTTAAGTTTGCATGTGTAACCTTAACTATACCCCCATGTATATATGCACTGTAATGCTGTGTTTAATTACATTATAATATACACTATTAAATGTTGTCATATAATACACAGTTTTTGTATAAGCATGGATGGAGCTTCTTATAGAACTGTGTACTATAAAATATGAATTTTTTTCTCAATGTACTTTTAATAGAAAATGACCGTGGATTCTACTTAGCATACAAAATAGCTTCATTATTCAATAAAAGTAATCACTTCTTTGCTCTGGTATAATCTGCATAAAACACTTAATTATTCAACCAAGTTTGTATGTTTTTAAAGCATAGTTAGAGCAGAAATCATGTCTACAGTCATCTTGTCTACAGATAAAGCTTATTTTTGTAGTAATGTATTGTTATGTATATTTGTGTCAAACTCTTTGGCCTTCAGTTATACTTTATAAAAAAACAACAACCATGAATACATTTTAATTGAGAAACAATTTAGGTTCACAATAAAAGTAAATGCTTTGAGAACATTTAAATAATTAGAGGCTTACTGCAGCCTTACATGAAACCTTTTAGAAATGGTCTGTAGTTTTAAAAAATCAATTAACATTCTTTCTATTAGAAACAGGTTTTCCTGTTATAAAGACAAAACCTCTTTTTTTTTCCAAGAGACAAATTCATACAAAATTCTACCATCTTCATTTTTTATAAACAGAACAAATAAGAAGTAGCTGTTTACAATGCTCAGTAATGCAATCTAAAAGACTAACTGATAAATTAATTGGAAACTGACTCTAATACATTATTTTGGAATCTAAGCACATTAGATTGAATTGTTTCAGAAGCAGCATGCCTAATTATTGTATCTTCTACATTCATCTGTTTGAGTCATTCCCAATTTTTGAATTGTTGCCTAGAATATTGCTGCAATACCTGTTTCAATTGGTTATTCCCTTGTCATGAATAACTTCATGAAAGAGGCTGATTTTTAATATTTTTTTAATATAAGTCTGCACTAATTTACTGCATTAACTACACATTTTCAGTGTCCATGATAAAAAAGTGGTGATTGTTTTTCAAAATGTTGATTTTTAAAAGGTTGAGTATAAACTGATATTTTATTTGTTTTGTCAGGTCAATTATTAAAAAGTGCCTTTGTGAAGTCACTTTTACGAGAGAGGACTGCGACGCCTGAATGTGTTTTCAAAATATTATCTCTGCCAGATAGACATCGCCCTGACCTTATATGTCACAGACAACACCTCAACTGTCTTGGTTTGCCAATTGCTTGATGTGAAACTGGCTTCCATATTAAAAAAGCTGAAGAAAGAATTACTGCCAGGACGTGAATAAGCTGACTGCATTGCTTTTCCTGTGTAATCAATACCAGCAAGCAGCCTGCAAAGAATTATTATATCAAGGAGTGCCATTGCACTGAAGTAACTTTATTTAAAACGGTTGTGTCAGTGATCCAATCAAGAGACTCAGATATTTTACAGCCAGAGATGCTACTGAGCATGATTTTTTTGCAGCCAAAAGTCTACAAGTGGGACATATTGATTGATGAGTGACTGCTTGCTGATAAATTCTTTGCTCATTCTGCTTTGTGTGTATTGGGCTCCATTAAGCAATTTATTACTTCATTGCCGATAGGAAAAAAAAGCACAGAGCTTCTCTCAACTATAGTTTTTGGAATTGTTGTAGATTGCCTTGGCATAATTCACTTAATAGTTATTCACAAAACCTAAACCAGTTTTTCATCATGGCTTTGAATGTTACTCCTGTAAGAGATACAAAATGGCTGACATTAGAAGTGTGCCGACAATTTCAGAGAGGAACTTGTTCGCGTTCTGATGAGGAATGCAAATTTGCACATCCCCCCAAAAGTTGCCAGATTGAAAATGGAAGAGTTATTGCCTGCTTTGATTCCCTAAAGGTAAGGAAGAAAGTTGCATGTGTTAATGAAAATACTAATACTTTACATCAAAAATATAAGTAATAATTTCATCTTAATATTCATACGTTCAAAACAATTTGTTCTAGGAGTACTGCATGTGTTCCAGATTTTGTTTGTCTCAAGTTTTGTTTATTCAAGATTTGAAAGAATTTGTGTTTGAGTGTTTTCGTGTCAGATGTAAATGTCTGTTGTTTACACCTCCAAATTGTGTAAGACTATGGAATGCCCGATTATTGACATCTGATATGACCGTTATGTTCACACGAGTACCTTTCATGCATTATCATTGTTCCATGTCAAATGAAAACAAATGTCTGGTTTAAAACTTAAGCCATTGTGCCATTGATGATAAAGCAAATTACAATAAATTAAAGGGTTTAATTTAGATCCACAGAAGAAAGAAAACAGAGTTATGGCCTTTACTTCAACTTTAACTCACCGTATCATGCCTACTCTAGGTATTGGGAGGTCTAAACTGAGTCCATAGCATTACTAGTCATATGTACTGCTGTTTCTACAGTATAGACTATGAAGTAAGTTAAGAATAGAGTGGAAGCTTAAGAGTGTACTTGTAAGAGTTAACATTGGTAGACAATCCTGTTTCCTAACTTCTCATATCTTAAAACTTACTTTAGCATTGTTAAACAAACGAGGCATAAACTTACGGGACTTTGAGACAAAAGCTTTTTATGTTTAAGTATATATGCATATTTTTAGCGTACAAAAACAATCAGTTGGACAGGAGGGAGAAATACAACTTGAATGATAGGCATGTTCAGGGTACTCCTAAGCTTCCAGAAGCTGGTCCAGGTTTCTCTTTAATGACAGGTTGGTGCTGGAGATGCAGCCTGTGAGAACATCTGAGGCTTTCTGGTGATGAAGACAACAGTTATGTAAAGAATAAGGAAAAGTGTAGAGTTTATCAAAAATGTGAGTTTGGATGCAGGAAAAAATAAGTGAAATGTGGTGGGAAAGAACAAGTTGCGAGCAGGCAATGGGGCCACTTACTGTTTTCTCTGTTTTTTAGTTGGCTGAGATTTTGCCTATTTTATCCATTTGCTACAGCGTGCATTTACATGACTCAAAGACGGGGCTGGTGCAGTACCCTGACCCATATCTGGCTGTAGTGGGAGTGAAAATGTTTGAGGGAAAGGGGGACTGATTTTGCAGAGGACAAACAATTGTTGCTATCACCAAAGCAAGAGATCGATTCACTGGGCTTGCCATGAGAGGGAGGCCTGTCTAGGTTTTGTATGAACAGGTAATTGGCTCTGTTGGGCAAGGCTGTGGAGCTTTGGATTTTCCCCCATCTGAAGTCAGTTATCGTGGTCTTTGACTTCACTGCAGTGCTCAAGGAACTGACCGCCCCACTCTGATTCTCTGTTTTCCACTGGCTTGGGGTTACTAGTTATTTGGTGAGGCCAGCTGTTCTTAAGCAGGAGCAAGACACCTGCCTGAAGTTGGTTAAGTTCATTTCAAACCTCTCTGCAGAAAAAGACAGCATTTCCTTGTCTGGGTCAAGCCTTCTGGGGAGGGATTTGCCCTGGCAATTCTGCAGAGATAGGGGTGAGGCTCCACAGGTCTTAAATCTGGGTCCACAGGTCTCTAAGCAACCCACGTATCCCTGGCAGTTTGCTGGGCTGAGTGGCTCATGGAATCCTAGCCCCACTAGAGGCACCACCCACAGGAGCCTTGATTGGAGGAGTGCTTGGACCCACCAGTTGGTCTGGCTGTACTACTTAAGCCAGAAAGAGGCAACTGGGTGAGGCCCTGACTGGCTGCTACGTTGGACCCTGCCTTCTTGCCTGAGTCCTGCTTTGCTGCTGTGTTCCTGATCCCTGCCCCTGTCCTATGACATTGACTCTGGCTCTGACCCTTGGCTGGAGTCTCTGATTCTGACTCTGACCTTGAGCCCTGGCATTCAGCCTCTGACTCTGATTCTGACCTTTGACTCCAAATCTCAAGAAAGAGATCTTGGAGTCACTCTGGATAGTTCTCTGAAAACTTCCATTCAATGTTCATCGGCAGTCAAAAAAGCAAACAGAATGTTGGGAATCATTAAGAAAGGGATAGATAATAAGACAGAAAATATCATTTTGTCTCTATATAAACCCATATCTTGAATACTGCATGCAGATGTGGTCGCCTCATCTCAAAAAAGATGTATTGGAATTGGAAAAGGGCAACAAAATGATTAGGGGTATGGAACAGCTGCCATATGAGGAGTGATTAATAAGACTGGGACTTTTCAGCTTGGAAAACAGACAGCTAAGGGGGATATGATAGAGGTCTATAAAATCATGACTGGTGTGGAGAAAGTAAATAAGGAAGTGTTATTTATTCCTTCTCATAACACAAGAACTAGGGGTCATCAAATGAAATTAATAGGCACCAGATTTAAAACAAACAAAAGGAAGTATTTTTTTCACTCAACTCCCAATCAACCTGTGGAACTTCTTGCCAGAGGATGTTGTGAAGGCTAAGTCTATAACAGGGATCAAAACAGAACCAGATAAGTTCATGAAGGATAGGTCCATCAGTGGCTATTAGCCAGGATGGACAGTGATGGTGTCCCTAGCCTCTGTTTTGCCAGAGGCTGGGAATGGGCGACAGGGGATGGGTCACTTGATGCTTACCTGTTCTGTTCATTCCCTCTGGGGTACTGGCATTAGCAACTGTTTGAAGAGAGGATACTGGGGTAGATCGACCTTTGTTCTGACCCAGTATGGCCTTTTTATGTTCTTATCTGGCTCGACCCTTAGCTTTGGCATCTAGCCTCTGACTCTGGTTCTGACCTTTGGCTCTGTTTTCTGGTACATGACTCCTTCTCTGACCACTAGGAATGACTGCCATGTCCCAGTCCCTAAAACTAACTGCCTCATGATCCTGGCAAGGGTGCTGAGCAAACAGATGGTTGTTTGGGGTTTTTTTCTGGATGGAACAAGTGCCAGTCCAAAATGCTGTGGTGGTTGGATGAAGGAATATGGTAGAGAGCCTTTCCCTCCAACCCCCTAGCTGAGACCCATTGGTTACAGGAGGTGGCTTTCCTTTGAAGGGCTGCCAAGATAGTGTGAGGACATATTTCATCTCTCATCTTCTATCAACTCAGGTTCCTTTTCTCTAGGGCTGGATGGAACATACCATTGGAAGTCCTGGCTCACTGAAGGTGTCTGTCCTTGGCTGGATGTTTTAGTGCCAAAGAACAGAAAGTACTATCCAAATCAAACTGGCACTCTGTAGAGAGTAACTTTGCACATACCAACAGACTGCCACTTAACCATCTGACTGTGTCCTTGATTGGGGTGAAGAGAGGTGGGAGTGACTTGAACCTTTTTTCTGGGCTTTGGGGAGTATGATAGCATCAGGAAGCGTAAAGTGGATTTCAGCAGTGCTTGGTGTTTAGCTGGGCCAGTGGGAGGAGGTGGATGGTAGTGCTGAAAAGTAAAAGTTAAGCTGCATGTGTGCTGAAGAAGACTTGGCTAAATAACGCTTTCTGGGCACTCTTTCATTGTGTGGCTACTCTGACCTGTCAAGACTCCCGCAGGCAGTGGTGCCCAACCATACTACACAGGAGGGCCATATAAACCTAAGCACAACCTTGTGTGGGCCAAACAGATTCTACATATTTTAGTTAATCACTTTTACTGATTTATGTTTTAAGTTCAGCTTGTTTCATATGTATTTATGTATTTAGGTTGTTTCTTTGTATAGGACTGTCTATTTGCACACTTGTGTAAACTAAAACGATGTAAACAAGATGATAAAACGCTAATGAATCGGCTGTTAGTATGTTGTGTTGAAGCAGGCCACAGGCCTTATGAAATGCTCTGCTGGGCTGAAGGTTGGACATCCCTGCCCTAAGCCAAATGTAGCCTCTTGTATTCTCATTTTGATTGAGTCAGCCAAGGGACCTCCCTCTTCCCCCCCATCGCTGCCCAGAGGTACTCTCTTAGCCTCTGCTTAGTCAGCTGCCTTATTCTAATTTTTTTGGTGCAGAGTCCTCAATTTCTTTATTTTCCAGCCTCTCCCACAGAATAGACTGTCCCCACAGAAGAAAGTTTCCTTTTCCATGGTAAGTGCCACCAACAAATATCTGGGCTTGTCTACATGCAGGATTGTGCCGATTTAACTAAAGGTGTGATTTTAAATGGACTCAGTTAAAACTGGTGTGTGGATACTCTTCAACCAATGTAAACCTGATTTACTTTGATTTATCTTAAGTTGATTAGGAACAGGTGTAAACTAAATCAAAATAAGCTACCCTTAAACTGATGTGAGTGTGTCTAACCAGGGTTTTGCACTGGTTTAAGTAAATGTTTAAAAACTGGTTTAAGTTAAACTTATGCAATTTCAGTGTGTAGACAAAGCCTCGGTAGGGTGACCAGATGTGATGAAGAAAATGTTGGGACACGTGTGGGGGGGGGGTCTGCCGGTGGACCCAAAAAAACCCCAAAAACCCGAGTGCTGCCGGCGGCGCGAAATATTGGGACAAATTGTGCCCTGACAGATATCGGGACATCTGGTCACCCTAAGCCTCGGTCTCTTTTGTGAACAGTTTCTACCTGGCTGGCTGCTGCAGTATCACCACTGAGAGCATATGAGGCCACCCTGACTGCTGCTGGCACCCACTTCAAGTGCCAGAGAGCTGTCAGATTTTAAAACTTTGGGCACCTTAATTTGACTTAGATGTTAATTATCCATTGCATGTGGTAATGTGACAAGCTGGCAATGTGCCAGCTATAGCCAAGCTTTAAATGCATTACTGATGAATTTAGGTGCCCCAATTTTTGAGTGACCAACCAAACACACTTTGAAGGGGGCTTTATTTTTCAGAGGATAGGTGGTCAGCACTTTCTGAAAATTGCCTTGAAGATGTCTCAAGTCGGACACTTGAAAATTGAGATTCACAGAATCAGCTGTTGCTTTTGAAAACCTTTAGCGAATCAGGCACCGATGTTCAGCAATCACCTGATCAGCAGAGTACATATAAGCAAACTGCCAAGTGTCACACATCTTGCATGGCTGTCATGCAATTGGCAGGCCTGCCAGACCTGCCTGCATCTCAGTTGTCCACCCTCACACATCTGGCTCAGACAGCAGGCATTTGTCTGCAGTTCCCCCATCTTGCTGCCAGAGTCTGCTGTGCAGACAGCTGAGCAAGCACTCTGGCATGTCCTCCCTTGCTGCTCCCTCAGCTAAATCAGGGCCAGGAAGGAGCAGCCAAGAAGTGGCAGCGGCTGGAGGGAAAGTATGGTTGCCAGCCCTCCAGGATTGGCCTGGAGTCTCCTGGAATCAGCATTGATCTCCCAGTGACTATTGAAAGCAATTGAGATTTTTAAGAGGCTATTTTAAGAAAACAACATTACGTCATGCTGGGGAAAAAACAAACAAAAACAGAATCTCCTGGAATAGCTTCAGTCAGAGTTGGCAACCCTAAGGGAAAGGTGGTAGCGGGCTGTACATGGTGACAACAGTGCAAAGGGAGGAACCCACTACCAGCCACATGCTTCCTTCCTGCCTCAGCCAACTGTACCAGGCTGTCCCTGGGAGCCTCAGCATCCTCTGCCTCCCAGTAGATCCCTGAAATCCAGCACCTCCTGCCCCTAGGAATCCTCACAAGTGCCAGCACTATAGGAACCCTGCATTCCAGGAGCCTCAGCAGCCACCCACCCAGTTATTCCCAGTTTCCTTTCATACTCCCCTACCCAGCAAGATTCCCAGATAACCTCAAGCACCTGCCTGCCCCTGCCCCAGTCAGCAAGGATTGTGCAACTCCGTGTCCTACACCTGCCACTGCTGAGGACAAGGACTGTTACCATATGCTTCTTTGTATGGTTATATGAAAATTATTTGCAGATATGCCATTTGCATAAAATGTCATATGAAGGAGCACAGAACTTGGCAGCTCTGCATCAGGTTACATGCATTGGGGGCCTCCTGCATGCCGAGCTGCTTAGCATTCCTTAGCATTTGTTGCTACACCAGCCAGTGCTCCCCTAGGTTTGCTACAACAAATATGTGGGAACAGTGTAGGCAAAAATCAATCAGGTTCTCTGACTCATTTCACCACTAGCTTTTTGAACACCCGATCAATTGCCTGCTGCTCACTCCTCCCCCACACTCCCTGCCTCCTCAGGTCACTCACTGTTCCTACAGGCTCTCTCTCTCCATTTCCTCCCTCCCGCCTTACTTTTCCAACAGGCACTCTCTCCCCCTTTCTCTTGGCCGGTGGGTGTGTGTCTGCCTGGGCTGTCAAGTAGCAGCTCTTCTACTTTAACTGCTGCACTTTTGAGGCTGTGTCATCAATGCAAAAAAAAAGAGCAATCCTGATGTAAAAGCTTAATGGAGACAAAGCACAGGTTGTTTTTACCCATCCAGTTGAGGTCATCCAGAGGTTGGGGGATATGGGATTGACTTTGACTAGCTACAGCAAGGTAAAATCTACCTGTGCCTTGTCTCCACTAGGATATTTAGTGAATTAGCGATCTCACTGTAAAAACATAGCCCTTGTTTTTAAAGGATGACATAGCCCTTGATTTTAAAGGAAGCAGTCTGTAGTGGAAACCCATTCCAGAAAGAGGGAAAGGAGTTGTTAATTGCCTTAAAGGCTCTGGGATGCAGCACTGAAGACCCCAGGCTCTTAGGTGTCAGAAACAGAGCAGGAACTCAAGGAGAGGTACAGTTATATTTTACTCTTGCTTTCCATATGTCTGCTGACCAGTGGTGTCTAGTGCCACGCGGAATAGATTCATGCATGGTCACATGCAAAAATGGAAAACAAGAGAAGAGCCCTCACCCTCTTTCCTTGTCCAGCTCCCAAAATGGGCATCGTTCCACAGCTAACCTTAGTACAGCAAGGCAAAGTAAGCAGAGTTAAAAAATGTTAGCAAACTTTCAAAAGGTAAGTGGCCCCCATGCAACATTGTTTTAGGAGGCTTTCATCTGGCACATTGCTAAAGCACTCAGGGGTAAGGGGACAGAGAGGACAATAGGAAAAAAGTGGTGAACAGAAATGCTACAGAGAGGAGTGCACTGCAGACATTTATTTTAAAATTGCATTAAGTCTAGCTCTGATCTTCCAGTCATTGGGAGTACCCCTTTTTCTAGAGCACTGAAGAAGTTTGTAGGAGACCCCTGCCAGTTATATGGAACAGCCCCTCTCTAAATTGCAAATAGTCTCTACACATAGCATTTGCTTAAATCCAGGGCAAACTTCCCAGGGTACCCTACTACGATAGTTCAGAGCTGAACATGAGTTGTGGCTGGCAGTTGATTTGCATGGGTGTTCTTGGCAGCTTTAGTGCAGGGAGTGAGAAAGAAATTGTGTGAGGGCTGCCCCTGTGTTTCTCAATCGTCTTCCAAGAACCTCTTCCCAGTGATGCCAACTTGCATGAGTTAAGAACAGCATCAAATATTGTGAGATTTGTGGCAAAGCCGCCACCCCTAAATTAATGTGATTACGTGAAAATCTCAGCTTTCATTTAAAAAAAAAAATTAGCTCCTGGCCCTCATGGTTGTGGAGGAAAGCTTGAAAATGTGAACCATTAAGATTAAAAAACCAGAAGGCAAATAAAAGTCCCGGAATATCTTCTTATTTAAAATCTCTTTGGATTAAAAATAATCTCATGATATTTGGACGGCCTGACTCATTTAGTTTAAATGGTTGGGGTTGCCAATACTGCTTCCCGTACACTCTTTCCAGGGAACCTGGAAGACTGAAAGCATGCATGGTAGTGCAGAACAGCAAAACTGTACTCTATGATAAGCATGATGGGGCAGAGAGGCCTAGTATATAGCTCATCTGGGAGACAAATAAGTGTGTCCATGGTAAGGGGATTTTTTATTTTTTTTTGGAACAAATTCCAGCCCAATGAAACTTATCTCCAAATCCATCCCTAGCTTTGCAGTATTTTAGTTGCAAATTATTATTATTTGTTATAGTAGCAGAGTCCCCTGTCAGAATCTGGACCTTGCTGCCCTCTATACAAATCCATATTAGGATGCTCACTGCCCCATAGAATGTACTATATAAATTAATAACCATCTTAATAATAAGCGCTGCCCAGCAGCTTTGTTAAGGCTCCTGCTTCTGTTGCAGAAAGGCAAAAAGGAATGTCACACTAACAGACACTGAGAGGACAGGTGAATGGATACCACACAGAAGCACTTTGGAAAATCCTTGTACTGTGCACACTGGAAAACCCCTAGGCAGTCAGCCTTTGCCTGCTCATCAAACTGGCTTTTCAAATGAAAGATGTGCTTGTTTTATTTACTTATTAAATCTACAGCTATAAATGTGCATACATCTGGGCTGATAAAATCAGACTTAGGCTACCACTTAGGAGGAAATTCTCGTCAAGTGTCTAAAATCAGGCACCCCACATTAGAGGCCACCTTTGAAAGTTTAGCCCTATATAATTTTCTCAGGGTCCTGCTGAAGATGTAGGATAAAGCCTAACAAACCCTTCAAATCTCCTGGCCTGTCCTTTAATCAGAAGATTATCCTACAAAGAGTTATGTACCATAGCTCAAGAAAATTCTTTTTTGATATAGTACTACCTAAAGGTCAAACAGAAGTTAGCCTGTGTCTTTGGGATTGAGTTACATGTAATAAGGGATGGCCTGTCACAATTCAGTAATGACTCTAATATAAAAACAAGTTTATCCATTATACAAGCTACATGTTAACATGGGGGGAGAGGGGACAGGAGAGGCGGGATTCTTTCCACATAACTAAACTTTATAGAATTTGTAGCAAAATCTTCCTACAGGTTCTGTCAAGCAGTTATAGTTTAAACTTCCATTCTATTTGTTGTTCTTCTGATGTCCAGTTTAATTCTATAATGTGGCTTAATTCTAAAAACTCACTATGCAAATTGTCTCATATTGCCCTTTGTATATTCAAAGTCAGATCTCTCTTCAATGACAAAAAAAAGATTATACTGTCTTTACTGCTATTAGTGTGCTGCTTCTACAGAACTAAGAGTGGATATATCTACACAGCAACTAAACACCTATGGCTGATTCATGCCTGCTGACACCAGGTTGTAGGGCTTGGGCTGTGGGGCTGTTTCATTGCTATGTAGACTTCTGGGCATGGACTGGAGCCTGGGCTCTAGAACCCTGCAAGGTGGGAGGGTCCCAGAGCCTCAGCTACAGCCCAAGCCTGGAAGTCTACACAGCAATGAAACAGCCCCGCAGCGCGAGCCCAAGTCGGCTGGCAGAGACCAACTGTGGGTGTTAAGTTGCTGTGTAGACATACCTGCTATGTCTTAATTGAAGGGTTAACTTGAGTTAGATCTACACTTGAATTAACTCCTCTCAAGTTAGCCTAGTTTGAGTGAGAACAGCCATGCTGCAAAATAAGATTCAACTGGCACAGAGTGGTTGTATTAGTAGCACAGGGTGGTTGTGTTAGCTGAGGAATTATAACTCAAGTTATAGACGATTCCTTCTGATAAGCCCGCCAATTTAAGTTAAAAGCACCAGCATGCTCGAATTAAGAGGTTTTGTGTGTGGATGAGATTCACGTTAGCTCTGTAGCGAAGACAAGCCAGTGAGTAAAGGGTGTATATTCCTTCTTGTGCATCATCAAAAGAACTGCTTACTTAGTTCCAATCCGTGAAAGCTGTGAACACATGGCTGGCAAGAGGAATTGCACAGGTACAGTTGAACTAATTTAGCATGTAGAAACTTAATTACTGGTAAGGAGCATGAAGGAAAATCGAGTTTCTCTGTCAGAGACCACATTGAGTTTGAAAGACTGGCAGACAAATAGTCTTGAAAACCGAGTACAATTCATATGGAAATTATTGAGACACAATAAACATGGAACTCCTGGATATTTTTACAATTACTTTTCAAAGCAGAATGGCACTTTAAAATAGATGCACATTGTGTTCAATCTGATCTGGCACTTCTCTCTGTGTGTGATGGGGTGTACAAACTCCACGCTGGGAGGGGAAATGTTAGAGTTGTTCTGAGCCCAGCAGCCCTGCCCCACTGCACCTGCAAAGTCTGCATGGGTTGAGAGAGGAGCTTAAAAAGGGGAGCAGCTAGCTCAGTGGCAGACAGACAGTGGAAATAAGCTGATCTGCACTCTGCACTCCTGGGATGGAGCACCTGCTGCCTGAAACCTGCCAATAGTGACCTGACCAAGACTATGGAGAAGGGACCTGTGAGTCTCTGAAGGTCAGAGACTTTATTTTTGTGTTTAGTTCTTTATCTTGGGGACTGGTAGGAAGTGATCCAGGGAGGCAACTGCACAAGCACCCCAGAGTGTAAGACTTAGCTGCCCACCATTGGACCCTGTAGTGGAACCCAGTGGGGTTCGTGGGCCCAGGCTCCCCTACCAACTCCTAAAGAGGGACAACAACAGAGGCCTTATCACAGATGCGGGGAATCAAGTTGGGCAGTGAAGACCCTGAAGATAGAAGGGTCAGGGCTATGAGCTATTGACCCAAGAAGGGGGACCCCTGAGGTGTCCCACTTAATCCTGAAAGTTCCCCCTTTGTTGGACTCTTCATACATGCCCTGAAAGGTACAGACTTGAATATGTGACCTGCCTGGAGGGCAGAGTCACTGGAAGGATAATCCACTGTAGGGTAGAGTGCTAGTAAGGAAGGGGGACAGCTGGGAGGAAGATAAACTGCCACACCTCCACCCGACCACAATGTTTTTGTTTATTTACTAAGGTAATCTGCTTTGATCTGTTTGCTATCACTTATAATCACTTAAAATCTATCTATGGTACTTAGTAAACTTGTTTTTGTTTTCTCTAAAACCGGTTTGCAGAATTCATAACTAGGAGGCAAAAAGCTGTGCATCTTTCTCTCTCTTGACATTGAGGGAGAAGATGAATTTTATGAGCTTATGCTGTACAGTTTTCTATGCAGCGCAAGACTGTATAATTTTGGCTTTACACTCGGGGGGCGGGGGGCACTTGAGTAACTGGGCAGTTCCTTAGCTGAGCCTTCTCATGCAGAGCTGATCTCAGTGTCTGTGTCTTTCAGCAGCTGGGGGTATCCCTACCTGTATATGTGCTGATAAAGTACAGCCTGAAGCCCGGGGAAGGGCTTGACAGGCTGCATAGCAGTACAGTGTTAAGGGAATCCAGGCTGGTGGGTCAGGTTGGTGCAGTGGTACCCCAGTATATCAGGTGGTATTCCTGGAGGGGGGAAACCTGTCACTACATTAGCCCTTCTCCAGTCTTCTGGGACATCTCCTGTCATCCAGGAGTTTGCAAGCATTACTGCTAGTGGCTCTGAGATTTCTTCAGCTAATTCTTTCAGCATGCTGGGGTGAATAGCATCAGACCCCATTGACTTGAATTCATTCTAATTAGTTGGAAGTTCTCTGACGTGTTCTTCACTTTTCCTGATCTGCATCCTTTATTGTCTATGATAACTTTGCTGGTCATCCAATCACATGTTTGTCACGCTGCCTGATGTGGGTCACAGCTGAGAGCGTGAATCTCAGCTCAGGTTGTCAGAAAATAGGGCAGATCCCCCAAACTACAGGTATATTCTATAATTAGATTTCACCAAGCCAGTAACAAAAGTGCACTTCTGGATATTATGCTTGCCTCACCATGGAGTCACAGGCAGTCCCTTTAGCACTCCATGCAGATGCACTGGACTTTGTGATGAAAGGTTATTAAAGCCCCAAATCATCACACATTAAGTTACTTCCAGGTCAGAATATATTCCAGATCTCACCAAAGAGAACGCTGACAGCCAATTCCTTTAGTAAACTAACTAAAGACTTATTAGCTAAGAAAAGAAAATGAGAGTTATTGAGAGGTTAAAGCAGATAAAATAGATTACAGGTGAATCCGAGTTTGTAGTCAATACAGAGATGTAATGTCTGCTAGTTTTCCATCAGCTCTTCAGGATTTCCCCAAATGGCTTTTGGGGACCTCTGTCTTGCATCTGGAACCCCCCTGTCAGTGTTCAGATGGATCAGAGATGAAAGATTGTTCCCAGGACACACTTTTATAGCTGTCTTCCCCAAAAAGCTGCTAGGCAAATACTTGCACTCACAGCAGGGACTCTTCCTTTGATGACGAATGCATTTTGGGTTTTTGACCTCAGGGCTCCACATCAAGGACAACTTGCTCTGAAATTATCATTCTACCTCCTATGCATACACAAATAATTTGGTTACGGTGATATAAATATGCAAGTGCCTGCCATTACATTCTAATAGGGATAGATACGTGAAAACAATACAGATAACATCCATTAGTTTTCATGAAGTCTACACATCAAGCAAATTCCTAATACAAACCTCTGGATCTAGGGTTATTTAAGCATAAGGTACACATATATAAAACAAATCAACACGTTACAAATATGTGAAGACAACAGTACTAACGTTTCTTTGACCTATCTTAACAGACAAGTGAATTGGCTTGATCCATTATAGTGCCCCTTGGCATTTTTTTTATTCCTGTTAGCGCAAGTGAATGGGACTGTTAGCCCACGTAACATCTTCTTGATACCCACACACAACTGAATTGGTTCCCCTAACACTTTTTTGAGGTTATGACCTGAGCTACCTACTCAGCGCAACAATATTATTTTTTGTGTGAAGACTGAAGAGAAGTAGGCATTAAGCAGCTTTGCCTTCCTGTTATCTTCCATTATCAGCTCACCTTATTCACTGAGCAGCAGACCCGTACCTTCTCTGATCTTTCTTTTTGTCTGACATATTTGTAGAACCCCATTTTGTTGCCTCTAACATTCCTTGCCAGTTGTAACTCATTCTTTGCCTTGGCTTCTCTATTTTGTCCCTACACACTCGTTCCAGTCCCATGTATGATTCCTTGGTGAAAGGCCCCTCCTTCCATGTCCTGTATATATACCTTTTGGGTTTTAGATAGCTAAGAAGCTCCTTGTGCAGGCACATTGGCCTCCAGTGGCTCTGATTATCTTTTTTCTGCATTAGAATAGTTTGCTATTGAGCCTCTAGTATTACATCTTTTAAGAACTGCTAGCCCCCTTCGCCTCCTTTTCTTCCTAATTGGTCTCTTTCAGTTCATTAGTACCAGGATTTCATCCCTAATGGGACTAACTCACAGATCAATTAGTGAAATGGAATTATGAGGCCTCTAATTCTGTTTTTAGTCTCCTTTGCTTGTGCTGCCATTTCTATGGTATTATTTTCTTAGATTTGCCACACATTGACTCTGCTTAATACTAAAAGTGAAGACAAGCCTCACCCTGTACAGGCTTTTGAAAAGGGTTTGTTCATAAGAACTGCTATACTGGGTCAGAGCAATGGTCTGTCTGCGCCACTGTCATGTCTCTGACAATGGCCAGTACCAGAGCTTCAGGGGAGTTTAAAGAACAAGGCAGTTGGAGTGATACATACATGTCTTCTCCTTCTGGCAATCAGAAGATTAGGGTTGCGCTGAGTACAAGGTTGCATCCCTGACCATCTGCTCTAATAGCCATTGATTGGCTGATCCAGTTATTTCTTGAGCCCAGTTATACTCTTGGCCATCACAACATCCCATGGCAATGAATTCCACAGGTTAATTGTACAGTGTGTGAAAAAGTATTTCCACTTGTTTGTATTAAACCTGCCTATTAATATCATCAGGTGACCCCTGTTTGTTTTCTATTGCGGGGAAGGGTAAATAAAACGTCTCCATTCACTTTTTCTACACTATTCATGATTTTATCGGCCTCTATCATATCCCTCCCACTTAGCTATCTCTTTTCTAAGCTGAGCAGACGTAATCTTTTTCGTCTCTCCTCACATGGAAACCATTCCATACCCTTCATCATCTGTGTTGTCCTTCTCTGAACTCTTTCCTTTTCTCCCTTTACGAGATGGGACAACCAGAACTGGACACACTATTTGTGTGGGCTCACCATGGATTTATATAGTGGCATTATGATATTTTCTGTCTTACTATCTATTCCTTTCCTAATAATTCCTAATGTTCTGTTAACCTTTTTGACTTCTACTGCACATTGAACTGAAGTTTTCAGAGAACTATCCGCGGTGACTCCCAAGATCTTTCTTGAGTGGTAACAGCTAATTTAGAACCCAACATTATACATGTGTATTTGGAATTATTTTTTCCAGTGTGCATTATTTTGCACTAATTAATGTTGAATTTCATCTCTCATTTTGTTGCCCAGTCACCCAGTTTTGTGAGGTCCCTTTGTAACTCTTCACAGTAAACTTTGGACTTAACTATCTTGAATATTTTTTATCATCTACAAACTTTGCCACTTCACTGTTCATTTCCTTTTCCAGATCATAAATGAACATGTTAAGTGGCACAGGTCCCAGTACAGATCTTTTGGGGTGAGGCCCTGCCTGCTATTTACCTCTCTCTATTGTGAAAACTGGCCATTTATTCCTACCCTTTGTTTCCTATCTTTCAACCAGTTATTGATCCATGGGAGGACCTTCTCTGTTATGCTATGACTACTTAGTTTCCTTAAGAGCCTTTGATAAGTGACTTTTGTCAAAGGCTTTCTGAAAGTCCAAGTACACTATGGCCTTGGCTACACTGGCGCTTTACAGCGCTGCAACTTTCTCGCTCAGGGGTGTGAAAAAACTAAGCTAATCCCCACGGGGAGGTGGAGTACCTGCAGCTCTGGGAGAGCTCTCTCCCAGCGCTGGCGCTGCGACCACACTCGCACTTCAAAGCGCTGCTGTGGGAGCGCTGTACGGGCTGCAAGTGTAGCCATACCCTATATCAACTGGATCACCCTTATCCACATGCTTGTTGATGCCCTCAAAGAATTCTAATAGACTTGTGAGGCAAGACTTCCTTTTACAAAAAGCCGTTGGCTCTTCCCCAACAAATCATGTTTATGTCTGATAATTCTGTTCTCTACTATAGTTTCTAACAACATACAGTCTTTTCTTCATCATGTGATTTTACCCATCTTCTTGCTCTCTGTTGCGGGAGATTAAACTTTTGGCTCTGCATCTGGAACAGAGACTACTCCATGTATTGTCTTTATTTAATGAAGGCTTCCATCAATGGCATGTCACATAGGTTGGAGAGATTCTAGCTACAGTCTTCAGTGAGGCTGCTGACTTTTAGCAAGCTTCAACTTCCCATTCAGTCCCAGGATAGTAGTCTGCTGAAACCTGTGATAAATGGAGGCTACAAGTACCATGCTTGTCCTTTTCATTCCTCCTGAAGCAAAAGTAACCTTGCTGGCTGGCTAGTGCTTGAGGCAGAAGATTTCCACCTCTGCACTTGCTAGTGCCAAATCATAATTGCTAGTTCTGATGGATGTCTCCCATATCAAAGGGTGGCTAAGTTGGGCTTTTCTGCTCTGGACAGGTTAACAAAAGGCAGCTTAATCTGTATTAACAATAGTTTCCTTTTTTATCATACCTCATCCTAAAGGGAGACTAGTTTAGGGCTGTCAATTAGTTGCAGTTAACTCACGTGATTAACTCAAAAAATTAATTGCAATTAAAAAATTAATTGTGATTAATTGCACTTATAACAATATAATACCAATTGAAATTCATTAAATATTTGTGGATGTTCTTTCTACATATTCAATATTGATTTCAATTACAACACACAATACAAGGTGCACAGTGCTCACTTTATATTATTTTTTATTACAAATATATTCACTGTAAAAATGATAAAATAAATAGTATTTTTCAGTTCACCTCTTACAAGTACTGAAGTGCAATCTCTTTATAGTGAAACTGTAACTTACAAATGCAGATTTTTTTGGTTATATAACTGCACTCAAAAACAAAACAGTGTAAAACTTTAGAGCAGGGATCGGCAACCTTTGGCACGTGGCCCGCCAGGGTAAGCACCGGTTTGTTTACCGGCCGCGTCCGCAGGTTCGGCCGATCACAGTTCTACTGGCCGTGGTTTGCTGCTCCAGGCCAATGGGGGCAGCGTGAAGCGGTGGCCGGTACATCCTTCAGGCCAAAAGTTGCTGATCTCTGCTTTAGAGCCTACAAGTCCACTCAGTCCTACTTATTCTGCCAATTGCTAAGACAAACAAGTTTGTTTACACTGATGGGAGATACTGCTGCCTGCTTCTTATTTACAATGTCACCTGAAAGGGAGAACAGGTATTCATATGGCCCTTTTGTAGCCGGTGTTGCAAGATATTTACATGCCAAATATGCTAAACATTTGTATGGCCCATGCTTTGGCCACCATTCCAGAGGACATGCTTCCATGCTGATTATTATAATTATATATGGAGATATACCTATCTCATAGAACTGGAAGGGACCCTGAAAGGTCATCGAGTCCAGCCCCCTGCCTTCACTAGCAGGACCAAGTACTGATTTTGCCCCAGATCCCTAAGTGGCCCCCTCAAGGATTGAGCTCACAACCCTTGGTTTAGCAGGCCAATGCTCAAACCACTGAGCTATCACCACTGCCCCCCCCCCATTAAAAAAATAATGCGTCAATTACATTTGTGACTGTACTCCTTGGGGGAGAGTTGTATGTCTCCTGCTCTGTTTTACCTGCATTCTGCATATATTTCATGTTATAGCAGTCTTGGATGATGACCCAGCTCATGTTGGTTTTAAGAACACTTTCACAGCAGATTTGACAAACGCAAAGAAGATACCGATGTGAGATTTCTAAAAATAGCTACAGCACTTGACCCAAGGTTTAAAAATCTGAAGTGCCATCCAAAATCTGAGAGGGACAAGGTGTGGTGCATGCTTTTAGAAGTTTTAAAAGAGCAACACTCTGATGCAGAAACTACAGAACCCAAACCTCCAAAAAAGAAAATGAACCTTCTGCCAGGGGCATCTGACTCAAATGATGAAAATGAACATGCGTCAGTCTGCACTGCTTTGGATCATTATCAAACAGATCATCGTTATCATCATCAGCATGGAAGCATGTCCTCTGGAATGATGGCTGAAGCATGAAGGGACATATGAATGTTTAGCATATTTGGCATGTAAATACCTTGCAACACCGGCTACGAAAGTGCCATGCGAATGCCTGTTCTCACTTTCAGGTGACATTATAAACAAGAAGCGGGCAGCATTATCTCCTGCAAATTGTAACCAACCTTGCTTGTCTGAGTGATTGGCTGACCAAGAAGTAGGACTAGTGGACTTGTAGGCTCCAAAGTTTTACATTGTTTTATTTTTGAATTCAGGTTTTTTTGTACATAATTCTACATTTGTAAGTTCAACTTTCATGATAAAGAGATTGCACTACAGTAATTGTATGAGGTGAACTGAAATATTTTTTTTGTTTTTTACAGTGCAAATACCAGTATTTGTAATAAAAAATAAAGTGAGCAGTGTACACTTTGTATTCTGTGTTGTAATTGAAATTAATATATTTGAAAATGTAGAAAACATCCAAAATATTTAAAATAAATGGTATTCTATTCTTAAACAGCACAATTAATCACAATTAATGTTTTAAATCGTGCAATTAATTGTGATTAATTTTTTTAATCGCTTGACAGCCCTAAAATATTACCTTCAGATTTTCATTCACTGACATATTGCTGCCTTGTCTGGGTTGCAGACAAAGATGAGGAATGTTAATTTTAGGGCTGTTGATTAATCACATGTAAATATCTTGCAATGCCAGCTATTACAGTGCCATGTGAATGCCTGTTCTCACTTTCAGGGACACTGAAAACAAGAAGCAGGCTGCATTATCTCCTGCAACTCTAAACAAACTTGTTTGTCTGAGCAATTGGCTGAACAATAAGTAGGACTGAGTGGACTTGTAGGTTCTAAAGTGTTACATTTTTATTTTTGAATGCAGGTTTTTTTGTACATAATTCTACATTTGTACGTTCAATTTTCATGATAAAGAGAGTATTAGGTGAATTGATAAATACTATTTCTTTTGTTTTTTACAGTGCAAATATTTATAATCAAAATTAAATATGAAGTGAGCACTGTACACTTTGTATTCTATCTTGTAATTGAAATTACTGTATATACTCATTCATAAGCCAAATATTTTTGGTAAAAAAGTGATGCATCAAAGAGCAGGGGTTGGCTTATAAATGGGTTTACACCAAAATATGATGGTTTTAAACTCTATGGAATAATTGACTTGAATATCTAATATATTGTCATTTTGTTTACCTGGAGCGTCTGCTGGCATGGAGCCCCTCAGCTCCCTGTAGCCACGGTTCGCTGTTCCCATTGGCTGGGAATGGCAAACCGTGGACACTGGGAGCTAAGAGGCCCCGTGCCTGCAGACGCTCCAGGTAAACAAAACATCCCGACCCTCCAGCAGCTTATCCTGATGGGGCTGGGAGCCAAAGTTTGCCAACCCCTGAAATATAGGGTCAGCTTATGAAAGGGTCATACAGTTTTGCTATTTTTACCTAACCATCTTGGGGGGTCAGCTTATAAATGAACGGGCTAATGAACGAGTATATACGGTAATATATTTGAAAATGTCTTAAACAACCAAAAATATTTAAAATAAATGGTATTCTCTTGTTGTTTAATAGCACGATTAATCATGAATAATTTTTTTAATTGCTTGACGGGCCTAATTAATTTGTGTGTGTGTTTCTTTACACTATATTTTTACCCTATGTTTTGTATTGGGTATACTACTTCATTTTAAATCTCAATTTTAGGCTAAATTTGACCACCATTTCCCTTTGCCAGTAGTAAAATCATTTTAATCTCTTTTTCTTTCTAAATGCACTTCCATCTATTTAGTCAGTGTGAAGTATGATTTCTTTTACAGAGGACTTCAAGAGATTTCAGCTGTCACTTAAAACAAATGTAAAAAACCCTGGCAGTATTTCAACATGTCAGTTTAGTAAATCACACACACACATTAAAGAATAATCACACAGTTTGATGTAATAGGCAATATTCATTCAGGATGATATCAAAACTGGAATACAACTTTGAGGATTTTGTATGACAGGAATGAGGGAGAGCACCTTAGCAAGCTAAGCATGTTTGCATAGTTCTTTTCCATTTTAAACCTGGCATTGGCCAATGGAATAAGTCCCTCATTGTTATGAACCCTAAATGGAGAGTAGATGGTCTTTTAAAACAAATATTGGTATAAAAATGTGGCATTTTGCCAAATTTCCCTAAAGCACCAACAATTCTTTAAGCAGTTTTTTTCTTTATCAGATATTCAAGCATGCCAGCTGTTGCAGCATATGCAATGTGTTTAATGAGCAAAGGAGTTTATTAATAGATCTTTGGAGTGAGACTATTCTTTCTAATTAGTTATTAACCTTTAAATCCTGGATACTTCAGAGGATCAAATGTGATCCATGTCATACATGTCATTGAGTGATTTGATTTAGTTTAAAGCAGCTGAATATCTTATTGGTGATGGACATTAAAAACAGTGATCTAAAGGTAGCCAGTAGGTTTTTCTATGAAATGAGAAATTTTATCAAGAGCTAATTAAATTGTAAATGAAGTTCAGTGAATTGATATCTGTATATGTAGCCATGCACTGTTGAGCATGTTTTGTTCTTAAGCACAGGCACTAAATTATCCATAAGAGTGGTGGCTCAATAAGATAAATACATAGAAACCAAGCTAGTAGCTTATTTTAAGTTCAGTTTGATCAAAGGTTTTAATCAATATAACTTGCAGAAATTACTGATCCCAGTGAGCTTGAGATCTTAGAATAATTTCTCCTGAGATGATATGTAAATGGAGCAGGCAAAAGGAAGGGCATGGCATTGCTGAACTAGCATAGCTCAGTTTTGTGGACAGCTAGTTCTTGGCTGTGCTTTAGTTGTTGACATTGGATGTCTGTATTGCTGTGGATACCACAAGGAGAATGAGTAAACAGAAACATTTTATCAGAAGGAGTTACCTTACAAGTTTGCAAACTTAACACCATTAATTTGGGCTTGAATAGGGACTGGGAGTGGCCAGCTCACTACAAAAGTACTTTTCTTTCTCTTGGTATTGACACCTCCTGATCAATTATTGGGAGTGGACCACATCCACCCTGATTGAATTGGCCTTGTCATCACTGGCTCTCCACTTGTAAGGTAACTCCCTCCTCTTCATTTGCCAGTATATCAGTGCCTGTATCTGTAACTTTCACTCCATCCATCTGAAGAAGTGGGTTTTTTACCCACGAAAGCTTATGCCCAAATAAATCTGTTAGTCACTGGACTCCTCGTTGTTTTTGTAGAAACATTTTAGGAAGTATGCTGACTTCTGTCTACGTTTTTTCAAGAGATGGATTTAACCACAATTGTGCATTCAAATAATAGGAATATTTTTGTAAGAACAATGTAGGTACCTGTTGTAACTGGAAGTGGCCACCCTGTGGGCAGAATTTTATACTTAACTGGGCATTCTGGGCATGCAAAACATCAAATTTCTGGAAACACTAGGGAAAAGCCAGAGAAATCAAATTACTTTTTTTCTTGTAAAATAATTACAAAATTAGTGTAGGTAGAGAATAGAGTAGATTAAATTTGTTTTAGATTTTAATAGGGCGTTTGAACATCATAGGGAATCTTACTTGAAAATTTAATTCAAATTGATCAACTTGGATAGTAGCACTGTCATGCAGAATGAAAACTGAGTGCATGACTGTAAAAAAGATAAATGGCAGTGCATCAAATTGTCTAATGAAGTCCCACTGAGGTCATTGTTAGAACTTGTCTTATTTAACATCTTCATGATTTTGCATTCCTTATGTGAATAGTGTACAACAATAAAAGACTAAAATCAAAACGAACAAGCATAACTTATCAGTACAAATTGAATAACTTTAGCAAACTTCCCCTACACCTCTGAATGTGTGTGTGTTTAGTTGCTAAAAAGTGGCCAGATGGTCTGGTGATGGGTACTTAAGAAATATACCTGACAAAAACACTGTTTAAGCTTCCCCCACACCTCTGAATGTGTGTGTGTCTAGTTGTAAAATTTTCTCATTCATTTCCTCTGTCAAAGAGCTCTGTAACAAAATAGGGAATATCACCTTTTCAATGGAAGATCTGGCTGTGGGCATGGCTTCAATGTACCCATTTCTGAAAATTAGTCCGGGTTTAATCAGTATTATTTCTACATCAACATATGTATATATTTAAACATGTCTGTGTTCACTATGCACTTAAGTGTGTCATTCAGAAATGACTTGATAGTCTATGGTCTACCTGACATAATACAAACAAGCTTAGTAGTATATGAGAAATAAACAACCTTCAGCTGAAATTGCAGGTCCAAAACACTGGAAGAAGACCTTTATTCTGATGGTGGTTCTAGGAATTATACCTCTACCCCGATATAATGCGACCCGATATAACACGAATTCGGATATAACGCGGTAAAGCAGCACTCCGGGGGGCGGAGCTGCGTGCTCCAGCGGATCAAAGCAAGTTCGATATAACGCGGTTTCGCCTATAACATGGTAAGATTTTTTTGGCTCCCGAGGACAGCGTCATACCTGGGTAGAGGTGTATTTGCTGTATATTTTTAAGCAAGTCACTTAACCTCTTTGTGCCTCTGCTTTGCCATGTGTGAAGTGGTGGTAATATTTATTTACCTTTCCTCCTTCCAAAAGGGGATGGGAGGGTTAATTAGTAAATATTTATACAGTGCTTTGAAAACATAGGGGTTAAGTGCTCCTGCAGCTCAGGGGAGAAGAGAGCTATGTCTAAAGTTACTGTAGGCACCTAAAGCTATATTTAGGGATCTTGATGTTTTGAGGCTATCAACTGTCGGTCTAGGTGATTAAATTTTGGCACCCCAAAATGGAGCATTAGAAGTCTCCTTTGAAGACTCAGGGCTAAATGCGTAGTACTGCTGTGCATTGTTGCTTAGCAGCAGCACACTGTCACAGAGAACAGCACTAAGTTGAAGTGTTTTTAGAGGACACATTAAAATACTAATTTACACTGGAAGATACTAGCGTCTGTTCCTCTAGGAAACAGGCCTTCATTTCTAGCTATGCACAAACATTTCAGAGATTCTCATAAAACCTGTGGTGTATATAATATTGTGTGTTTTTGTTTTGTTAAAACACGTACTTTAAATTTTGTGTAATCCTCTCCAACTTTTGAGAGAAAAAAACATGCTCCTTTTGATAGATTTCCCAAAAATGTAAAAATTATCATTTGAAAAGTATAAAGTAACTGTTACCCTAGGCACTGATGTCGTCACACCCTACACACTATTGCAATGGTATTTGTACAAAATATGCCTTGTGAGGTACCATTTGAAAACGAATAACATGCTGGTCAACAATATTGTGAAATATATGTGAGCTTTACTATAAACTTTTATGGGCTCAGTATCGAATCAAAAGTAATTGACACTCTAATTCAAAAGAGAACTTATAAAAATACTTGAGAAATAATATGCAGCAGTATGTGTCTAGATGTGTTTTTGTGAACAGCAAGTTGAATTTTTCTTGTTTGTCTCTTACTTTTTTAAAATGTTTGAGAGAAGAATCAGTAAAACAGATATTGTGCTGCATTGTGTGTGTCTATTTTTGAAAAAATTATACAGGTGGCTCTTTTTTAATGACAGCTTACTTTCCCAGAGGTGGGTTTTTTTTTCCCCCTTGTATCAGAATTCCATTCTCTGAATTTTCCATCAAGACTTCCTGAAAGAAGTATATAATTTTCAATGGACTACTGAATCATTTATCAGGAGGAGTAATTTCCCCCCCCCAACCCCGCAGCACAGGGGCTAGTGAGAAGTGCAAGTTGGGGTTTACTCTTGAGAATATAAAGACAAATTCAGTAGAGCATGACAGCTCGTTTTAGTAATTACAGAAGTGTTTCAAATTGCAACCTTTTGCTTAGCACAGAGAGTCTGTAATCTTGTATTACAATGAAGTAAGTATGCAATTTACAATAAATCTGGGTATTTTAGGAGAACTACAGAATATAAGTAATGTCACTTGGGATTCAACAAGAGTAGAATTGATGTTTTTTTCTCTTTTTGTCTGTATTTATCAAATGGCTTACTGAACATTCAGATCAGCAAAACTTTATCAGTTTTCCTGTAGCCCTTTTATATATATAGTTAGGATCAGTGCCCAGGAAGTTTGGATAGATAGTGAAAAGGCTCAGGCACAATTTATACTTATAACATTTTCACATGAGTTTTGTATCTGCAAGTCAAAAACAGACTATTTGTGCTCTTACATGATCTAATTAGGGACACAATATTCTTATCATTTTTCATGTATAAATCCTTTTCACTTTCTTTTTTTTTTTCAGTTTAATTTTCCTATGTATTGTTGGGTCTTAAGCCCTCCCTAACTTTTTATAAACCGTAGTATGGCAAGAAGGCAGGGCATTTTGAAAATTTCATCCTTAAAATTAGGTCAGATATTTAATATGGCATCTCCGGACCACTTGAGAATTTCAAGGTTTGTTTAAACAGTATAGCTACACCGGTGAAGCTGCACTGATATAAAAAGTGACAAACATCTGCATAGCTATACTGGTGCAAAAATTCCCAGTCTATACAAGCCCTTATCAAAGTTTCTTTAAGGACTGTAGATTTGCACAGCAGCATTGTTTTCAGGTATATTTCTTAAGAACCGATCACCATAGCATCTGGCCACTTCTCAGCAGCTAAAGCTTATGATTGTTTATCGTTCCACTTCAGCAGAATATATGACCAAATTGTATGATCCTTTATCAAGCAAAACTTGCAAACAAGCGGAATTTGGCTCTGTTAGTTGTGGAAATACAACCTCTTTTCTACCCTCCCACCCCCCGACTAATTTCTATGGTTATGAAATCTCTCAGCTAGGAATTCACATCTGACAACTTGTCGGGCCTGAGACATCATAAATAAAATCAGACCTTTGTGCAAATGAAGAATCTGCACAAGTCCAACTTCAGCATTTAGACATATATTAGGCCTCATCTACTTGGAATTCAGGAGGTATTTGGAATAGCTGAATATCCTTCCTAAACCCCTGTTAATTGTGGTGCTTGTTGCTGCTCCACCTCCCCATGGAAGCTGGCAACTTTTTTGACTTCAGTGGGACCTGGGGCCTTTATTATATGTGAAAGCTTGATTGTAATTTTATTTCGTCTTCAAACATAGAAAATTCCCATTTATTAGTACGCTGATTTGTGATTTTTCTTAATAGTAGGAGAGACGAGGAGAGTTTGGAGAAATAACAATGCTATTATTCCTATTAATGAACACAAGACCAAAGAATTGAAATGGTTTCAATTTTGTGCATAAGTTCCCCAGTTATTTACTTTCCCGAAGATAGTCAGATGCTTAGGTGGAGGCAGTATAAGTGCCTATATACAGTAATAAGTACTTTCGACCCAAGATCCTTGTATTTGTTGTGGGGGTTTTTAGAATGTTGATGAAAAGTTGTAGACATTGGATTTCCTTCATCTCAGAATTATCCTCTCAGCTACTGTGAGAGATTTGAAAACCTTTTCAGAATACATCAAAGGGCTGTCTTTTTTTCTGGCATTCCTATCAGGCAGATCTGAAGTGTTGGAGAAATATTTTCACTATTTGATAATACTGTAGTAATACAATATCAGATCTTTGCAAAGAATATCAAGTATGCTGGCAAATGGTTGATTGCATCTATATAGTTTGTCGGGCACTAGGTCATTTTAAATAGTCTGTCTGGGGTCCAGCATGGCTTATGTTGTATTCTGTTTTGCTAATACTTTAATTTTAAAGGCAAAGAATGAGTGTAATCCATTCCTAATGGTTCTCAATTAATTTGTTAATAGCATATTGAATATTGGGGAATTCATTAACTGAAATTGTTTAGTTTTACCCTGAAAATTGATCAATTCATCATCAGTCCTGATATTCCTAGTCTCCTTCCTTTCCCATATATCAGTTTTAAATACATCTAGAAACGAAAACCTTGCTAGGCATGGATCTCCATTTATTTGCTTTCTTCCTCTTTCATTATGTGTTGACATACAGCATAAGGAAAACTGGTAACGTGTGGCTTAGAATATGGCAGACAGCTGCACACTATAATGGAACTTCTACTGAAGTGCCTAAAATAGCTAAAAATTGCTAGTTTCTCCACTCCATGTGGAGTTGGCATTTAAAACTAATTAGAAATTCTTCATCCACTGAAATATTGAGACCTGTGACAGCTGTTAATATCAAGAAGTTGGATGAACACTGGGTTATGGAAGGTAGTGTTGCCTAGTGCAGTGGTCTCCAAAGTGGGGTGCGCGTAAGACAATCCATTGGGGGACAAGGCAGGAAGAGCGCCGCTGGAGGGGGCGGGGGGGAAAGGGCGACCGGAGGAAGGAAAGCTGCCCCGCTACCCGGAACACAGGGGCTTTAGGGGCTGCAGGGCCCTGGGCTAAGGGGGCCTGCAGCTCTATAGCTCCTTTCGGAATGTGGCCCTGAGTCCTCCGGCCCCTGGAGGAGCAGGGCCACATTCCGAAAGGGGCTTTAGAGCTGCAGGCCCCCTTAGCCCAGGGCCCTGCAGCCCCTAAAGCTCCTGCATTCCGGGTGGCCCTGCCTGCCGGGGGTGGGGGGCAGCTCCCAGAATCATGGCCATGGGGGCGGTGCTATGCTGCGCTGCGCAGAGCCACCTGCACACCCCCTGCACCAAACAGGAGCTGCTCCAGGTAAGTGCTATGCACCTCCTGCCTGCCCTCGCCCTAAGCCTCTTCCCGCACCCCCACCCTGAGCACCCTCCCACACCTAAACTCTCTCCCAGACCCCGCACCCCACCCTGCGCCCCCTCCCGCACCCTAACTCCCTCCCAGACCCCGCACCCCACCCTGCGCCCCCTCCCGCACCCTAACTCCCTCCCAGAACCCGCACCCACCCTGCGCCCCCTCCTGCACCCTAACTCCCTCCCAGAACCCGCACCCCACCCTGAGCCCCCTCCCGCACCCTAACCCTAATCCGGACCTTCAAATCGCTGTATCACAAAGTGTTAAACCAAGATTTTCAGAAATAATGAAGAAGCATATTCAATCACATTGCTCTCACTAAAAATATTAATATTTTTTTTGTGAGAGCAAAAAGTTTTTTTGTACCGTTAATGAATAAAATACAATAAAACTTATTTTAAAAATATTGTTTATTTCATCTTTATCTCATCCTTTTTTAATTTCTATTTTTTGTATATTTTATAATGTACATAATGTATTAGTATAGTAGTACATGTATATAATGTATACAAAAAAATATATACATGTATTGGGGGGTGCGTGCTCAACAAATTTTTTACTGATAGGGGTGTGTGATCAAAAAAGTTTGGAGACCACTGGCCTGGTGGATAGAGCACTGGCCAGGGACTTGGGAGTCCTGGGTTCAGCTCCCTGCAGTGCCACTGACCTGAGTGACCTTGAGCAAGTCATGTGTTAAATGGAGATAATGATACAGGTCTCTTTTGTACAGCGCTTTGAAATGTACTGATGTGAAGTACTATATGAGAGCCAGATATTATCAATTAATGAAGAACTGTGAAATCAACATTAGGTAGGAGTGCAAAATAAACTGGCTGCTTTATGATCATTGTATAATGAAACTCTGTTGAGAGAGTTCTCGGTATGCTAAGAAATCAACTATAGTAATCATTGGGCACTACACACTGATGAAAGCTATCGTGTGTGTGTGTGGTGTGGAATATCAAATGGTCCATTAGTGTTAAAATATAAAGAACTCTTTTCAATTAAAAAGGAATTGCACTACTGTTTGAATTCCCCACTGATGAGGTGTAAAGGAGTTGGTTAAACCCCACTCAAATGCTGGTTGGTGACAGTATGTTATGAATGTTCCTTCTGATGAATGGTGCTCATCCATCACAATTTTCCTAAGGCACAGTGATGCAAAATCTGCAAGAGGAAAAGATAGATTTGCCCACGTAAATCATTTTTTTTAGAATAGCTGTAATTCAAAAACATTTTGAAAAATTATAGTCTTGAATGTTTTAATGATTGACAGTTTAAACTACATTATATTTTTAACCTGAATGCCCTTCAGATGAAATCACTTTTGAAGTATTGTGGTAATTCTAATCACTGATGATGTACATGTCAGACAAGTAGAAGATGGAAACAAATATTTCACACTTTGTTGTTCGAAGAGAACTACCCCTGTGAAGACTCCAATCATTTTTTTTTTTCTTCAACAAAACTTTCTCTTGCCCTCGAAACTTAGAATTTTGTGGAGGGGTTTTCAGCCTATACTAGCACATAAAGAAAGCTTTCAACTGAACTCCTTTGTGATCTTATAGTAGCTGCATAATGATTTTGTTTTTCTTCTCTTCCCCAGCCTAAAAAAGGAAGAGTATAGAGGCAATATCATTCTAGCTCCATCTGTTAAGAAACTAGTCAGCAAAAAATTCTTTTAATCTCAGGTGATATTATTAGCCCCTTCCATCAGATTGTGTCTTGTTTTTGTTTTTCTTTTGCCTCCTCTGCCTAAGTGGGAGCAATGAAGTCCTCACCTTAACCCTCTGCTTCTGTCTCTTTCCCTCACTTCTTAGCATCCAAAAGAAAAAGATAATGAGAAAATGAAAGAGGAAGGAATGGCGACTGGGAGAGCGAAGAAGAGAACCTCATAATAAGAAAAGTATGGCTGTTGATGCCACTGCTCAAATTCAGGTTAAGGTAGCAGTCTGAGCTCTACCCCTCTTTCCATTCAAGGCAGGGCCGGCTCCAGGGTTATTGCCTCCCCAAGTGGTGGGGGAAAAAAAAAAAGCCGCAATCTCGATCGGCGGCAGCTCCACCGCGCCGCTTTCTTCTTCAGTGGCAGGTCCTTCCCTCCAAGAGGGACCAAGGGACCCGCCGCCGAATTGCTGTCAAAGAGCCTGATGTGCCGCCCCTTCACCTTGGCCACTCCAAGCACCTGCTTGCTCAGCTGGTGCCTGGAACCAGCCCTGATTCAAGGTAGTCAATGACTTCTATATGCAGGTGTGTGAGAATGGAACTGGGTAATGGGTGCTGCTGTAGCACAGTACTCAACGGGTTTTCTTGGACCCGCTCTTCTGTTCTGGCACTGTAGGGTGCTTTTCTTCTTTCTGTAAGTGGCTTTCACCCTGTTTCTTCCATCACTAATGGGGTTGCTTCACAATGACAGTTGCAGAAGGCACAGACCTCATGCCTGTGGGGAATTTTCATCTTGGGGCTGATGCACAAGTCCCATGACTCTGGTCTGCATTGTAGTATTTTAGACACCTTAATAAATCTGTCATGTCTTCATGTAGCAATATAGTGTGACACATACCCTCTAGTTGCGCGTAATTGGCCTCTCAGAATTTTCCCATAATGCTTTTAAGTAAGAACTCTCTTTGTTTTGTTATGGCTGCTTAAAAAAAAAAACACACAGCTCCTGTTTGCTGTGAATGAGGCAGGCAGGGGATGAATGTCTACAGCTAGTGTTTGCTTGAGCTCTTCTGTCTGGTCTGCAGGCTATTTGCATTTAAAGAGTGAAGGAGAGGGGGAAGTGGTCAGATTTGCAGCAAGCTGACACACACACAGGCTCAAAACTCTCTCTCTCTCTCTCCCCCCCTCCCCTCACACACACACCCCCCCCCAAAAGCAAAAGCAAGCAGTTGCAGCCACTTGCTGGAGCTGCCCATAATGCCCATCACACACACCGCTGCAGATGTGGCCACACTGCAGCGCTGGTAGCTGTCAATGTGGCCACATGCCAGCGCTTTCCCTACACAGCTGTACGAAGACAGCTTTAACTCCCAGAGCTGTACAGCTGCAAGTGTAGCCAAGCCCATAGTCTCCACAAATAGGCACCAAGAGCTGTCGGCTTGTCACCACACAGATACGGTTGTGCCTGTAGGCAGGACCCCTTATCTCCCATCTATCTAACTTAAGGGGAAGAGCAGAGCTCAAATGGATGAGATCAGCCACAGAGTGGTGTGAGAATTTTGGAGATCTGTCTGTACAGTTTATGGATTCTGGTTGAACTTGTGAAGCTGTTGCTGTATAAATTGCTGTATCATGAATGCCTCTCTGTATGGATATCCTCTATGGGCTACCAGGGCTGTGTCAATCTCCAGAAGAGGGACAGTGGGGAATATTTGACTTTTAATGACCAGTCAATAGTTATGCTAGAGCAGGGGTCAGCAACCTTTCAGAAGTGGTGTGCCGAGTCTTCATTTATTCCCTCTAATTTAAAGTTCTACATGCCAGTAATACATTTTAACGTTTTTAGAAGGTCTCTTTCAATAAGTCTATAATATATAACTAAACTATTGTTGTATGAAAAGTAAATAAGGTTTTTAAAATGTTTAAGAAGCTCCATTTAAAATTCAATTAAAATGCAGAGCCCCCAGGACCGGTTGCCAGGACCCGGGCAGCTTGAGTGCTACTGAAAATCAGCTTGTGTGCTGCCTTCAGCATGTGTGCCATAGGTTGCCTACCCCTGTGCTAGAGTAACTGTATCCTAGGGAAACCAGTTTTACCTTATTCCTCTTAGGGAAGGGGAGAAATGGGGAGTAGAAAGTTACCAAACGGTGCAAACAAGCTAAGGTGTTGGTAGGGGAATATATGAACAGATTCACAGAGGTGCTTGCAGTGCAACACACAGGAAGTTTAGGCAGGACGAAAGAAGAGCACAGACCAAGATCAGAGGAGGTGAATTAGGGAAGAAGACTCCATATTTCAGAGCCCAAACCATGCTTTGCAGCAGAAGGACCTGGAGAGCCCAAACAATGCTCTGGAATGGTTTAAAAAAAATTGAGGGAGGGAAATGCATGTAGGATTTATTATTCTGTATAGATCTGCCTATTTTTCGTGCTGTTAAAGAGCAATAATGTGTTACATGCACACTTTACTCAGAAATGTATTATATGCTACACTTACCACCTGCCTCCTGGGAGAGTTAAAGTGTAACACAGAAGGCTCACATCTTCAGTGGGATTCTGGGATAGGGTGTATTTAAACTAAGGAGCTATTGAGGGTGTCAGCACTGGTCCTGAGGGCTTAAGTCAGGTGGGCTGAGGAGCTCCACCTCTGTGAAGTGGTATCACACTGAGGGTCAGTGCACAGAAAATATGCCAGAGAGGCCAAGGGAAGAAACAGTGCCACAGCCTACTGAGACCCAGGGAAGCTTAAAACGTCCAGTGGCTGAGTTCCCTTACTCCGTCTGGTAAGTGACCCTGATGGGGCACTTGACTCTGTCCATGACAAGTAGCTTTAACAGAAAAGTGAGAACTGGACCAAGAAGCTTTTCTGCAAATGTGTCACCAGTGGGTGAGTCCTTTAAGGGACTGGCTAATCTCCAAGCTGATGGAAAAATAACTCATTCTGCACCCATCCGTTGACACCCTGGCACCAAGAACTGGTGTCTTTTCTACAGCTTTAGAGTTAGGGTACAAGTATTTATGCCTTGGCTTCCTCCTCATTTCCAAAATTCTGAACAAAACAGATCACGCAGAGAACAATCCCTTGTCATAAGACTTTAAGCGAGGTGATCCTGATTTACTGCCTGCCTGAATCTATCAATCTTTAAATAGTAGTGCCTGTTGAACGGAGCAGGTGTAACCCATGTCCTCATGCCCTTCCCACCCCCTCCCCCCGCTTCTATACATTGTCCCTAAGTTCCCTCTTACTGCCCGTGGCCAGCGAGGTGAAACCAGTGGTGTTTACCTGCTACTACGTAGTGGGATTTACTTCTACTATAATGTTAGTCAGGGTTAATTCCCTTCATTCTTCCCCATTATTATTTTTGCTTATTAGGTTGTATCTACAAAATTAAAATTAAATTTATTTTCTCACTTGGTTCCCCCATCTGCACCAAAATGACAGATTCATAGTCCTTGGGCTTCAAACCCTGCCTGTCCTGCAACAGTGTAATTCCTCTCACTGGTGGCCACAGCCGCTATCTGTTCTGCCTTGGCGTGAGCAAAGTACCAGACTGATGCTATGTGTGTTGGTCCTTCTCAACAAGGACAAGGAAGTCCAGAGATGTTCATCTGAAAATATACCTCCTTGAACTGCCCACGGCAGTACCCAGACCTACAAATACCGCTAAGAAGCCAGCACTGGCACTGGCTCTGGTAACAGCATGAACTTCAACACTGGTACTATCCATTCCATCAATAGAATCCCTGGCAGTGCTGCTGATTCTTTGCTGGCTTCAAGATGGAGCTTCTCGCTGTTCGTTGCTCAAATGAACTGTTGGCTCTTTTTTATTATTTATTTATTTACTATTTGGTAAATTGTATGCTTAATAGTTTGCCAATTGGCCTCTGCACTTGTCCTTGTTGAACCTTATCAGATTTCTTTTGGCCCAATCCTCCAATTTGTCTAGGTCACTCTGGACCCTATCCCTACCCTTCAGCATATCTACCTCTCCCCCCACCTTAGTGTCATCTGTGAACTTGCTGAGGGTGCAATCAGGGCTGGCTCTACAGTTTTCGCCGCCCCAAGCAGCGCGTCGAATTGCCGCCCCGGGCGATGGGGGCAGTCCGTGTGCCCTTAGGGTGGCAGGCACATTTCCGCAGCGGCGGCAATTCGGTGGCAGCTTCTATGTTTAGCTGAAGCCGCTGTGGACAGCTAAACATAGAAGCTGCTGCCAAATTGCCCTCACCGCGGAAACGCGCCTGCCGCCCTAACGGCGCACGGACTGCCCCCATCGCCCGGGGCGGCAATTCGGCGCGCTGCTTGGGGCGGCGAAAACTGTAGAGCCAGCCCTGATTGCTTGGGGGCAAAACAACAGGGACGGCCGCCCCTTGCAGAATGCCGCCCCAAGCACCAGCTTGGAATGCTGGTGCCTGGAGCCGGCCCTGGGTGCAATCCATCCCATCATCCAGATCATTAATAACATGTTAATAGCATGTGAACTGTGTTTGTAGAGCGGGTTAAGATCCCTGCTCGTGTGTACTTTTAATATAAGCTACATTAGTTGGAAAGCTATATCATTTGCTAAATTCACATTTTATGTTCTGTATAGATGACATAATGGTATAACTGTCTATTGTTTTAATAGCCTTGTTCACTGTTGCTTGTGTAATTATGTAGAGTAAAAGAGACTCTATATATCAATATTTTCTAGAGGTACAATTACATTTCTTTTGGCTATATTTTCAGGCTCCACTTGATTAGTGTTTTATTACTGGTCTGACACATGTAGGTCCTTTTATACTTTAAGAAATTTCTATGCATTTTTCATCACCTTTCCAGCCCGAATTGGGAATGCATATCAGACTCCACTCGTATTGGCAAGCTCCCTCGGCTAAATGCATGATTTATTAATAACACAGCTGTAGCTTCAGCACTCTCATTAAGAGCTGGTAAACACTCTTCATTTTGTAAAGAGACAAGATAATGTACTTTTAACCTCTACAATTTTGTAACTTCTCCTAGACTATCTATTGAAATATTGGACTAGGATATTGCTTTTTCCTTTTGTTAGTAAAGTAACCTCGTGCTTGCCTAATAAAGGATGGAAACTGCAAAGAGAAACAGTGTTTGCATCTGTTATCATTTGTGTTATGATAGGGCATAATGGCCCCAGCTGACAGCCGTGTTGTAGTGCGCAAGACAGCGAACATACGCCCATAGTAAGAGACAGTCCCTGCCTCAGTGTTTACAGTCTAAGTAGACAAGACTGGCAAAGACAGAAGGGAAAACAGGGACTTAGGTGGGATTAGTTACTTACCCAAGGTTATACAGAACTACAGCGGCAGAGCCAGAAATAGAACCCAGGTCCCCTGACTACCAGTTCAGTCAATGGCCTCCATTGCCCCTGTATGTACTGCACTTTGATACATATAGCTGCTATGTAGCTTGTTTTAGAATTTGATACTGTAAATATTTGTTCCATAGGCCTCCACATGATATATCATGAGTTCGAAAGAACTCAAATGTGAAGTTGCGTAACTATTAACTAGGGTTTGTAACCTGTCCTTTAAATCAGCCTCTGTACCCAATGACTGGAAGATAGCTAGTGTAACGCCAATATTTAAAAAGGGCGCTAGAGGTGATCCCAGCAATTACAGACCGGTAAGTCTAATGTTGGTACTGGGCAAATTAGTCGATACAATAGTAAAGAATAAAATTGTCAGACACCTAGAAGAACATAAATTGTTGGGCAAAAGTCAACATGGTTTCTGTAAAGGGAAATTGTGTCTTACTAATCTATTAGACTTCTTTGAAGGGGTCAACAAACATGTGAACCAGGGGGATCTGTTGGACATAGTGTACTTAGATTTCCAGAAAGCCTTTGACAAGGTCCCTCACCAAAGGCTCTTACGTAAATTAAGCTGTCATGGGATAAGAGGGAAGGTTCTTTCATGGATTGAGAACTGGTTAAAAGACAGGGAACAAAGGGTAGAAATTAATGGTAAATTCTCAGAATGGAGAGGGGTAAGTAGTGGTGTTCCCCAAGGGTTAGTCCTCAGACCAATCCTATTCAATTTATTCATAAATGATCTGAAAAAAGGGGTAAACAGTGAGGTGGCAAAGTTTGCAGATGATACTAAACTGCTCAAGATAATTAAGACCAAAGCAGCCTGTGAAGAACTTCAAAGAGATCTCACAAAACTAAGTGATTGGGCAACAAAATGGCAAATGAAATTTAATGTGGATAAATGTAAAGTAATGCACATTGGAAAAAATAACCCCAACTATACATACAATATGATGGGGGCTAATTTAGCTACAATGAATCAGGAAAAAGATCTTGGAGTCATCATAGATAGTTCTCTGAAGATGTCCACGCAGTGTGCAGAGGCAGTCAAAAAAGCAAACAGGATGTTAGGAATCATTAAAAAGGGGATAGAGAATAAGAAGGAGAATATATTATTGCCCTTATATAAATTGATGGTACGCCCACATCTTGAATACTGCGTACAGATGTGGTCTCCTCATCTCAAAAAAGATATTCTAGCTCTAGAAAAGGTTCAGAAAAGAGCAACTAAAATGATTAGGGGTTTAGAGAGGGTCCCATACGAGGAAAGATTAAAGAGGCTAGGACTCTTCAGCTTGGAAAAGAGAAGACTAAGGGGGGATATGATAGAGGTATATAAAATCATGAGTGATGTTGAGAAAGTGGATAAGGAAAAGTTATTTACTTATTCCCATAATACAAGAACTAGGAGTCACCAAATGAAATTAATGGGCTGTAGGTTTAAAACAAATAAAAGGAAGTTCTTCACGCAGCACACAGTTAACTTGTGGAACTCCTGAGGAGGATATGCCTGAGGAGGTTGTGAAGGCTAGGACTATAACAGCGTTTAAAAGGGCACTGGATAAATTCATGGAGGTTAAGTCCATTAATGGCTATTAGCCAGGATGGGTAAGGAATGGTGTCCCTAGCCTCTCTTTGTCAGAGGATGGAGATGGATGGCAGGAGAGAGATCACTTGATCATTGCCTGTTAGGTTCACTCCCTCTGGGGCACCTGGCATTGGCCACTGTTGGTAGACAGGATACTGGGCTACATGGACCTTTGGTCTGACCCAGTATGGCCGTTCTTATGTTCTTGTTGACATACTCTGTAATATACTAGCATAGTCCATTGATATCTTTCAGATTTACCAAATTATACTCGTAAGCCTTTTCTAAAGGGAAGTATTTCTTTTTGATTAAACATTGCTCCCAATTTAAACATCGTCTCAAGTTCACTTAAAGAGGGTAACATTTTCAATAAGACTTTGTGTGAAATATTAAAATTTACAGCATTTTCTTCCTTTTCCGTTTTGAACAAATCAGAGTCAGTCATCTCATTATCAAAATATATCTCCTAACCCTTTGATGTAATCTAATTAGTTTTACAGCTGTTTGTGAAATGGATTCCAGTTCCTGCTGCATTCTTGAGAGAACTCTCGTTTGCTAGAGTATCAACTAAGTTGTTTCCTCATTTATCTGGTCAGAATTTTTATAAAATGCTTCTTTTCTGTTACACTGTCTTTCCATGTTTCTTTGCCAACTGATTTGCAATTGACAACAACAGCTGTGCTCACTGGCCTCCCTTCTTTCTGATTGATTTTTAGATAGATAGAAAAGTTAAAGAAAACTCTGTCATTACCAAAATTTTTATCTCTTACTGAGTCTGACTATATTTCAGTACAGACTATAATAAACTTAGCGACTTACATTGGTTGTCACTAAAAAGTTAATATGTGCCATGAGTTACCAATCAGTACTATCTGAGATGATCACAATTCTATCCTGTGTTTAAAATAGATATTTTTGGTAAGAGTTAATATTTACTAATAAGTAGCTTCTAATGTAAATTTCTGTAGTGCTCTCTGTTAGTGTTGGTGAATTGCTTTAAAGGTATTTAGACCTATTTGCTGTAGTGTATGCATGAATCTGCAAGTTACCTACTCCAAAAGAGAACAGTAAAAACAAATTGGAGACTGACCAGTTTTTTTTTTTTTTTTTTTTTTTTTTTACAAACAGCACTCCATTTCTGCCAGCCTTCCTATGTCACTTAGCATCTTAGATTTCAGGAAAGGGACTGTGTCTTTCTGTATGTTTGTACAGTGCCTAGCACAATGAGACTTTGCTTCTGATTAAGGCCGCTAGATGCAACTGTGGTAGAAATGCAAAATATTAGTAACATGTTTTTTCACACCTCCCATCTACTGATTTTGTCAGTTTTACAAAAGCTGGACCGCTAATATACTTCAGGTGCTCCAGTGGAGTTGCCTTTGTGGTCCATGAAGATCCATATGTACCTTAGAGTGTAAAATTTAGTCCACTTTTTCCAGAGCTGTAAAAATTCCTGCTAAGGCTTGGCTGATTATGGTAAGCAAACAAGGAAGTAAACGAAACAGAACTATAATAGTTTCTGGAAACATTAAAAATGAAGGGAATAAATTAATGTTAACCAAATGGAAAAAGATCAGATCATTGGAGAAAGACATGTTTATTTTTAAGGTTCCTCAAACTATAACTGAGTCAATGATTATATAAGAAGCTGACGTTGTCATTTTAAACTGCTCTTAGTTTGTTTAGTTTTTCTTTGCCTTCCAAGTATACACACTTATATATGTGAAAGTAATCTCAAGGTTGTTCATCAAATTGATTTACCATTTCATATGCATCTTTTTTGGCATCTTCAGTATTTACTACAGTTTTTTCCTTTAGAGCAACCTTAGGCTTTGTTTCTACTGGAACCTGAACGACAAAATTTGGTTGTTCAGAAGTGTGGAAAAAACACACACACCCTGAACGACAAAAGTTTTGCCGACAAAAAGCGCCGGTGTGAACAGTGCTTTGTCGTCAGGAGATCTCTCCTGCCAACAAAGCTACTGCTGCTCATTGGGAGTGTAAGTTTTTTTTGTTAGCAGGAGAACTCTCTTCTGCCAACAAAGAGCAGCTACACTGCGCACCTTTTAGCAACATGGCTGTAGTGACACAGCTTTGTTGCTAAAAGGTGCGTAGTGTAGACATAGCCTTAATATGATGTATGCTTCCTTTGATATTAAGGCAAATTGTCAAACCATTTTCTGTACTCACACTGTGAAACTCATCCCAATATTTTTGTTTAAAAAAGAATCTTGAGAGAGACAAAAACTCTCTCTCTGTATTACCAACGTATTCTTCAGTAGAACATTTTGTTTTTCCATTTCAATAAATAACGGCTATTAAGTCTTTCATGTTAAGTATCTTCTAACATTTAGACGTGATAATTTCCTTTTTGTGAGATTTTCATTTTTCTTCATTATTTTATAGTTTTGTCTGTCACTGTGTTCACAGAAAGCTCTTTCACTGACTTTAGGAATACATTAAACTATTTTTGTTATGCCAATTTTCAGTAATTTTAGCATATTATCCAAAATCAGCAGATGAATAGCTGATGGTTTTTCCTCCCTCTTTAGTAACTAAAACAATCTATATTAATTTAGAGCATTTTACTTTCATTTCCTTTTTCACCTTAGATTAAGAAGGTGAATATGTCCGTGATGTTTTCTTGCAATGAAAATATGAAAGCGTAGGCACATACACTCATATTAGTGGGTGAACTTGAAGGAATTGTTATGGTCTTGTGGATAAGGAATTAATTTGTTTCCTCAATTTTCCAAGTTTTTATAGTAATTTATGTACATTACATTTGAAATATTGTAGTTGTTCAATGAGTTTTTCCCTTATGCCTTGTTTGCGCTCATGGTAATCCACTGATAGCAACTGAATGCAAACTGAGGCATTCCAACTCTTTGAATCAAAGGATTAGCATCTCTCGTTTTAGTATAATCTTATTGGTCGTTATTTAATTGAATTTAACCTTATATAATTCTGGGGTCTCTTTCATTTTCTTTAAAGGCATTGAGTCCAATTCTGTTCTCAGATCAATATAAATCAGGCATAATTCTATTGAGATTAATCCAGTTATATTTTCACAAAGATAAACAAAGATATTCCAGACACACAAGCATGTGAAATTCAGGCCTTATTGATATGACATAAAGAAGCAAAAAAGAGCGCAAGTCAAACTTGTAAAAAATCTTTTGCAAGTCACCTTCAAGCTTGAAGTCCGGGAACATTTACACATATACTTAGCTTCCAGGATGGTATTCAGAATCAATTATAAGGGATTTTTTGGGGGGGGAGGCGGGGAGGCTGAGGGATTTTAGTTTTATTCATCTGGCTAGAATGGCTGTGGTTTTGTTTACTATTTATGCTTGTTGTAAGAGGAGAACTGGGGATAGGAGAGCGTGCTAGAGGGTATGAGGCAGCTAGATCTGCACATAAAAATTAAACCCTCAAATTGTGATTTTGGGAGGAAAGAACTCCAACTTAAATTTTAACCTTTCATCCAGATTTGGTTAATCAGAAATGCTGTTCCAGGTTCAGTTGCTGAATACCAAAATATAAAGGGGAGGAAGTTATAAGTATTTGTCTGCTTGGAAACAGTCCCTCTGTTTACATAGCTGAGTGAATGTATGATTGGTGATTTGAGTTCCAGCTTTCTGCCTCACAGGATCAAAAATCATAAATTGGACCCCCTCCACACACACCAAAAATTCTGAGATTGTCCCAATAATCATGAGATTTTAAAATATATTTAAAAATCTCATGATATTGTTCTGTGTTTTCAGTCTGTCTTTTGGTTATTGTTCAATATCTTCATTAATGATCTGGAGGATGGCGTGGACTGTACCCTCAGCAAGTTTGCAGATGACGCTAAACTTGGAGGAGTGGTAGATACGCTGGACGGTAGGGATAGGATACAGAGGGACCTAGACAAATTAGAGGATTGGGCCAAAAGAAATCTGATGAAGTTCAACAAGGACAAGTGCAGAGTCCTGCACTTAGGATGGAAGAATCCCATTCACTATTACAGAGTAGGGACCGAATGGCTAGGAAGCAGTTCTGCAGAAAAAGGCCTAGGGGTTACAGTGGACGAGAAGCTGGATATGAGTCAACAGTGTGCCCTTGTTGCCAAGAAGGCTAACAGCATTTGGGGCTGTATAAGTAGGGGCATTACCAGCAGATCGAGGGAAGTGATCATTCCCCTGTATTTGACATAGGTGAGGCCTCATCTGGAGTAGTGTGTCCAATTTTGGGCCCCACACTACAGGAAGAATGTGGAAAAATTGGAAAGAGTGCAGCAGAGGGCAGCAAAAATGATTAGTGGGCTGGAGCACATGACTTATGAGGAGAGGATGCACTGGAATGGGTTCCCTAGGGAGGTGGTAGAATCTCCTTCCTTAGAAATTTTTAAGGTCCGGCTTGACAAAGCCCTGGCTGGGATGATTTAGCTGGGGATAGGTCCTGCTTTGAGCAGGGGGTTGGACTAGATGACCTCTTGAGGTCCCTTCCAGCCCTGATATTCTATGGTTCTAACTACCCCTGCCCATCGTGTGTGTGCGCGATAATTAGTGTTGCCCGCACTCCTAGATATACTGGGTAAAGTGATGGTGGCTCCTGCTGCAGGAGGTCTTATCCCCACATCTCCCACCCCCTGCCCAGCAATTAATACTGTCCCCCATTTCCCCTTTTAGCCCCACCCCCCTCACTTTATCGCCATCCCCGCCCCCAGTTCAGTCCCCAGCTTCACCTCTGCTCCTCCTAGGGCTCTTCACCTTCTTCTCCCAGGCCTGGAGAGCTGCAGCCCTATGCTTCCTCCTCCTCCCTCCCTTGCTGTGAGAACAGCAAGCAGAGGGGAGGAAAATCTTCTGGCTTCCGGCAGTGTTGAACTTCGAGAGGGGGATGGAGCTTCTTGCATCATCGTGAGATGAGCTCCAGAACCCTCCAAAATCCTGTTGCTCATGAAAAAATTGTCAATACTGTGGTAGCATTGCATTTTTTAAGTTATTTTTGGGTTGGGACATTTTAGAATAGTCAAGGTGTAATGGCCTGTAAACCTCAGATGTCACAAAGCACCTACAGACCTGTTGACTGACTGATTTGGGGATATTATATTGATCCATGGATTTTTCTAGCTCAGAATTACTGGAATGGAGAAGTTCTTCATTTGTCAAAAGGTGACCTAATCAGACCACATTGGGTAATGCCAGAAGGTTTGTGCCCCATTCTGATTTACCTAGGAACTCTGGAGGGTTCAGTGCCAAGGGGGAGGAAACAGGCTACCAGCTTCAAAAACTGAAGGAAAGGCTTGTGGGTCTTCACTTCTAGCTTGTTAGCCTGTTTGGCTCATTTCCTGCAAAGGCTGCTCTCATTGCTGCTACTGTGGCTGTCGGCCACTGGCCATGTGATGTCACTGTACTTGACAAAGAGGTTTCTATGCTTTCTCCACCCCGCTGACTGGCCAGTGAAGAATGGGGGTCCAACAACATGCCACATCTAAGATTCAACATCTATAAGCAAGTAGCCCAGGGGTAGGCAACCTATGGCACGGGTGCCGAAGGCGGCACGCAAGCTAATTTTCAGTGGCACTCTCACTGCCCGGGTCCTGGCCACAGTCCGGGGGGCTCTGCATTTTAATTTAATTTTAAATGAAGCTTCTTAAACATTTTAAAAACCTTATTTACTTTACATACAACAATAGTTTAGTTATATATTATAGACTTATAGAAAGAGACCTTCTAAAAACATTCAGATGTATGACTGGCACACGAAACCTTAAATTAGAGTGAATAAATGAAGACTCAGCACACCACTTCTGAAAGGTTGCCGACCCCGGAAGTAGCCTCTAGTCAGCCAGCAAGTCCATTGCCATAAGACATCTGAACTGATTACGGTTGCCAACCCTCCAGGATTGGCCTGGAGTCTCCAGGAATTAAAGATTAAGCTTTAATTAAAGATTGTCATGTGATGAAATCTCCAGGAATACATCCAACCAAAATTGGCAACCCTAGAGCTGATATAAGCATGAGCTGAGCTTTTCAGTCCATATACAGTAAAAGATTTTTTTATCCGGCATGTTGGGTGAATGGGGTGGGCCAGTAAGTGAAAAATTCCGGTTAACTAAGAGGGAGGGAGTCCGGGGCACAGGCTCTGGGAGGGAGTTTGTGTACAGGAGGGGGCTCGGCGCAGGGGGTTGGGGAACGGGAGGGGTTTGAGGGTGCCGGATCCAGGGGGCACTCACCTCAGGCGGCTCCCCAGAAGCGACGACCTGTCCCTGCTGTTCCTAAGCAGAGGCTCAGTTAGGCGGTTCTGCGCACTGCCTCTGCCCACAGGCAGCACCCTCGCAGCTCCCATTGGCCGCGGTTCATGGCCAATGGGAGCTGCAGAGCCAGCACGCGGGGCAGGGGCAGCACACAGAGCCACCTAGCCACGCCTCCGCCTAGGAATAGCAGGGCCAGGTTGCTGCTGCTGGAGAACCACACAGAGCCAGGTAGGGAGCCTGCCAGCCCCACACCAACTGGACTATAAATCGGACTCTCTATGAAGATTAGAAATGCCGGTTTATAAAGCATTCTGGTTGGTACAGGCCTGGATAACACAGCTTTTACTGTACCAGCTTCCTGAGGCTAAATGACACCACAAGAGTCATAACAGCCATCAACTTGGCCGGGGGGAAGGGAGCAGAGGTGTAATTTTTTATTTCTAGATTGATGCCTCAACTTGTTTTTAACTCCAGCAGGTAGCTGGTTGTAGGCATGTGTGAATAGGAGTGTGTGGCTAGACACCACAGAAGGTATGGCGCTATTGAATATGTCCTCAAATACCTAAAACACCCCTAGGTTAAACAGCCTTGCTGTCTAAAGGTATGTCTGCATTGCAGTTAGATACTTGCAGCTGGCCCATGCCAGATGGCTCCGGCTTGTGGGGCTCGGGCTAAGGGGCTGCTGAACTGCAGTATAGATATTCAGGCTTGGACTGCAGCCTGAGCTCTGGGACCTTCCAACCTCTCAGGATCCTAGAGCCCAGGCTCCAGCCTGAGCCCGAATGTCTGTGGCCATAATTAAACAGTCCCTTAGCCTTGGGGAGAGTCAGCTGGCATGGGCCAGCCATGGGTTTTTAATTGCAGTTTAGATGTACTTGAAGAGATCTCACACACATCTCATAGGTTAGGAGTTGTATGTTTAATTCTATGAAATAATGTTATTTTCACCTACATTTGTCATTTGAGTGTTAAATGTAACAAGCTGTTTCATCTAGAATTGTATTGGAATATTTTATGTAATCCTGTGATTGGTAGGGAAAGAGACTGGCTGATCAGCCAATCACAAATAATTTGAGGGGAAACTGCTTTAATTGGCATCAGAGCTGTGATCTCAACATTACCTTCAACCATGGAGTGATTTGACCCTCCTCCCTGTATCAGCTCTTTGACTGGAATAGAATTGGACTTTCCAAGATTCCACAAGTATCAATGGTTTTATAGAGAGGTAAATGGCTAAAAATGTGTTCTTTCATGGGGATCTTAATGAGCTTATCTTGGCCTTAAAGGATATTCCTGTGGCTAGTATTTATTCCCTGTGGTGATTTTTCATAAAACACCTACATTACTCTACTAATGTCCTTTCTTTACCTCTGTATTTTAATGGATTTTTCCAGCTGTCTATGTCTCTGGGGAAGAATCATAAAACTAAGCAATGGAAAGTTATTGTCTTTCTTTTTTTTCTTCTTTTTTTTCTAAATTCTCAATTTAAAAACTCATCATCTACAGGTAAAAACAACCAGGAGTCCTTGTGGCACCTTAGAAACTAACAGATTTATTTGGGCATAAGGTTTTGTGGGCTAAAACCCACTTCATCAGATGCATGGAGTGGAAAATACAGTAGGCAGGTATAAATACACAGCACCTGAAAAGATAGAAGTTGCCTTACCAAGTGTGGGGGTCAGTGCTAATGAGGCCAATTCAGTCATGGTAGATGTGGCCCATTCTCAACAATTTGCGTAGAGAGTGTCCAGTTTGTCCGATGGACATGGCAGAAGGGCATTGCTGGCAGATGATAGCATATATCACAAATTAATTTGCAAACTTGACACCATCAAATTAGGTCTGAATAAAGACTGGGAGTGGCTGGGTCACTACAAAAAATAATTTAAAAATTAATGTTTAAAAATCAATGTTTATTATGCCTGGTTTAATTATTAAATACAGTCTTGACTTTTTAATTTTGCTACTACATACTTTTTAACAAGAATATCACACTATTCAATTATTTTTGATTTAGTAACATAAAAATTTCTCCTATGTTCTATAATATGAAAGGATGGAGATAAAAGAAAATAAGGCAATTTCTGTTTTAGGCTGATGTTGATTTATCCTCTCTGTATATTTTTAGCTATGTGCCTTCTGAATCAACACAGCCTATAGTTATTAATTTTGGTCTCTAAATATTCTCTGCCAAATAGTGTGCTGTGCTACACCAGTGTAAATCTGAGGTAACTTCAGTGGAATTACTTTGGATTTACACTTGTCTAACTGAGAGCAGAATTTAGCACAGTGTAGTGTCAACTGTAATAAAAAAGATAGGGTGACTGCGGTAATATCTTTTATTGGACCAACTTCTGTCATGAGAGAGACAAGCTTTCCCGCTATTCAAAGCTCTTCCTCAGGTCCGGGAAAGGTACTCAGAGTGCCACAACCAAATATAAGATGGAACAGATGGTTTAGCGTAAGTAGTTAGCACATATTTTAAAGCACAATACAAGGTGGAGTGGCCTGTTAATACCCCTGTAGTCATAAGACATAAAAATGGGGGTTAGTGGGTTACAGATTGTTGTAATAAGGCAGAAATCCAGTGGGTTTATTAAAACCATAATTTTGAATATCTAGCATGGTTTTGAATTTAAGCTCCCAGGTTCATCTTTTGAAAGTGTTGTACAGGTTTTCTTTGAGCATGAGGACTGATAGTTCAGATATAGAATGATTTTTTGTGAAAAGTGTTCACCCATAGGTGATAGGGTGTTTTTGTCTTTTATCAGTTTCCTGTGTGAGTTCATTTGAGAGCATAGTGATTGTCGGTTTCACCCACGTAGTTATTATTGGGGCATTTAGTGCACTGGATGAGGTACACCACATGTTGTGATAGGCGTGTGTAGTAGTGGATCTTGAAAGGTGTGTTAGGGAGGTGTTGATCCTTGTAACAATGGAGATATACTCACTATGCTCTAGAACAGGGGTGGCCAATCTGTGGCTCCAGAGCCACATGCGGCTCTGCAGAAGTTAATGTGCAGCTCCTTGTATAGACACAGACTCGGGCTGGAGCTACAGGCACCAACTTTCCAATATGCTGGAGTGTGCTCACTGCTCAACCCTGGCTCTGCCACAGGCCCTGCCCCCAGTCCACCCCTTCCTGCCCCCTCCCCTGAGCCTGCTATGCCCTCGCTTTCCCCCCAGAGCCTCCTGCACGCCACGAAACAGCTGATTGGGAGGTGGGGGGGGAGGCGCTGATTGATGGGGCTGCTGGTGGGAGTGGGGAGCTGATGAGGGGCTGCTGACATATTACTGTGGCTCTTTGGCAATGTACATTAGTAAACTCTGGCTCCTCAGGCTCAGGTTGGCCACCCCTGCTCTAGAATGAACTCACACAGGAAAATGATAAAAGACAAAAACACTATAGCAACGTTAACTGGCCACTCCACCTTGAATAGCCCCTTAGAATCTGTGCTAAGTACTTATGCTAAACCAGGGGTCGGCAACCTCTGGCACGCGGCTCGCCAGGGTAAGCACGCTGGCAGGCCAGGCCAGTTTTTTATCTGCTGTGTCGGCAGGTTTGGCCGATCGCGGCTCCCACTGGCTGCGATTCACCGTCCCAGGCCAATGCGGGAAGCCACGGCCAGCACATCCCGCGCCGCTTCCCGCCACCTCCATTGACCTGGGATGGCAAACTGCGGCTAGTGGGAGCTGTGGTCCGCCAAACTTGCCGACGCGGCAGGTAAACAAACTGGCCCAGCCCGCCAGGGTGCTTACCCTGGCGAGCCGCATGCCAGAGGTTGCCGACCCCTGTGCTAAACTATCTGTTTGATCTTGTATTTAGCTATAACGCTCTCAGACCTTTCCCAGACCTGAAGAAGAGCTCTGTGTAGCTCAAAAGCTTGTCTCTCTCACCATCAGAAGTTGGCCCAATAAAATATATTACCTCACCCACCTTGTCTAATATCCTGGGATCAAGATGGTTATAACAACACTACATAAAGCTGTAATAATTATAAATGTTCTGTTGTGAGCTGGGTGAAATCTTGTTCTGGATTGAGTTAAAACCCCATTTAGAATGATAGGTGTAAACTCACCTCAGTTAACATAACTGTATGCATAAGCCCCCACCTAAATCAAAAGGAGTATTCAAACCCACTCAGAGCTTTTATTAACTATTGTTTTAGGTGGGTGTGTATGTAATGGGGGAAGGCAGAAGAGAGGAAAAAACTGAGGCCATGTCTACACTACAAAATTAAGTCAATCTAACTTATGTCAGCATACAGCCACCTCAGTAATTACATCACTTGTGTGTGTCTACATTTTGCTCCTTGTGTCAGCGGTGCATGTCCTCACCAGAAGCACTTGCATCAATTGTATTGTCAGTATGAGGCATTGAGGGGCGGCTCCTGAAAGCTGGTAACAGTCAACACAAGCAACGCAGTGTTTCCACTGACACTGCATCAATATAACGACATTGACCTTGACTCTACGCCACTTGGGGGAGGTGGAGTTATTAAGTTGGCGTAGCGAGGCAGTTACAATGGCAGGAGCAAAATTTAAGTGTAGACACTTCCATAGCTAGGTCAACTTAAGCTGCTTTGCATCAACCTGACTCTGTAGTGTCAACCAGATCTGAGAGAGAAAACCTGAAAGATTAGCTGAAAACACTGTGTCTGACACCAGAAGAAACCTGGGAAGAGGTTTTAGGGTTCGGTTTCAGGCTGAAAAGAGTGTTCTTGGTTCTGTGAGTAGGCTTGCAGAATTCATTTTTTATTTATTTTTATTTTTTTATAATTTTGACAGATAATATCAATGTTTAGTTTAAAGCTTTTTTTTTTTTTTACTTTTTATCGATTTTAAATTTTCACAGTTGTACAAAGATATGGGGGGAGTTGGACAATAATTATTTAATGACATTGAGATTCAAAAAGTTAAAGCTTTAAAACCATTGAAACACGAATTATCAACATTATATGCCAAAATATACAAAATAAATATCCTTAAATCAAACTCTAAGAAGTTCTCAAGCAGCATTTTTCTTTCTTTGACTATCTGTAAATTTCTATGATGATCTATGGAAATATTTTTTTCAGTGTTTGTATATGTATGGTGAAATTGGGATTTATTGACATTTACCGATAAAAATCTAATCATTCCAATCCTAATTGTGAAGGAAAAAAATCTGTTTTCTGCTATTGTTTCCTCCTGTATTTAGAGACCCAGGACTTTGTATATTCTTTGTAAAGAAACAAAACTGCATCAAAGAAATACCTATCACCAATTCCTACATCCAACTGGAACCCCCACAAAACCCCCAAATTTGACTAGCTGTTCAAGTCGAAAAGGGGCAACAATACAGTGGAGTGGAAGCACAAAGAAAATTACTAATATTAAGACTTGTAGTTCTGCAAACATACATCTAATATTCAGTGTTTAAAAGCTATGTGTTGTTTTAAATTAAAATGTTACATCTATTAATAATATTAATTATTAACATTTATGTTATGATAACATCAGAGGCCATGATCAGGATATCTTGAGAGGAAATTCAAGCAGTCTGGCTAATATTCAGGGCATTAATTCTGTAGCAATGTCTTGTATTTACCAATTAACATACCATCAATCATTTTCTAAAATTAGCCTGTTTTTTTAAATTTTCAGTTGATAACATTAGTGACCAACTACGGTTACTGGCTTGAGGCACAGCTGTAAACTGTCATCTCCTCCTATCTAGTCACTTAATTCCAAGGAAATGCCTTGCAACTCAATTTTTGTTGCGTAATTGATGGTGTAATATTTTGCTATGAGACACCAAATGGCCATTCAAAGCTATAAAGCAACTGATTTAATTTTTTGCAGGGTCGTTGTACAAGAGAGAACTGCAAGTATCTTCATCCACCAACACATTTAAAAACTCAACTAGAAATTAATGGCAGGAACAACTTAATCCAACAGAAAACTGCAGCAGCAATGCTTGCCCAGCAGATGCAGTTCATGTTTCCAGGATCACCAATCCAGCCAATGGTAAGTATCCTTTTTCAAATGATGTGGTGGGTAATTAAAGCTCAGCCGTGATATTGGGTTGACCTGAAAATGGCCTCTAAACACATTACTAATTTCACTGTCAGTGAAAATAAATTGCTATTTAGAGACTGTGTGAAGTACAGAAATTCTGGAAAATATGCACAAAATTAAATTTGAGTGCTGAGGTGTCATCATAGATGTGGCACATGCCCCATTCCCTATCTCGGCCTCACCCATTCTCTCCTCCCTCCTCCTCCCACGCCCTAGCCCTCCGCACTTTCTTTCTCTCAGGTTTTGAGATCCAGCTACCTTGGGTTAGCTTTGCAATGGCTTTGTGCAAGATCCCCACTTGAGTGGAAAGAGTTACAACAACTAAACCCATTTGAGTTGGATTGCAGTGTCTTCTTTCCCTGCTTCTATGAGCTTAATAATTTTAAATAAATCTTTCATCTCAGATTGTTCCTTTAGTCCCTTCCAGAACGGAACAAGTGATCATGTGTTCATGAATTGTACTTGCTCCCTAGCTTAAAGTCTGAAGTGCCCCAGAATGACATAGACAAAGAGAAATGATGATATGGGACTTCACAAGCTTCAAAAGTTCCATCTTTTGAAATCATATGTAAAACAGTCTGGGGCACTTCCTGCAAATCCAGATACAAAGCAAGCACCTTGCAGCCATGAACACCAGCTTGGTATATATGTATAAATGATCAGTCCTATTGTACTGTTCAAACAGGTCAGGGCCATCTTTGTAACAAACAACAAAGATTAGAGGTGAGTGGGCGCTACTCCTTTATCTCAAGTGCATTGTGACTCAGTGGGAACACTTAGGGTCAAAGCCAGCTTTCATTGACTTCATGGATCAGATGTGTGTGAGATCAATCAATCACACACACACACACACACACACACACACACACACACACACACACACACACACGAGAGAAAGGAGACAATATGAGGGGAGCAGGGAGAGTGGACAGCAGCGAGGGTCACTGAGGAGACAGGGAAATTTAATAGGACAGGCAGAAAGATCTTTTGGTGCAAAAAAATGAAGCCTTGTTTATATTAGCAAGTTTAGTTTTCCCAAAGATCTCACCAAAGACAACGGTTGTAGCCAATCCTATAATAAACTATCTAAGGATTTATTAACTAGGAAAAAGAAATGAGTTATTTATAAGGTTAAAGCAGGTAAACGTGCATGCACAAATTAGTTGCAGTCTTATGTTCCAAAAGGGAAATAGAAGCTGCTGTAATATGCAAGTTATATATGTACTTTAGGGCTAACCCAGGCCAAGCCCAAGGGAACTTTTGTTTGTGCTTAGAAATCTTTGCCCCTTACAATTCAAGCAGCGTAGAGGTACAGTTCTTTCTCATCAGTGATTTTTAGTCCCTTCCCCCCAGAGTTCAGGTTGATGGGACAAGTCCACCTGCACATCTTCTCTACATGGGTGTTGGGAGGAGCAGTTGACAGAGTTCTCGTGCTTCAATGTTTCACAATGGCTCATTCAGTTTCAGTGGGCCAGACCTAACACCTTCTGTAGGAAGCCAGCATTTCTACATTAATTCATGTTCCTTTCCTGTTTGATGACTTACACAATTACAGAGGATTACCATGCAAACACCTACTATAACCTTATACAGTAAAAACTGTTTTATCTGGCATGTTGGGGAATGGGGGGTGCTGGTAAGTGAAAAATGCCAGTTAACTAACAGGGAGGGAGTTTGGGTGCGGGGCTGGGGCGCGGGAGGAGGTGCAGGGCGCAGGCTCTGGGAGGAAGTTTGGGTGCAGGAGGGGGCTCAGGACAGTGGGTTGGGGCACGGGAGAGGGCTCGGGGTGCCGGATCCAGGGGTGTTCACCTTGGGCGGCTCCCTGCAAGCAGCAACCTGTCCCGGCTGCTCCTAGGTGACGGCATGGGCAGGCGGCTCTGCACGCTGCCTCCGCCCACAGGTGCCACCCCTGCAGCTCCCATTGGCCTCCCAAGCCGCTGCCCCGAGCCCCTTCCCATACTCAAACTCCCTCCCAGAGCCTGCGCTCCGTACCTTCTCCCATGCCCCATCCCCTGCCAGACCTGTGTCAACCAGACTATAAACCAGAATTTCAATGAAGATCAGAAATGCCAGTTTATAGAGCTTTCCGGTTGGTGAAGTGCCGGATAAAACTGCTTTTACTGTAACATGGGGTACAGATGTTAAAACTGAGATTAATCCATACAGCATCCTACAAGTATTCCATAAAGTCTAAACACATTCTTATAAATCTAATACCTGTTTTAACAACTCTAACCCACAGATGAGCCAGATTGGTTTCCAGCTATGCATTTGTCAGTTTTCAGTGAGTCCTAGGGGTCTGGGCATGAGCTGGCACCTGCTCTTCCAGCATCATGGTAACGATATAAAAATGTGAAGTATTTTGAAAAATCAGTCCCTAAGTCTCTCAGGGTAGACACCCAAAATTAGTGGATACTTCTGGACATTACGGTTTTAATTTCTCCATGCTTCAATCTGTAAAATGGGGATAATAATAATTTTCTTTCTCACAGAAGAGGTGGGAAGATGTAGTCATTAATATTTTTAAAGTGCCCAAATATTACAGAGATGAGCACCATTAAAAAGTCCATGAAGCAATTAACAATTCTTTATTTCAGTGCATGGTTTGGACGGTGCACAGTAAATAAGGCTTAGGGGCTACACTCTGAATGATGAGGAAATATTGAACACATACCTCATTCCTGAGCACTGTCTGTCCTGTGCTTTGAATGAGGCAGGGATAATATGGTAGAAATAGTATGTGATCATATAATTAAAGTATGTATCATACTGCATATGCACTAGGGGCAGAATTAAACAATCTTAATTGACATTTTCTAACTATTTTGTCTTTGACTTTGCATCTTTAATGTTCTTTTAAAATAGTGGGGATTTTGTATGTAATAGGATGTTGGTTAAACTTGTCACTAATGTGAGCAAAGAAATCCCCTAAATTTCACATAGATGTTTCTTTCCTTTTCTCCGCCCTATCAATACAATAATCATTCAAACTTTATTATTTCACCTACCAACAGAGAGTAAAAAGCAAGTTCTTTTTCTCTGTCTCAAACTGCTAGTGGGCTGTGGTAGATTATCACTGATGTAGTGGAATAAAAAGTATAAAAGAAATACCTAAAAATTCATTGAAGCTTGTAGGGTTCTTCTTGAAATTATATCTAGTGCAAAGATTTTATTTTTTCTACTAAACATTGCGCTGCAGTAGCATGTTTATAATAGCTATTGTGTGAAATAACTGAGCATAGAGCTGCTATAGCAAGAATCCCTTTTTTTCCCTTATTGTTTCCTTATTTTGATTTACAGTTTATGGATAGTATTTAGCTAGGATAGGAGCACATTTTTTTGATGTGCAGTGGAAAAAATTTTTTTTTAAGTGTTAACTCTTTGCATGACTACATTATCTTTTCCTGCAGCTGGGTACCCCGGTTGGTGGTTCTTCTGCTCTCAACATCTTCTTGGGGACTACGCTGGACTCATTCTTGACTAGCAACTTTCTCCAAGGACTGTTGAAACCCCTTTGAGCCCTATTCTTTCTCCTAAGGCTGTTTCATACAGTGTTGATTGCTAGCTTGCCCTGCTAATAGAGCCTATAGAGGCCACCTTGATGAGAAAGAGATCTCTGCCTCTTTACATTTTCTAAATGGCTCTTCAGAGCTCTGCTACATCTTGGCATTTTCTAGCTGCCAGCTTATTTTAGAGCTTTACTTTTAGTCCTACATAACAGACCCTGCATTTCTGACCTGGCAAGTGTTGCATAGGGTGGTTCAAGAACCTGATAGATTCTAGTAGTGAGTGCAGGTACAAACTATATCTCTGCAACTGCTCCAGTAGCATCAGTCCAGAGCCTGCACTAGTCAGAGATTTGCTGCATTTCTATGCACATTCTTTTCACATTTGTAATTATAGTTTGCCTCTAGGAAACATCAACTCTGCAGGCCTACAAAAGACCTTTCCAATCCTGACCATGGTACTGCATTGATTCCCAACCCTGTGGAATATATAGTAGCAAATCTACTATCCTGCTTCATCTGAATTGGATTTCTGCATCACAGAGTTGCGTCTTCCTCTTGATACAGCTTAATTGCATTGCATTGCTTTAAATGATTGTGAAACATAATTTCAGATCCATATCATTCCCACCCCTCGAAGGATTTTGATTGGCTAAGCTTAGAGAGACTAATCTCTCTACCACAGCCCATCAACCTGAAAAGGTGGCAGTTGAATATAACATAAACATTGCACAGGCCAGTTTTTACATGTTGTTAACATGTCATAGGCACAGTAACTTAAATTGTATACAAATACAAAATACGGCATGCAAAGTGATAGATGTAACACGTGAAAGAGCTTATATAATGTATACTATTATTACAAAGATGGATTCAATGTACTGAATAACATTTTACCTATACAATTCAGTTTTACCAGGGAAGCAGATAGAAAGAGAAAGCAGCAGAAATAAGATGCACTTTATTTGAGATGTATAAATAAACCTGAAATATAATATGAACAGTAATCTCAATAGATATCCAGATTCAAATGATAGCTGATCTGTGTAGATGCACTGAGACCCCTTTTCTCATAATATGGCTGCAAAATGCTGTTCCTGTCCTTCACTGGAATGTATTACATCAGTGATTCTCAAACTTTAGCAACCTGAGGACCCCCATTTTGATTTAAAAAAATTTGCAGCCCTCATCCCCCCCCCCGCCCCCCAATGGCTTCTAATTTTCCCCAGGGATGCTCAACCCCCGCTTATCCTCAGGCCCCGTCCCCACTCCACCCCTTCCCCCAAGGCCCCATTTCCACCCCACCTCTTCCCACTCCAGCCCTGCCCCTCCTCTTCCCCACCTCTTTCTGCTCCCTCCCTCGAGCATGCCCTGTTCCTGCTCCTCCCTCTCCTTCCCAGCGCCTCCTGCATGCCGCTGAACAGCTGTTCCACGGTGTGCAGGAGGAACTGGGAGGAGTTGATCAGTGGAGCTGTCAGCCCTGGACATGACTCGGGTCTCCAGACCCCAGTTTCAGAACCGCTGTATTCCATGTTTAAGAGAAGAAGATATGCAATGTAAATGTAATGTTGTCAACTCTTTTTTAAATTCTGATGAAAAAAATTAATCAAAACCAGGGAAGACGTACAAAAGACATCAAATAAGATCTGAGAACTTTTAAAAAAAATTGTTTCAGTGTAAGGTTACCTATTTATTTTTCATCTCACTGTGTTTTCATTTTGCAGCCCACATTTCCAGTAGGTCCAACAATAGGAACGAACACAGCTATTAGCTTTGCTCCTTACTTAACACCTGTAACCCCTGGAGTTGGGTTAGTTCCGACTGAAATCCTACCCACACCGCCTGTCATTGTTCCTGGAAGTCCCCCTGTCACAGTTCCTGGTTCGACTGCTACTCAGAAACTCTTGAGGACTGATAAACTGGAGGTACTACAGACACCATTGTGACTAGAAATGTAATTTTCTGCTAATTTATATGTAAAAGCTTTGAAGAGCTTTGTTGTCCTTAGACGCACTCTCTAATATAGCCTAAACTTTAGTTATTAAAATATAGATCCCGTAAGTACTCTTGTAGGATTTACACTTGCACTCAGTGGAAATGGTACCATTGTTTTAGTGTCATCATTTTTTTAAATATGGTTTGGATCAAAATTCAATGAATGTGTTCTAGAGTTGATTGCTCAAATGTAATATGCCTAATCAACATCAAGGGTAACAAAAGGGGTTGAGTTTTTAAAATACAGCTTTGTCATTATGAATTTCTTCATAGAGACAGTAATTGGGTTCACAGGAGCAGTTAATTGACAAACACTGAGCAATATTCGTAGGGATTTTATGTTGGTGAGCAAGAATAGATTTTTTGAAATGACACAATTCTATGTAAGTTAAATTAATTATCAAACAACACAGCTATATTAATTACAACTTAATTAAGAGCAGGCAAACATACTTAACAAACATGTAAAGGACTGTTGCAAACACTGTGGGACAAGTCTAAAACACAATAAAGAATGAGCTGTGTGTGTGTGTGTGTGTGTTTGGTTTGGTTTGTTTTTCCCAGTTAAGATTGCTGAGTCCATCAGCTGTAATTAGTGTTGTTTTGCACATAGGTGTGCAGGGAGTTCCAGCGAGGAAACTGCGCGCGGGGAGAGACCGACTGCCGCTTTGCACATCCTGCAGATAGCACAATGATTGATACAAATGACAACACTGTAACCGTTTGTATGGATTACATAAAGGGGCGTTGCATGAGGGAGAAATGCAAATATTTTCACCCTCCTGCACATTTGCAGGCCAAAATCAAAGCTGCTCAACATCAAGCCAACCAGGCTGCAGTGGCAGCTCAAGCAGCTGCTGCAGCTGCTACAGTGATGGTAAGTGCAAGACTATATGGTTAAATTTTTCATAAACTTATCAATTGCTGTTTTTCTCCAATTAGTAGTGTTGTTTAAACTATTGATTTTCACACATTCATCTTAAAAGCTAGGAATTCTAAAAAGTATTATAGACTCATAGACTTTAAAGTCAGAAGGGACCATTATGATCATCTAGTCTCACCTCCTGCACAACGCAGGCCACAGAATCTCACCCACCCACTCCTGTATCAAACCTGTGTCTGAGCCATTGAAGTCCTCACATCGTGGTTTAAAGACTATTACTTTCTTTAGGGAAAAATACTTTCTCCCTCCCTCAGTTATTTCAGCATAATAGGTTCCTCTTTTGAATAGAGTGAAGTAGTTAGACACTTTGTACTGTCTTTGCTCTCTGCTCCATGATGATATGCCAAATTTACCTCCTAATATATCTTGATGAGAAATAAAACTGGTAGAACTTAGCGGTCAATAGGAAGTATGTACTATATGCTATATTAGCTCTTTGATGGCAGAAATATAAACTGAAAAATTAGGAAACAAGGAATAAAGGAAGAAGTGGTTTTGTTTCCAAGACACAGGGCACAGATGAGAGATCTGGTCTCTCCCACTGACTTACTGTAATATTCCAGGCAGGTCATTTTTAATTGCCCCGTGACTCAGTTTCCCCATTAGTAAAATGGAAATAAGGCGCTTAATTGTGAAGCTTAATTCATTAATATTTTCAGACATCCAGCTTGTATATCTGGGAATGCCATAATAATGCCTATAAATAAAATTAATAAAATTGTATCTAGTAAGGTCAAACGAAAGAAGTTAAAGGATCTGATTTGTTTTCAGAAGTTTTATACTATTGCTGAAACATATTTAGAGATGTCTTTCACTCAATGTCCTTTTGCAGAATGGCTGATGCTGTTACTAGCAACAGTTCTACACCAGTACTGATAGAGTTGAACAAATAAAGCATGAAGGGTTTTATTCAGGGGACAGCAGTATAGTCAGCCCACGGATCAAAGCAGCATTGTTCTAATTTCTGGCACTGAAAGAATAATTATACCGATGTGACTTGTGGGTAGTGCATACAATGGATGTAGACAATACAGTTACTCTTAGAGTAAGGAGCTTACCAGAAACACAATACAGTACAGTATATAACTATCACAGGGTATTGTATTTAGAAAATAAATAGAGACCAGACATTTAGGGGGACAAAGAGTGAGTTTCTTTCAAATGTGGCAACTGTGAAAGAATTTAAATCTCCAAACAGAAGGAAAAGAACAGAGGAGAATTTCCCCTAATTCAGTATTTTCTCCTACAGTGTTTCCAGTCTCTATTTAAAATATAGGAATTTTAGCTAAACCTTCTCTGTGCTCACAGAAGCTGAGGACTGATCTGGAAATAAAAATGAGTGAATATCTGAGATTTTTGCTGTAATAATTAGAGCAGGGCAGATGACTGATTTTTGGGGTTGTGGTGGGGGTGGTGGGGATGCAGATTGCCCAGCAAACCAAAAAATCAGAAAAAATATTAGATTTGAGTCCAAAAAATTTGGTTCCCTCCTCTGAATCAGGCAGAGAGAAGATTTGCATCTATGTCTCTTATCTCCCAGGTAATTGCGTTAATAACCAGACTATAGAGTCAAGTTCAGTATCTCACTGTGGCCCACTGAAAATTTAAGAATTCTACAAAATGGAACAGCTTCAACAGGAGAGATTGAGAGCAACCCATCTACAATAGTCTATAGCCTGGTGGTTAGGAAACTCACTTAGCCAGGAAGGAGACTTGCGTAGAAATCCCTGCTCCAGAATGGCAGTTCAAATCTTGGTTTCTCACCTGCCTTGCAAATGGCCTAAATACTGGACTAAAGATTGTGAGGGACACATGGACAAACACATGCACTCTTTCTGAAACTGACCCTGAAATCTTTTTCTCAGCCAAAATTAACCAAATTCATGAATAGTTTCAGGTTGACCCAAACTGCATTTTTGGCTAATAAATTAAAATAAATTTCATCCAGATCCAGTATCAGTCCTTCAATCACGCAAAATTCATCACTTCTAGATATAAAAACCAGGCCTGTCGATTAATAGCAGTTATCTCACGCGATTAACTCAAAAAATTAATCATGATTAAAAAAATGAATTGCGATTAATCGCAGTTTTAATCACACTGTTAAACAATAGAATACCAATTGAAATGTATTAAATATTTTGGATGTTTTCCTACATTTTCATATATTTTGTATTCTGTGTTGTAATTGAAATAAAAATGTGTTTTATTTCTTATTACAAATATTTGCACTGTAAAAATGATAAAAAATAGTATTTTTAATTCACCTCATACAAGTTCTGTAGTGCAATCTCTTTGTTGTGAAAGTGCAACTTACAAATGTAGATTGTAGACTCAAAACCAAAACAATGTGAAACTTCAGAGCCTATAAGTCCACTCAATCCTACTTCTTGTTCAGCCAGTTGCTAAGACAAACAAATTTGTTTACATTTACAGGAGATAATGCTGCCTTCTTATTTACAATGTCACCAGAAAGTGAGAACAGGCATTTGCATGACACTTTTGTAGCCGGCATTGCCAGGTATTTATGTGCCACATAAGTAAACATTCCTATGGCCCTTCATGCTTCAGCCACCATTCCAGAGGACATGCTTCCATGCTGATGACACTCGTTAAATTCAATTAACGCATTTTTTTTTGTGACACAATTCTCCCCCAAGGAGTTCAATGTCCCCTGCTCTGTTTTACCCACATTCTGCCAGATATTTCATGTTACAGTAGTCTCGGGTGATGACCCAGCGTATGTTGTTCATTTTAAGAACACTTTCACTGCAGATTTCACAAAATGCAAAGAAGGTACCAATGTGAGATTTCTAAAGATAGCTACAGCACTCAACCCAAGGTTTAAGAATCTGAAGTGCATTCCAAAATCTGAGAGGGACGAGGTGTGGAGCATGCTTTCAGAAGTCTTAAAAGAGCAACACCCCAATGCAGAAACTACAAAACCCAAATCACAAAAAAAGGAAATCAACCTTCTGCTGGTGGCATCTGACTCAGAAAATGAAAATGAACATGAGTCAGTCCGCGCTGCTTTGGATTGTTATCGAGCAATTTTAACTTAATTTTATTTGTTTTCTTTCTCCCACCTCTCTCCTTCTGTTCCTCTCCAATGGTTGGTTATCATGGAAAGGGCTGGTGGAAGAAATATGTTTTACAGAGGGGTTTGACTGGTGAGAGGGAGGTTCTTTGGTGAACAAGGCTTCAAGCGTAGGAGTAAAAGGGAAGAAGGTTGTGAAGATATGAGGAAGTGGACAGTCAAGCGGAAGGCGAGACAAGGGGAAGGGGAGACAAGGAAGAAACAAGAGCGGCCTTATCGGCAGAAACATTGCTACTATAGAACCTTGAAATTGAGCACGGGGAGCTTGACTTGATCTGGAAGGCGAGGGAAAAGCCCGCAAAAGGATTCAAAGAAGGGAGTTTTCAATGGAGCAAACAGGTTGAGATGTATGCAAGACCGATGCAAAGTTGTGAATCAGCTCAGGGTGAACTTCCCGTGTGACACTGTGGCCAAAAAGGCTATTGCAATCCTTGGTTCTTTTACCTTTGTATTTGGCACTGGTGCGACTGCTGTTAGACTATCATGTCCAGTTTTGGTGTCCACAATTCAAAAACAATGTTGATAAATTGGAGAAGGTTCAGAGAGCCATGAGAACAATTAAAGGATTTTTAAAAATGACCTTACAGTGAAAGACTCAGGGAGCTCAATCTATTCAATTTAATAAAGAGAAAGTTGAGGGGTGATTTGATCAGTCTATAAATACTTAAATGGGGTACAGAAATTTGATAGTAGAGGGCTCTTCAGTCTAGCAGACTAAGGTATAATAAGTGGAAGTTGATGCTAGACAAATTAAAACTTGAAATAAGCTGATAATTTTTAACAGTGAGGGTAATTAACCATTGGCACAATTTACCAAGAGTTGGGGTGAATTCTCCATCAGTGGCAATTTTTAAATCAAAATTAGATGTTTTCCTAAAATGTATTCTTTAGTTCAAACAGGAATTAATTCAGAGAAGTCCTGTGTATATGTGACCCCAGACTAGATGATCACAATGGTCCCTTTTGGCTTTCTGTGTGACTCTAAGTTTAAACTGAGGGAAAGAGGATAAGGAGTGGGGATTTGGGAGTCATAAATATAGAGATAATAGGGGAAGTTGTGAGAGTGGATGAGATCTGTGTTTTGGAAGATAGTAGTAATGGGTTGAGCACCTTCAATGCCCATTTAGTTAAAGGGGAGTTTACAGCGTTCATCACCTTCCATAATTGAATCCAGCCATAATATTTCAAACTCATATAGTTTTTCGTCCATAGTGATCTCAGAATACTGTGAAAAGATGTATGGGCATTGTTAGATATTTTATAGAAGGGAGAGAGGTGGGAGTGATCGGGTTTTTTCAAAGATAGCAGGTCAAGGTGGATGAAAATAAACAGAAAACCCTTAGATCTGGCCTATCTATCTTACTCTTGTACGTATATGGCCCCCATTACTATAGTATATTTTTTATCTATACTATACTATACTATACTATACTATACTATACTATATCAGTGCCTCACAAACTTGTCAGCATATTTATCCTCACAACTGTGCTGTGAGGTAAGGAAGTGCTATTATCCCTGTTTTACAGTTGGGGAGGTGAAGCACAGAAAGACTAAGGGTTCATCTGCATGGTGTGTTAGTCCTCACCAGTGGGGTGTAAATTCTAGTCTGCACCAGTGTGTTGTGCACTAACTGGCCAGGGTGGACACCGTTTGTGCATGCTAAAAGTTCCTTGGTGTGTGTTAACACAGTCCTGTTTCAAATGGTACTACATTACCACACACTAGGGAACGTTTAGTGCCCACCAGCAGGTTCCACACAGGCCAGTTAGTGCATGATGTGCTGGTGCAGACTAGAACTTGCACCCCACTGGTGAGGACTGCCGCAGCATGTAGATGACCCCTAAGTGACTTGCCCAAGGTCACAAAGGAAGTTTGTGGTAGATCAGATTGAATCTGGGTCTCCCACAGCTCAGGCTAGTTCTTGGACAACCGGGCCCTTCTTTCCTGATCATTAATGACCTTGATAGAGCAGATCTCATAGAGTGGAGGGTGTAGAATCTAGGAAGAAGCTAGAGAAGAATACGTTGAGACGTCAGGAATAGAGGACGTGCTTAAGGACTTTGGATGCAAAGATATAAGGAAAGATACAAGGTGATAATAGGAGAGACAGAAATGTGGATTGTGAAAGAAGTTTTAAGGATTAGTGAAGCAAGGGCTATTCTGCAAAATGTTCATGTTGTCATTGGCCTAAGTTCTGTGACCCTAAGTTGTCTTAGACCTGGTGCTCTCAGTACCTTGTCCTCCCTTTTTAATTATTGTTCTACTTTTATACATCTGAAGCTAAGGATAGAAACAGTCTGAATATTAATTTATCCTCTGGACTTTGAGGAGCTACCTATTGTGAGTGCAAAAAACAGATTTCTGATTCATGAGGAAACCCTCCTTTCCATATGTTTTCATTAAACTCTTTTAAAATTCCCATTAAAAAAGAGTTATAGATGAAAAAGATCAACTAAATTTTTCTGCTGGAATGTAGTCAAATTAGCCCTCATGTTTTATCTCTTAATGCAAATATAGGCAATAAAACTATGCTCATGTTAAGTATTGTTTTACATTTAAATATTTTTAAATGATGCTATATTAGCACCATGATTCCTGTTCTAACCATAAATTACATGCTCTTATTGACAAATACACCTCTACCTCGATATAACGCTGTCCTCAGGAACCAAAAAAATCTTACTGCGTTATAGGTGAAACCGCGTTATATTGAACTTGATTTGATCCACCAGAGTGTGCAGCCCTGCCCCCTCAGAGCACTGCTTTACCGCATTATATCCGGATTCGTGTTATATTGGGTGGCGTTATATCGGGGTAGAGGTGTAATATTGTTTTCTATCACCTGTTTCTAAAGTTAGAATAGATTTTCCTGAATGACATCTAAGAAAATATTTGTTTAAAAATGTAGAGCTTTTTCTCAGTGTAATGTGGTAAGTTAAAAAGGATAATCCAAGTTACTGTCCCAGCTATAGTAAAAAATATTAAACTGATGAGTTAGTGATTAGACATAACATTAATTTGTTATATATTGGAAATAGGAAAATTGTTTATATTTTGACCCCAAAGTCTATTGAAATGTACAGTTTATTAACTAAGGCCCTGATCCAGCAAACATACACGTGAGTAATTCTATTAAAGCATTAAAACTCTCATTAGTGCTTTATATTTTAATTATTAGTGTTGAAAATTTATTTTATGCTTTTTAATTGACATAACTAACTTATCAGAAATTCTTATAAGAAAATCCTGAAAACCAATGTTTTTCTGTGAAGTGTTATAATATGCTTAATGGTGTCTGCAAGCTGCTGTTTTAATTAACTTTCCTAAATTTCAAACATCTATATTTTACTCTCTTATATGCTTTTAACTAAGGTATAGTAGATGCATTTTTGCTTCAGTACTAATTCAAGGTGTAATATTCATTTCTTTAGAAAACATTTTTGTTGTTGTGCATGCCTAGTGTTTTGTATGTTGTATACTGCATTCAGAATATTTTTTTCCTTCTCACCTATCCACAATGCAATGCCGTTCCCATGATGCACCTCTGCTTGCTGTTTACCTGTATGTTAATTCGCTTGAATCCCATTGGCCCACTGCCATCATGTGCTCGCTGCCTGTTATTAAAAGACTCAGTCGACTGCCAAAGCAATGAAGCGGCCTCTCGAAGCAACTGTAGACCTGGTACTTTGACCTTTCACCTTTTGCTTTGCATGTAGCTTTTCAGAAAAGCAACTAATGAAATTTGTATTGCTTTTTGTTAACATCAAATGAAAACTATCATATATTATTAATTTAGAAAAAATTCAGTATTATATTTATCCATCTCATTCTCATATGCAATAAATGCAAACAATTGAGTTTTTTCCTAACATGATTTCATTTTAAAATACCTTTTCATAGAAGTTAAAATTAGATATAACTGCTTTTGTAATTGAAAATACTATAATCCCTCACTGTATTTAATAATAGGAAAAATATAACTAAGAAAGAATACTTGGTAATGAAACACAAGTGGTTTTTCTTCCTAGACTATTTTAAGCCCAAATTTAAAGGAAATGCCACTTTTGTTGCTTTAAAGGCCTTCCTTTTCAGTAGTTGTGGTGCTACAGTTTTATGTTAATAGTACCATGCTTTTGCGATCAACAACAAAATTTCACTCATTTTACATTGCTATTATTTGAGTTAAGGTGCATGGCAAGACATCTTTAACTGCTTTTTTAAAAAGTATATTACAATATTTTATTAATATAGATTAGAAAAAAATATATATATATATAGAAAAATCTGCAAATTTAATTAAATTCTCCTTTTTTACAGGCCTTTCCTCCTGGCGTTCTTCACCCTTTACCAAAGAGACAAGCACTTGAAAAAAGTAATGGTGCCAGTGCCATTTTTAATCCCAGTGTCTTGCACTATCAACAGGCTCTTGCCAATGCACAGTTGCAACAACATGCAGCATTTATCCCAACAGGTATGTTGTATTTGCACTAAACAGAATCCTATTTAAGCATTCTCCCCATAAGACAGTGCTTATTACATTGAATATACTTTTAAAGTGTAATCCATTCTCTGCACATGCATGACTAGTATGCACAAATATTTTAATACATTATTTTAATTCCTTCTTCAGAATATTAGGATTCAGGAGGTAATTTTATCGTGTCATTAAGTAACTTTTAGTATTTTCTGTTATCGTCCTTATTTTACATGTGTCAGAGTATTTTATATCTATATTAAGTGGGTTGCATGTTGGGTCTATCAACCAGAACTGTGTTTGGTGGTGGGGAGGAGGAATGTCATTAACTTGTTGGAGAAGGCATAATGCTTCTGTGATACAATGGGAAGTGTGAAAAGTATTGGTAATATGTATCCCTGTTCTTCTGGTGTATTTTGTACTGCCATCGTTACTGCTCTGCAGCCAAACATACTCCTGCTACACAATACCCTTTGCCCTATAGACCAGCAGCACTAGCAGCCAAATTATAGTTAATTCCTGCACAGATGCACTATGGGGATAAAACACTCTCCGTCTGCATAGAACTGTTTTACGTGGGAAACTTGTTTAGTTGTCTTCATAATGGAATATTTTATAATCCAAAACTCTCCTCAGATTTTGCAGTTAATAGCTGGTGTTTTAATTCTTAAGATAAGTGATTTAACTACAGTGGAATTTTAGTAACATGAATATTCCATTGTTGTTCAGAGCTGTAGAAAACTAGACCATGTCATTTGGAAAAATCTCCAACCCCATCAGACCTAACATCTTGAGCTCATACGTGTGGTATGGAGACTTTCTTTTAACACTATGAAAGAAGGGAGAATATTCTATTTAAATGTCTGATTTATGAATGAAGTGAACTTGCAATAAAATCCTCTATATTATTCAAAAAGAGAAGTATCTAAAAGTAAATACTCCGTATAGTGCATTAAAGAGTGCAGTTTCAGTATTAGTATGTATATCAACCATGAATTTTTAGGCTGATTTAAAACACTTTTCTGTAGTAAATATATTTTCTATTTTTGAATATATTTGCTTATCTTTTATCATATTCTTTAACCATCTAATAATAGTATGAATTAAACAAGTGAAAGAATTCAAGATGCTGTAATTTCTTATTACATAGCTTTACAATAATCTTTTCAGAAGAAAAACAAAAATCATATGAACTCAGTGGAAGTTCAATAAGAAGTATATTAAAACTTAATAAAGATCTCAGGATTTGGCCCTATATTTGTCAAAATATGTTCTAAACATTTATTTTATGCACTTGTTTTACATATTGACTCACTTTAATTTTGAAAATATCCCAAAATCTTGTGTAATTTTCAGTGAGATCCCATGACCATTTTGTAACTTGCGACTATAATGGAAATGTTCAGGAAAATGTGCTAACATCCGTGGGACGGTTTGAAGGAATTTGAGAAATGAAAGAGCATCCAGTGCTTACAAATGTCCCAGTCCCCCTGCAAATGTACTTCAGATCACAGCCATAAGAATTTGTGGTGGGGTGTGCATTGTTCCTCCTCATAGGCACTGCCTTTCAGAGCTTATCACTATTGTATACAATTACAGTAAAATGCATTAAAATAACCCTGAAAAAATAAGCTAGTTTGAAAATACGTCAGTAAGATAGCACTCAGATATTTTCCAAACTTAGATGCTTATCTTTCCTCAAGTACTTTATTCCATGTGCTGTTTCTCTTCAATTCACATTTCTGGTTAATCCTGGAGTCATCATAACCACAAGTACAAAATTAGCTCAGAATTGAGTGACAGTTTGTTTATTATAAATTCATGATGTAAAAGGATGTGGGCCTTTTTGCCAAACTCTTAAGGGCCAGATTGTCATCCAGTCCCAGCACAGGTGCACAAAAAAGGGAAAAGGTGCAAAGAGTCACTCATCTCCAGGAGATCCGGCATATGAGCCAGGGCACAATAGGAGACTTTCTCATAGCGAGCAGAGGCATCACTAGTATCTGTAAAGAGGGGTGGGGGATGAGGACATGAGCTTAGGGTGACCAGACAGCAAGTGTGAAAAATTGGGACAGGAGGTGGTGGGTAATAGGAGCCTATATAAGAAAAAGACACAAAAATCGTGACTGTCCCTATAAAATCAGGACATCTGGTCACCCTATGTGAGCTATGGTGCACACCGTTTCCATTGGCCGGTAGAATGGGCCTTTCATAGAAGACAGTGCATGTTGCTCCTACAGTTGTTGCACTTCTCAGGGAGTCCAGAAGGAACTGTGTTTTCTGGAACTAAGTACATCTACACCTTCCCATGTGGGGCTGTGGCTATAAATATTGCACACCCTATGGAGAACTGTGCATGACATTAATTCTTTGGTTTAAAATGGTAAACCAATATTTCCTGAACTAGTATTAATTTTAAATATGTTCATGTGTTCGGTAGAAATGTTACAGTTAGAACCAGGTTTTGCTTATAAAATATATGGAAAACTGATGCGTTGTTTTATAGAATTTCTCTGCCTTTTCTAACCAATGACTGCCTAATTAATGGTTGGGGGCTTCATAGCACTGCTTATCTTAGATTTTTTGCACTGTAATTCTCTTTTAATACAAAAGACACACTAAATCAGTATGACTGCTTCATCCGCACTTTTTATTGTTTGGTGAATGTTTATTTATGATCTGAAAAGCAAGAGGGTAGTGTTTTCCTTCAAATGCTGTTTATTAGAACTTTTATGACCACTGGAAGAGGGGAAAGTGTGTGAGAGTTATTCTTCGTGATAAGGTCATTCATAGTTCTTTTTGCTGTTACATACATACATACATACATAAAAGGTTGTTAACATCACCAAACAGGAGTTCTGCAAACTTAAATCTATTTTATGTGCTGAATATGTAGTAGTAGCATAATGTGTTATGTACATGCCAGTTTATTCCTCTTCTTCTCAACCCTCCACCTTCTCCCCACTACGCACTGTAATCACCATCCTAAAAACCCGTATCCTTTTTCATTCACTTTCGCAGAAAGGATAACAGCTGAATGAGCACAAAAACTGAACTCAGCTGTACACAGGCCTCCCCACCCCAATCCAGAGTACTTTTGAGGCACATTGGCAGGACATCATGTGGAATGTTGCACAGTCACTAGCCATGCTGCATTGGTTCTGTTTCCAGTGCTGCCATTTTAGCATTTTTGTTGATAAAAATAACATTAGTAATTTGTTATTAAAAACATATATGTTAATATTTATACATAGATTTAACAAAATCGCCACTGAGTAATAGGACAATTTCTATTGAATTAAATGTTTTCCTCTGCTGTGTATAAGCAAAATTAATAAACATTAATCTGTGTAGCTAACATAATGCTGTCTGAATTGTTGAATGAATTTAAGCAGCCATTAGATAATCCAATATTCAATCAAGAATGTTTTTAAAAATTCTTATTTCTGCAAAAAATAAATGAAAGATGTTTATGATATCTGGTCCATCTTAAATACGCACACAGATGTATTGGTATACTGTAATAATACTTTAGTATAAAATTATTTAACGTCACTCTTGTAACACAAAAACTATGAATGACCTTAAGATTGTGTTCAGCTAACTTCTGTTTATCCTTGGTTATGCTTGAATCTCAGTTTGAATGTTAACTCTAAACAGCTAACCTGTTTCTTCCCTTTATTCACTTTTTCCACCTATCATTGCATGACATGCAGGGTCAGTTTTGTGCATGACACCCGCTACCAGTATTGGTAGGTTCTAAATTTCTTTATTGATCTCTTTTATATTGTATACTGTACCTTCAGTTGTTTGCAAATCTTAAACATGACTTGATTACTAGATTTAAAGGTTCATTTGGCTTTTTGATTGACTTTGTAGGATCTTAGATTTGTTTGTAGGTTAATATTGCAGTTTAGATGTGACATCACCTGCTATAACAACCACACTGCAAATGCATAGAATCATGGATTCCAATCTGCTTTTCAGTTTTCAAAATTGTATTTCTCTCAATATATTTTATATTTTATAGTATTTTTAAAATCATAAAATATTGGTAAAGCAAGCTAATTTCATCAGTGTTTTGAAGTTTCATAGTGGTGTGCCTATTTCTCCTTTTTGCTGTGTGTTAGAAAGTTTTATCAGAGTTTCCCAGAAGCATTTATTTTAATACTTGTAACTGAAAGTATTTTGAGACCTACGGTCTGAATTGCATTCCCTCTTAATTAAATCAAATCCACTTTAAAATTTGCAGCATTTGAATGCACATATTTTATGGTTGCAAAATTAGCAGCAGACTCTTACTCAAGTGAGTAATTCTTATTCAAGTGAATAGTCCCATTGATTTTAATGAGACTACTCACTTGAGTTTCAGTTTCTTATGTGAGTGAATTTTGCACTTATTGATAAATTTGTCCTTAAATTAAAACTGAACAAAAAAATAAATGTTCACAATCTGCTTTGCTCTTTTAGATCAAACAAATTAGTATTTAAAATCAGGAAAATAATTATAACACTGATTTTTGCCTCAAAGCAGATGGTAATTTAACTCAAATAAAATCCAACAGTTATAGAGAGGCAACAGAACATAAATCCAGAAACATAAATATAAAAATTGTATGTATGTTTAAAGCAAGGCTGCAAATATACTTTTAGCCTATAATACTGGTAAATGAAAATAAATAAAACAGTTTATTTTCTTCCCAGTACTAAAAATGAAAGATTTCACTTCTTAAGGGATGGTGTTTTAATGTGTTTTAGTTACTTTAAAATAGTCTTTCAACTGATTGAACAATTCTTACTTAAAGTGATAAGCTGTTTTGGTAGACGCCCAATTTAAAATAATTTGTCAAATTCTTAAATATAATACCAGCAATCAGAAGTTATTTTGCTTTTTCTGGGAATCACTGATTATGTTGACAAACTTCCTTTAATTGTACTTGTAATAAGCTATTTTCCCTTTTTTATTTCTCTGCCACGCTTTCTTGCTTTGCATTGTGATTGCATGCCATCTGCTGGTTTAACCCATGATGGCTTGCTGCTCTGATATTCACCATGCCAAAATACCACTTCTATTACCATAATGCTGCACCCTCCTGTTCATTGCTTCCATGGTTCCCCTCCTGAAAGTGCCCATGATGCACAGCGCTACGTCCGCCACTGTCTCTGCAGCAGCAACTCCTGCAACAAGTGTTCCCTTCGCCGCAACAGCCACAGCCAATCAGGTTTGCTCCTTTTAAAGCTTTCTTTCACAAATCCCAAACTCTAAATGAGTGCTGATATTTTTTTAAAAAAAATTCTCATGGAGAATTTTTTTTTCATGTTTACCCATCAAATTTTATTTTTAAATAGTTTATAGCAAGTGTTTATGAACAGGTTGCACTTATTTAGAGTTAACATTTATTGCAAATAATGATGTAGCTATGTTTTATGTTGCAGTGTTTGTTTCTTGTATCTAATATTGTGTAATTAACCCAGCTGAGAGAGAATCATTTTAGTAGTGGACTCCTTGTTAAGATTTACAACTAACTTCGGATGCCAAAAGGAAAAAATGTTACAGCAGTTTTCAAATGTCCATATGTGTTAATATCCTTTTCTCCATACAGTGTGTATAAATGACTAGCTCATTGTGTTCGTGAAAACTGACTAAAACCACAAGTGGGCAAAGTCAGCTGAAGATAAGCTTCGTGAAAAGGAAAAAGTAAAAATGCCAGTAACATAAGGAATAACTCACATTTACATTCTGGATATTTACATGGAAAGTTGGTCTCCTCTGTCCACTCTAGATTTAAAGGGACACTGCCAACTTGAAAATGACATTTCCTTCTGAAAATATTGTCTCTACTGTTGTTATGAGTAACCACTAAGATGCAAGAGAAAGAGATTAGAGGAAGTAATATTTTTTTCTTTTCTTTTTTTTTTTCAATTTGCTGATGTAACTGTGTTTCCTTTCCCCTCTGTGCTGGATCTACTGAGGATATGAGTCTGTTGCAGCTCTCCCTATGCGAGCTGGGCCCTTTAGCTTGATGTGTAGAGATTCATGTTTTGGAGCTCCTCAGTTCAATCCCCAGTGTGCCAGTCTGCACACCACTTTGTGCATTGGTCACTTTTACTGTTTTATTGATAGCCAGGTGCATCACTGTCATGCAGTGTTCAGGGAGAGCTTAAATGTATATTCTTCCCCAAGTTTTTCAAAAGGGTGTTTACCAGGAACAGCAGCAGTAAGATGAAACTGAAGAGGTAGTAGGCAGATTTGCTCACAAAGAGAAAAGGAAGAAGCAGAAGCCTTCAGCATAGTTATCTTGTTGCCACTGGCCCCCCCTCCAAATCTAGCAGAGGAGCAGAATCACATGCCAATTTTTATGTTTATTTTTTAGAATTTTAAAAAATATTCAGAATGTATTATTTAAAGGTGTTCTACCAGAAAATTGAACTCCATTTAATAGCAACTCAAGTTTGGTAATATAAGTTACCATGATGTATAGTATTCTAGGGGAAATATACTACCTCTGAAATACACAGTGCTTTCTTGAAGAAACACAAACAAACATCTTCCTTGGTTTTAAGGAGGGCTTTCATTTTCCAGTGTGATAGTGTATTCATGGCTTTATCCTTTTGTTCTGCACAATATTATTTTGTACATCCCTTTCTGAAAGCTAACTCATTTTAATAAGGAAAATGCTGAAGGATGATGTTTGGGAATAGAAGACAAATGTCACAGGCAACTGGTGTGCTTAAAATTCAGCTGTTTTCCATTCTTCTTGTTTTTGTTTTGAAGGTATGGTAAGGTAATGAATAACATCATGGTACTACCCTAAACAGTCAGTTGACGATCCTGCAGGTTTGCTGGATTTCAGGTTCTCAAATCATGTAGTTAACATTGCACATCAGAATCTCTGCAACAGAAATTGGTTTAAAAGTGCTTAGTGAACTCTTGTGAAGCATTGTGATAAAAAAAAGAGACACGAACAAGTGGAAATACAGATGGCAAGGGAATAAATAAAACAAACGAAGGATATGTCTACACTGCTGTTGGAACCAGGGTCCCCACTCCGGGTAGAGAGACACGTGTTAGCTCTGCATGACAAAGCTTACTAAAAATATCAGTGTAGCTGGGGTAGCACCAGTGGTGGATTGGGCAAGTTGCCCAAGTATGTACCCAGTGGATCCAGCTGTATTCAGATGCCCAGCCCAAGCCGTCACCCGTGCTATACCAGCTACGCTGCAATTTGTAATGTGCTAGGCCAAGCAGCGCTAGCACATGTCTATCTGCCTGCACTGGGAAGAATGCTCCGAGCTGCAGTGTAGGCACATCCAAAGATTCCAGTCAGTAGCAATGTTTTCCACATGGATTTCCACAGGGGCTGCCTCCAGCTGAGTAACTTTTAACTCATGCTGGCTGGAGAGACAGTCGTCATACATAACATCATCATCTCTGCCCCTTTTTTCCACAAGCAAAACACCAGGCATCTGTCTCCTGGCAAGAGGATACCCTGGTTCCCCCTGGCTTAGGCAGCACTGGTTTCCTTTTCCATTTATGTTGGAAGAAGGGAACACTTAAATTTAATGAGGGTCTGGGCTGCCTCTGGTGTAGAGGGCAGCTAGTTGCTTTGTTCCTTTTTGGAAAAATCGAATGGAAATGTTCAGAATTTTCCAAAATAAAAAGTTTTTGGAATTTCCATGGGAAATTTTTAGGTTTTGTTCTGACTTGGGAGGAAAACTTTTTTGAAATGTCAGAATTTTCCATGGAATGGAAATTTCAAGTTTTGACCAGCTCTAGTCAGGAGCCTTCAGCTGGAACATAACCACTAAGTTTATTTTCACATAGAGACTGCTGCTTGCTTAGTCTCCTACAGCTTCCACCACAGTGGTCCTTTTTCTCTTTGATGTTAGAGATAGCAAGAGTAAAGAAATCATGTACAGTTCCAAGATTTCATCATTTCCCCTCTGTTTTTACTTGAGAACATTGCATTACGTATGTTTCTATATGGTGTAATTTATCTCAATTAATATTCCAGCTGCACTGTAGTGAAGTAGGAACCCATGGAATCTCTGTCCAGTTCTTGATGATTTAAAAAAAAAAACTAAAAAAACCCTAGGTGAAATCCTGCACTGTCATACAGGTGTAATTTGTAAAGTATTAAAAAAAAAAAAAGGGGGGGGGGGCAAAAATTGCTGAGAACATAAAAACTGGACTGTAATATGATGGCCGAACCTTGTGATATTCTAAACAAAAAGAGCTCTCAACCATCTTGTAGCTGTTTCCATTGCTTCATGCTGACTCAACAGACATTTTAGGCTTCAGAGCAACACACAGAGTGATAATCCAGAAATCTTCTTATATCGATTATAGAACTCAGAATGCTTTTAGACAATAGCCTTACTCATATCAACTCACTACCATGCAATACAATACAGTATGTCTTTATTTTGTGTAGCATCTTTCATACAAAACTGTATTCTAAAATGCTTCACCGAACAAATAGACAATATAGAATATACATTACAGAAAAAGCTGTGTAAACACATTATATTGTTGGTCATAATTTCTCTCCCTTTGTTTATGGCCTTAAGAGGCATATACAACAGAGAAAAGATCCATTTTCAGATTACATTTAAAGAGAGATGAAGGATCAACATGTTGTCTAACAAGGCCAAGGTTTGTGAATTATCCAACGCCATTTGACCTAAATGAAGAATCAGTTTCTGAGTCAAATTGGAAATTATGCAGCTGTATTAATTCTGAAATCATTTGGGAACCTTCATTTTATTGAAATAATTGTAAAATTAAAATAATAGTGAAAATAAAAATAGTCACTTTACATTCAAGTTCAAAAAACAAATTAAAGTAGTTGCCCCATCATTTAGGTGGAAGTAATTTTTTAAACAATTTATTAAGCCACATGCTTAATCAGGAAATTTTGGAATTGAGAAGTTTGGGAAGGCAGCTGCCTCCCTCTCCTTCATGGTTTGTAACACAGGAGATTGGGAACAATCGGTTACAGAACTGTCTTGGAAAGGGGGAGGTGCAAGACAAGGCTTTCAGTAAACCTAAATTCTGTTAGACTGAAGAATCACATGGCAGCCCCCTTGCTCAGCCCACATGAGTGAATCTATT